>NC_080571.1:20309121-20630242 GCF_030247185.1 Malaya genurostris | reverse complement strand
ACCTTAGATAACTTGTCCGATTGGGCTGTTCATCTTGGTATCGAATTCTCTGCGGAGAAAACAGAGTTAGTCGTTTTTTCAAGAAAGCATGATCCCGCGCAGCTTCAGCTCCATATGATGGGAAGAATGATCCAACAGGTTTTAACTTTTAAATACCTCGGGGTGTGGTTCGATTCCAAATGCACGTGGGGAGGACACATTAGGTTTCTGATAACAAAATGCCAACAAAGAGTAAATTTTCTTCGAACAATAACCGGATCTTGGTGGGGTGCTCATCCGGAAGATCTAATAAAATTGTATCAGACAACGATACTTTCAGTGATGGAATATGGATGCGTTTGCTTTCGTTCCGCTGCAAACTCTCATATTATCAAACTGGAGCGAATTCAGTATCGTTGTTTGCGAATTGCTTTAGGGTGCATGCATTCGACACATACAATGAGTCTTGAAGTTCTGGCGGGAGTTCTTCCATTAAAAGATCGATTTTGGGAGCTTTCATCACGCCTGCTAATAAGATGTGAGGTGCTGAATCCCATGGTAATTAATAATTTCGAACGACTAGTCGAGCTTCGATCTCAAACAAAATTCATGACAGTATATTTTAACCATATGTCACAGGAAATCAACCCTTCAAGATATATTCCTATCCGTGTCAGCCTCCTAAATGTCCCTGACTCCACTTTATTTTTCGATACATCCATGCAGCGCGAAGTGCGTGGAATCCCGGATCATCTACGTTCGACGGAAATCCCAAAAATATTTTCAAGTAAGTTCAGGCATATTGACTCTGAGAAAATGTTTTACACGGACGGATCGCGAATTGAAGAAGCGACAGGGTTTGGTATGTTCAACAATAATGTTTCGGCCTCATTTAGGCTTCAAGAACCTGCATCTGTTTATATAGCAGAGTTAGCAGCAGTTCATTATAGTTTGAGTGTAATCGTCACATTATCTCCAAACCATTATTTCCTCTTCACAGATAGTCTGAGTGCAATTGAAGCCATTCGCTCAAACATGACTGGCAAGACTGAACCGTTTTTCCTGGGCAAAATAAAACAGTGCCTGAACGACATATTGAACAATAATTATCTAATCACTATAGTCTGGGTCCCGGCTCATTGCTCCATTCCTGGCAATGAAAGAGCCGATATTTTAGCCAAACGTGGTGCTATTGAGGGTGAAATTTATGAGAGACCAATTGCTTTCAACGAATTCTATAGCTCGTCTCGCCAAAGAACACTTGCCAGCTGGCAAGCTTCTTGGGATAAAGATGATCTGGGTCGGTGGATGCACTCAATTATTCCGAAAATATCGACAAAGGCATGGTTCAGGGGACTGGATGTGAGTAGAGATTTCATTCGTGTGATGTCCAGACTCATGTCCAATCACTACACGTTAGATGCACATCTCCTTCGAATTGGGCTCTCCGAGACTAATCATTGTGCTTGTGGCGAAGGTTATCGAGATATTGATCATGTCGTTTGGACATGCGTGGAGTATCGTGATGTCAGATCTCAACTAATAAATTCTTTGCGTACCCAAGGTAGACTATCCAATATCCCAGTTCGAGACATTCTTGCTTGTCGTGACCTTTCATACATGAAACTTATTTATCATTTCATAAAGAAAACTGGAGTTTCAATTTAATAAAGGCCCCTTTCAAGACTTAGTTCTGATCCCAGCTGCGTCCATGAGTTCAACCAATAGCTAAATTAGAATAAAAATAATGTAATGATACAAACAAACTCGAAACAGTTTATGAAATTATTAACAAAATGTCTGAAAATAACAGCTTATTTTATAATTTATAGAAGTTAATCGTTTGGTTCAAATAATATTTCCGAGTAGATTTCATAATTAATGACGAGTTACCTAAGATGATATTTAAGTAATAAGAGAATATGTTTTAATAAATGCAAAACGTTGTGACTATGTTAGAATTAAATTAGGATAAGAATATTATGTAAAAGTGATGCTACGGCGAAGAAAAACTTATGTAAACTGCCTTAAGAAATAAACGTATTTATGAAAAAAAAATCGACAACAATACCATCGATGCGCAATGGATGACGAGACGAACCACGAACTAATTGCCCCTCAATCCTCGCAGGAGGGAAATGGAAGCTCCTCTCCCCCTGGAAAAAGGGTGACAACGAGATCCAACTAAAAAAAATTATTTAAAAAATCGGCTCAATCGGCCACGTAAAGCTTGTACGCAAATAGGCCTGAATAAAAATATCTTTTAAATAAAAAAAACTCTTATGGTCAAGTATTTTGGCTTGACATCCTATTGCTGAAGTAGTTTTCAAACCCTCTAATGAAGCTTTGAAGATTTAGAGACAATGCTCACAATGAAAAGTTTTTTATTTCAAGCCTAAAAATTGACTAATTGAAGGGAGTATTTGATTTTCTGACAATTTTTGTGACAATTCAGTGAGATTTCCTTTACTCGATTCAACATATCGTTAATATATAAAATTTGGACCATCATATTACCATGAATAAGGGTCACTTATCAATGAAGATTCATTGTAACGCGGCAAATATTAGTGAATAATCAGGTAACCGAATGGGTCCATCGAACTAATAATTTATCAACGTTTTGAATCTACCACAATGGCCCTTATTACCGGTGTCACTACACGGTGAAAACCAAGTGAAGTGACTGTGACCCTTATTATGGGTATCACTTCACGGTGAAAATCAAGTGAAGTGAATGTAGGTTCTTATTACGGAAGTCGCTTCAAAGAAAAAAGTAATTACTTGAATGAACTTGATGTCATTATGAACATCACGCCACCAACATTTTGTTGAACAAATTAGTTTTCTCCACCACAGTGATCACTTCACTATGCGTGATACCAGTAATAGGTAAAGTCAAGTGAAGTGACATGTAAGTGAAGTGAATGTGAAAGTGGAAGTGAGAACGGTAATAAGGGCCAATAGTTTGATTTTATTCACACTTTAATGCCAATTCCCATCGACCCTAGCTGACTTGCTCACTTTACGAAGTCCCAACTGGGTTCTCAGACTAAGTTCGCAATCCAGCCTCAGCACTGGCCGCTTATCACCAAGTATGATTAGCGCCCTCGTTGAAGACCATTCCGTGTCATGTTCTGAACTATAATAAATACTCACACCATTCGCAGATGTGTTGTAGCAGTTGTAGCAGTTTCACAGCACATGCGAGCGGCTGGCTTTGTGTATAGTTTTTTCTTTGCACAAGTCGTCCGTCGTCACCGTCGTCACCATCGTCAGCCAGTCAGTGCCCAGTCAAGTGTCGATGCTTCTGCCGGCCAGGACGGTTCAACTGATTGGAAAATTGTCAATTGACAACGTACGGCACGGTCAGTCACGGGCCAATTTCAGTCGCGAAGACACGTACCATCACACCATCCATCTATCGGCCATCGAGAATTCGCCGGTTTCGCGCACATGTGAAACGACAAGATCTTTCTGGGTGAGAGATCAGAACATTTTTTCCGTGGTTCGTTAGTTTATTTTCTTCTAAAAATCGATCAGTTCTCTAGGACACCGGTTCGGCGGTAGAACATATATCAAGTGCCGGAAGGGTTGATGTGGGCTGAGATGGTTTAGTTCTTATCACTAACTTGTGTGCCACTGTGACAATTCTGGTGCAGAATGAAGCAGAAAGAATACCGCTAAAACAGCTGACATCGAACAATTGTGTCGAGACGAGAGTTTGCTAAATATTTAAGTTTGAATGAAGAACGACGGTCAGTGCTGTTCACGGACAATATTTTCGGACGCATGTTGATGCCACTCTCTGCCGGTTGGTTAGATTAAACTGTCGGTGAGTTTAATAAACAAAAAACTCTCTATTAATAATATTTGTGCAACTGGTGCTCGAACAGAAAAATTGTGGTAACTATGGTTTTGATAAAGTTAAGAATACTCAATGAGTGTGCAGAACCGTTAAATCATTCAACACTACGCTGTTGATTTGAAAGTAGATTTTTCACATTGTGTCCATTGATTAGGATGATGGCGACGAAGAACTAAAATCAAGCTTTCATTGATAAGGTTGTTGCTTATTTACTGTCGAGCCGATGTTTACTTTGAATTATTTACAATCCAAACATATTTTGCTCAAATTGAAAATTTCTGAAAGGTTAACTAATTAAAGTTTTTAAAGTTCCGTACTAGGAGGATCTGTTCGGAGTGAATCTATCAACAAATCTGTTGTCGTGCTTCTCGTTAATAGTCCCTAAATAAGATTGAAATCTATCGAAATTTTCGGTTGGTTCACGGCCAACAGCTTTTGAGCTAATGGTTTTTCAAATTACACCGTGGAATATTTGCATCGTGATCTGTAGCAGTCCGATTGTCAAAGAATTCACGAAAAGGTATTGACCGACCGGAAAGCGTACGCGCATAAACTAACTGATGTCGCATGAACTATACACTTCGAAAAAAAAACCTGTGATTTTACATCTTATTAGATGTACATAAATGGAGCGTCACAGTTCACGCAAATTTATGTTGAAGAACATTCAATATTGTGGTGAAAATTCCATGATATGAAATTCATCGAAATAAAAAAAAAAGAATACTGATAGCAACCGCTGTGACTTGAAACCAGAACCATTGGATCACAAAGTACGTCTGTTGATCGACTGAGTTACAGAAGCACACATCTGCTTGGCTGGTGAAAGGTGTATTTAAATTGATACAGTCGCACCTGCTACCTGAATGCAAGTTACAGTCGAAACTAGTAAAATTCAAGCATATCTAACATTATATCATTACAAATGAAATTTTCCGTCGTTTGACAAATTAGGTCTTTAAATATTACATCGTATAAGGGATTAAGTCAACTGTATAATTCAAATTTTTTTGGAGTGTAAAAAATCGTGTAAATTTACGTCTTGTGTGTAAATTTACGTCTTCTGAGACCGACATATATGAGCGTCAGAAATAACTCAATTTTACAGTAAATATATCTTATATTTAAAGCGTTCTGATATATTTTTAAGTGCTAAAACAAGTGAATACAAAGCATTTAAAGATAAGTCATATCATTAACTTCACAGTTGTTTTAGCTGAAACTCACATCGATACAGACGCAAAATATATGTTTACATGTTAGTAAATGTAATATTGTGTCATCACCGAAGCAATTACGACATACTTGAATTTACGTCAAGCTTAAATTTCATTTTTCTAAGAGTGTTGGTTACCACCCGCACGGACTTCGCCAGGTGCTAGAAGTAGCTGGCGGGTTGCCGGACTTACAAAAAAAATTGCCAAGCCGCAGCAACTAAAATACGACATTCAGAACCGTGATCTTGAACCTCTATATTGGGGACGGGTATAGTGTGATGGGTTAGTCGATGCCTTCCACGCAGCCCAACTGCGTCATTGATCAAGTTCGAAGATCAAATGGCTGTGACTTCTGGTTCCGGAGATATGATGATAACGGGTGGCAACTAAAATTTTGGAATTTTTTCGAGGCCAGTATGCTCAACAACAAACGAGCTCAGAAAGAACTAAGAGTGTGTACGTGTTAGATCTCTTTCTCCTCTTTCTGCTAGTATTTTCTGTTTTGTTCATGCTTGCTCAGTTTTGCTCAAAATGCCGTCGAAACAAGAAATATTTCACGAGCGCATTGTACAGTTCTACGAACTGCACAGAAATATCGTCAAATACTACACGGTACAACATTTTAGAAGCAAAAATGGTGCGGCTTCGACAGTTTACAATATCCTAAGATGCCCAACAACTGCTCGTAAGGAAGGTAGTGGAAGACCAGCCAAAATTATGGAAGCAAAAGGACTTCGTTCTCTTTCTCGTGCCTTCAACAACAAG
Source organism: Malaya genurostris (assembly GCF_030247185.1). Classification (NCBI taxonomy): domain Eukaryota; kingdom Metazoa; phylum Arthropoda; class Insecta; order Diptera; family Culicidae; genus Malaya; species Malaya genurostris. The sequence goes on along the minus strand of NC_080571.1, from coordinate 20,624,413 downwards.
GATTCACTGAGTCAAAGGGATGCCGCAAAAAAGTTCAACTGCTCTCACCAGTACATCTGTAAAACATTGAAAAGCCTCGGAATAAAGTACCGAAAGAAGACACGAGCCCCGGGATATACTGACGCACAGATTTCAACGCTGAATTTCCAATGGCGCTGGTTGATTAAAAATTTTTCCAGAAAAAGTTTTGTTTTGGACGACGAAAGTTACTTCCCTCTTTCGAAGACGCAGATTCCCGATATGAGTAACACATGGATCAATAAGTCCCGAGACTAACAATGGAAACAACATTTTTTTTGCAAAATTTTTTTTATTCATCAACATTATCACCTTTTAGGGTGATACAATGGTTCCAACGTTTTTCCAATTTTTCAATACCATGTTTATAAAACAATTTATCTTTCGCTTCAAAAAAAAGCTTCAGTTTCAGCGATGACCTCCTCATTTGAGCCAAATCTTTTTTCCTGGAGCATTTTTTTAAGATCAGCAAAGAGCCAGTAGTCACTGAGGGCTAAATCAGGCGAGTATGGGGGGTGGGGAAGCAGATCAAAGCCCAATTCGTTCAATTTCGCCATTGTTTTCATCGACCTGTGGCAGGGTGCATTGTCTTGATGAAAAAGAATTTTTTTTCTCTGCATGTAAGGTCGTTTTTTTGCGATTTCCTCTTTCAAACGCACCAGTAAGTCAATATAATAATTTTGTTGATCGATTTACCTTTTTCGAGGTAGTCAATGAAAATCACGCCATGCGTATCCCAAAAAACTGACGCCATGACTTTGCCAGCTGACTGCTGCGTTTTCGGACGCTTCGGACGGCTTTCGCCAGCTGTGCGCCACTCAGATGACTGCCGCTTCGACTCTGGAGTGTAGTGATGTATCCATGTTTCGTCCATGGTCACGTAACGACGCAAGAAATCTTTTTTGTTGCGAGTAAATAGCGATAAACTGCTTTCTGAATCATCGACTCGTTGCTGTTTTTGTTCCATCGAAAGCAATAGCGGCACCCACTTGGAAAAAACCTTTTTCATGCTCAATTTTTCATGAAGGATAGTAAAAACACTTCCATATGATATCTGTGTCATCTCAGCAATCTCACGGAGCTTCACTTTACGGTCTTTCATTATAATTTTTGTCACTTCACTCACATTTTCCGGTGTAACGGCTTCCACAGGTCTACCCGAGCGTTCCGCGTCATTTGTGTCGGTACGACCACGTTTAAACTCGGCGAACCACCGACAAATCGTTGCTTTTGATGGACAAGAGTCCGGATAACATTTTTCAATCCATTGTTTCGTTTGCACGGTGTTTTTACCCATTAAAAAACAAAGTTTTATCAAAACACGGATAGAACATCGGTTTTTTCCATTTTTTAAACAAACTACAAAACGACTTTACTCCAACCTCGATAACTCAGCTGTTTCTGGTCGGATCGACTTAAAATTTTGTCCCGTTTCAAGCAAAGGTTAGTACTCTAGAAAGACGTGGTTACTGGTTTACTACGAGCGCCATCTCTGCTTTAGTCTCGGGACTTATTGATCCATGTGATACATGAAATTTCCGAAATCAAATTTTTTTTTGAAGCCGAATTGTATCTCATTGCCGGTTGTGTATCTTCTATAACTAAGAATTGATGACATCACATCGATGGAACCGAGATTTGGAAACTCATCGGCATGTTTCACCTATTCAAAGAATTCACTCTCTTGCTCATAAACTGTCAAACTGATTTTGATTGTATTTTGTTTGGGTCATTTGCGACTTTTAAGAGCAGGAAAAACGACTTTAAAGTGCGAAGTGTACGTGTGTACCTGTTTTTGGGGAAAACTTTGAGATCGAATCAAAAACAATTGTCAGATGATACATTTTTACGGAACATGAAGGATAATACTTCTCACTGTGTGAGCAAAATACTTCACTGACCGCGAGCAATCATAAGAGTCGTTCGATTAATCTGACTTTAGAGTATTGGAAATAATTTCCATCCGAAGATAATTTTTGAGCTGTGAGAAGTTTACCGGGACAGCTACAGGTACAGAAAAAAAGAGGAACAATTACAGAATGTAAGTTCAGGAAAAAATAAAGAAGGTACAGGAACAAGTGCAGAAAGTGCAAAACCAAGTACAGAAATGAGAGAAACAAGTACAGGAAGTACTGCAGAGAGTGCTTAAAAAGGTACAGAATTTGCAGATGCTACAGAAGTTACAGGAATAAATACAGAAAATACTGCAGCAGGTACATAAAGTACAGGAACGAATCCTGAAACAAGCATAGGAAGTACAGGAACAAACACACAAGTATAAAAGAAAGTGCACAAAAAAAAAGGAACAAGTACTGAAAAAAATTTAAAGTTCAATAATTAATCGCAAATGTTGTCGAAGTAACAATTTTGAATGGCAAATTAGAAGAAGAAAAAGTTTTCATGCCACGCATTCCAATGATGCCCACTGATATGTCATTTCAATTTGAACGTCTTTTGTCGTGAATACGACTTACTTTACTATGGGGCGCCTTTTCAAAATTTACCCTCTGAGAGAGTGATAAGTTTTTGATCGTGAATATCTCCTGTTGTATCTAATGAATCAACATAATTCTTGCTACATGCCATCGGAAATATGATCATAATTTTATGATAAAATTTTCAGTTGTGTGACATAATCTCGAATAGTTCAAAATTAAACTTTTCTGAAATGTTTGGTATAAACGAGTATCAAAGAGGATAATTCATAAGGCGCGTTTGCCTTTCTCGTATTTTGAAAGCTCATAGCTCAGTGATCTGTAGAAGGATTTATATAATCTAACTACCAATAGAATCGAAAATTTTCAACTTGAACGTGTATTGCAACAACATTGTAGTATTTCAATAGTACACTATTGAAAAACCTGTTTGACTGAACCCATGACAGCACCAGCCAATCAGAACACGAGATGTCTTCATCTATACAAGAGCATCCATATAAAAGTTGAGTGGTTCATTTTTCCTACTATTTGCTGAGCAACTGTTCTCGAAACAAGACACACGAGAGCAACATCGAGGACCTGTCGTCTCACTGTTTCCCGTTCTGCAAACAGGAAAGGAATTTTGGCAAAGGGGCTGTCCGTACACCGCTGCTAGTAGCAGGTATAAAATGAAATGTCATGTGAGAAATAGCGTCATTTAAGTTAAAGCAGCTGCTCTGAACACAAGAGACACCGTTAGCACGATGGCACCAAAAACCAGTGGAAAGGCAGCCAAAAGTCTAGCAAGGCCCATTCAAAGCACTGTTGAGTGCTTTTCAGACAATTCAAAGCACTTTTCGGTGCTAAATGTCATCATAAAGAACTAGTTGAATTTTTTCGTTTTCTTACCATTTTCTGAGCAACTGTTGCCGAAACAAAACACATACGAGAACCATCTCAGATATAAATGCATATCTTGTTGATTGTGACAATTCAAAGCACTTTTTAGTGCCTCAGATTATCATTAAGAGTTAATTAAACTTTCAATATTTCCTACCAAAAGATTCATCAAGATGGAAATTAAAATAATTTGTACCGTCACTAACACATACAATTCCGAACGGCAATGCGAAAGCGAAAGTGATGATGTTGAACACACCTTTACACTAGTATGGGGTTGTGTGAAAATATGCCATGTGAAACAGGGTTGCCATATATACAGATTAATCTGTATTATTATTATTATTATCATTATTACTATTATTAAAATTACTCTTGCATACCGAAGATCGTCGATACATTTAGACCAGGCCATTGCAGTTGTTTCGTACTTAAATTTCGAGAAGAATCAGATATCTTCGAACTTCATAGCTTCAATAAAAATAAACTACACATTTGTCGTACCTAGCAAATTAAAAAGGAATTGTTTCAATATTCAATTGGAATATATAGTTGTTGAATAGTAGCTGTTTAATGTAACTAATCTGTACTTTAATGTCGGTGCATCGCTTCAAACTCTATTCGTGAAAAAGGGGAAAGCTTGCATAATTCATACAATTGATCAACTAACTGATATTCGGAAAAGTGATGGGAGCGTGCCAGTTTTTTCGTATTCACGACATCCAGTTATGTCTCTGACATTACCCACCCGCCTTTTTTCTCATTCGTTCAACTTTTTTGTTACCGTCAATAATCGTTATGTAGCGTGAATTTACAGTTTTTTTCAGATGGAAAATTGTTCGCTGTCTGTTCGCGTTTCGACAAAACATCGTTTTTATATATTTTGTCCTGTTGTCCGCGATATAAAAAGGTTGGAGCCAATATCATAGAGCATTATAATGATATTTTTCTTCAATAATCATTAAAATGGATAGTAGTAGTTTTGATTTTCTACATTTAATCTGACATTATTGCGCTACGAAGTGTGCAGAGGTCCGCTAGCTATTTAATGAAAAAGTAAAAAAATATATTCATGAGACTGTTTCGAAGAAAGAGAAAGGTATTATCAAATCACTAGGTGGATTAAGAAGGGTTTTTAAATGTAACATTTATTGCAATATGATTTGACATTTTTGGCCACTTTTTCCAGTGCTTCCAGAACTGGTGAAGTTAACGGGTCCCTCCCGAAATGAAATTCTGGGTACGGGCCTGACTGGAGTATTACTCATCACGTTTTTATTTATAATGTTTATCTGAGGAATCAGTCTTAAGTTCCAACTATTTGTGAGGTGAAAAACCATTTTTAATTAAAGCCGAAAATGCCGGTGCCTTTGCTTAATATTGTGAAGTTGTGAGTGAAAAATGTTGTAAAAACAGGTTCTGTGACCAATATAAAACCTCCGAGCCACGTTCGGGCTGCCCGGGTAACAGAGAATGCTGAACGAGCTCGATCCGCTCGTGTGAAGAGTTCCGCGCGCTAAAATATCTTTTAAACTCACGAGTAGTTGTAACATACGACATGATTCTTCAAAAGCGAGTCATAAATGAAATCGCGGTGAGCGACACTCCAGTGCTCCGTGATGAAAAACTACTAGACGAAAATAAACCTTCATTCTTCTACTTTCCGATGCCGTGTTCGGTTTCTCCCCCTTTTGTTTGGTTTCAGGTAACCGGGGAACAAAAAACGTCAGGTTCCTTTGCGCAACCCTGTATATTCAGTATGTTTATTTTAATGTGCTGTTTCATATATCATTGTAGATTTTATGCGTTTGGCATATTATGTTTGAGTCGGACTGTGTAAAATCATATTTATTGAAAGCAGCATGATATTTATTTAATGTAACAAGAGAGAATCGAAACTACAAAAGGGGATAAATGTCCAGATTTTCCAAGATGGTGTACAAGATATTTGTTGTTCCGATGTTATCTCGATAACCACTTTACCGAATGTGATGGAGCGTAAGAACTACAGTTTTGGTTTGATGATTCTGTTAAAGTTTTTATCCCATTCGCTAAAAGCTCAAAAACTATTACACTTTTTCCGATTAAGCCAAAAACAAAAATCGGTTTTGTAATTGATTAAACTGGTAGGGCAATTCTCAAACTATCAGTTTTTTAAATGGTCGCCATTCAACCTATTTCCTGATCTTCCAGTATCAATATCAATTCGGCGATTCATGGTTCAGTTCTATTGATGGGATCGGACATTGATAACAAGTCAAGATTTTTATTGAATCTGTCGACCGCTTCGGGTAGATTATGGTGCCGTATAAAGATAATAAAAAGGGGGCAATCCGAATAACCGCCTTGAATCTGGATCTGGTCTATTTATGGTAGCTTCTCCTGAGTACCGGCAGCATGTTACCACCATCGAAGAGCGAGCCTCGTGGTACTTAATCATAACGTACACCGATAAGTAACCACGTGAATCCCTTGTACTTGTTGTTCAAATCATTAGCACCCCATCAAGGTTCACTTCAAAAGCAATTGAAGATCAAGGGTACTGACTGAGCACAGAAGCTCAGGCCATTGTTGATGTTGACTACTTCTTTCGTTTCGTCACAAGGCGTTAATCGTTTCCGTTATATTCAGCACGGAAGAAAAACAGCAAAAGTCACATGGAACTTTTGGCCAGTGTTTGTGGAAGTTCATTGTCAAAATTTACTTGGGATCAGAGATACCAGGTTCACTGATCAATCAGTATGTCACAGATTCTCTATATACTGAACCGATTTTAAAAATGACACAGTTTTCCGAAAGTGATCACAGACTGCCAATGAGCCCCTAAAAGTATGCCAATTGCTAGAGAGAAAAAAATGTAATTCGTTCCTCTTTTGACTGGTGTAAACGGTCCTTTCATCCATATCCTCTGGTCATTTGTTATCACGCAAACATTTCGGTCAAACCAGACGACCCTCAGACAGATGATGCAGGTTATCAGGTACTGGTTCCACTAATGACCCATTTGTGAATTCTACTCGAAAATAACTAACCAGAATTCCGTCCTTGATAAGCCAATTTGAGTATGGCAACAAGTTTAGATTTAGGTTTCATCGAGAAGTTCAATTCGAAATTGACTATTCGAAATTATCTGCTTAGATTCCCTAAAATACTTCAATTATTCATTGCTTTTAACTGCTAATAATTGAATAGAAGATCACTGCTCTGCATTACAGACGAGGTTGATTTCATGACGTAGACCCGTTGATTAATCAGTTTAACGAGCTGCACCAATCTGGATCAACAAAATGCTACCCACGGCCTGCTCTGGTCGAACAATCGGTTCAATTCTTTGACACAATTCATGGCTTGTTATGCTCGCCGCAGCCCCGATTAACGTGCAAACTCAGATTACGAGTCGCGTCAATTTTCACTCTGTCTGGTACATACTGCAATAAACGGCGTACATATGTTTGTATGTATGTATGTACGAAAAGCGAACGCACTGGACAACATCATTCAAGTCCTAGTGCGAGCTGGATCGAGCTAGACGGTAATCACATTGAACTAGATTTATTTTGATGATCGTGAAATGTCCGTGTCCAGTCCGGCCCGGAGTCGGTGGAGTCATTGTTCTGAGAGGCCACGAGGAAATGGCGGTTTGTTGTTACACACAGGAACACTTGCCGGGCCGGTACTGACCTTTCGCAGTTATGCTAGACACAATTGAATTGTACAAAGAAAGAAATTCTTCTGTGTGCCAGACAACAGTCATAGTAGGCAGCGCGCTTGTTAGGTTTAGTTAATTCGGGAAACGGTTGATATTGTGGTATTGGCTAACCTACAAATTGAGGTATATAAAGGGTGATTTTTTAAGAGCTTGAGAACTTTTTTAAACAATAAAACGCATAAAATTTGCAAAATCTCATCGGTTCTTTATTTTAAACGTTAGATTGGTACATGACATTTACTTTTTGAAGATAATTTCATTTAAATGTTGACCGCGGCTGCGTCTTAGGTGGTCCATTCGGAAAGTCCAATTTTGGGCAACTTTTTCGAGCATCTCGGCCGGAATAGCCCGAATTTCTTCGGAAATGTTGTCTTCCAAAGCTGGAATAGATACTGGCTTATTTCTGTAGACTTTAGACTTGACGTAGCCCCACAAAAAATAGTCTAAAGGCGTCAAATCGCATGATCTTGGTGGCCAACTTACCGGTCCATTTCTTGAGATGAATTGTTCTCCGAAGTTTTCCCTCAAAATGGCCATAGAATCGCGAGCTGTGTGGCATGTAGCGCCATCTTGTTGAAACCACATGTCAACCAAGTTCAGTTCTTCCATTTTTGGCAACAAAAAGTTTGTTAGCATCGAACGATAGCGATCGCCATTCACTGTAACGTTGCGTCCAACAGCATCTTTGAAAAAATACGGTCCAATGATTCCACCAGCGTACAAACCACACCAAACAGTGCATTTTTCGGGATGCATGGGCAGTTCTTGAACGGCTTCTGGTTGCTCTTCACTCCAAATGCGGCAATTTTGCTTATTTACGTAGCCATTCAACCAGAAATGAGCCTCATCGCTGAACAAAATTTGTCGATAAAAAAGCGGATTTTCCGAATGGACCACCTAAGACGCAGCCGCGGTCAACATTTAAATGAAATTATCTTCAAAAAGTAAATGTCATGTACCAATCTAACGTTTAAAATAAAGAACCGATGAGATTTTGCAAATTTTATGCGTTTTATTGTTTAAAAAAGTTCTCAAGCTCTTAAAAAATCACCCTGTATTTGTAACTGCGGTTGTAAGAGGTCACAAATTGTTGTTTTGAATCAACATGATATGGAACAACACATTTAAAAGCGTTCACACTAGAATTCGAACAAGTAAAAAAATTTCATTTAGATAAATATATTGTCCTTCATTTTTACAAGACCTTCAAGCTTACAAAACGGCGTTGTCTTAGTTGGCGTGCTGAACTTCCATCTTGCACAAGTGTATACAAAATAGCCATTTTCATCACAAAAATCGCAACAACTGCCATTATCAGCTGTTGCAGATGTTATTCAACAATGTGAAAATTATCCATAAGCAACTATAGAAATAAAGGTTGAAAGTGGTAGGGAACATTAACAATGTCAAAGTAAATATCCAATAATTTTGAGATTCCAAAGTAAATATTCATCCAAGGGGCAAATCACTCTAAACTCTAGACAATCTCATACTAATAAACTCATGTCATTCCAAAATAATTTTCTCTAATCTCATTTAATCCCAACTAGTCTAGATAAGTTTGGGTAATTTAAAACTAATCCAACCTAATTTTGCCTAATCTTGTTTGAAGTGTACCTGTCATTCGAACTCCCACGCAGGGATGCCATTTATACAGATTTTTACATGCGCATACAGATTTAATACAGAGTACAGATTTCATACAGATTTTTCAAATTATATACAGATTTATACAGACACCACAAAAAGTAAGAAAGAAATAATGAAACTTTTCCATCTGAGCGTGTTGCCCTGATTGCCCATATTAAAATGAAAATTTTTTCGTGCAGCTGTTTAATGATGAACGCTGAAATACATTTATATCATAATTTGTAACCAATTTGAATGATGTTCAAAGAAGTCATGGCGTCATGAAACTTTATTGTCAGACTGAAAAGCTGTATGACCTGACTTGACGTTGCGTATTGGGCGTTTGAATTCCAAGTCATCATTTTCAAACGAAAAAAGTATATGGATTTACAATTCAATTGTGGTTAATAACAAAAACAATTAAATTTCGTCGTTGAATGTTCTTGTCAGTGCGGCAAGGACTTACGATACAAAGGAATGCTCCTTGCATCTGCCATTCTATAACAATAATCTAATGGAATAACATCTTTAAACATAATTTTATTTCCGAAATTTCCGTTCATTAGTGAATACAGATAAATACAGATTTTTATACAAAGCAATACAGATTTTCTATGAAAATATCTGGCATCTCTGCTCCCACGTTTACAGCTTCTTATGTCAAAATAATGCTTTTCCAGATCTCGGCTAAACTTCTCTAATCCCATTCTAATCCAGCGAGATCCCTGCTAAACTTTTTTACTCCCGGTAAAACTTGTTTGAGTTCAAACAAAGTTTAGAGTGATTTGCCCCTTGTATTCATCTAAATCGTTGTGTTGGCTAAATTTCACTGGTTGCCATCACACTAAGGGCCCAATACACGTGTCTCACGTTTCTAAAAATTGTTGTCTATCAATCTAATTAGAAATTCGTCCGATAGGGTTATACTGAACAAAAAAAACGACAAACATCTGTACGAAGGTAAAATATAAATGATCCTTTTTCTAGAAAGTACCGAGAACACCTGAAACTTCTAATTGTCAAACATTACTCGGTGAACCCGAATAACTCCAGATAAAAGGTCCTTAATACACTAAAACCTCAAATAACGCAACTTTTTTACGCGTTTCATTTGAAATAACTTTGAAATAAAAAAGGTTTTTGCATATTGGTGGAAATTTCAATTTATATGCATATGCAAAACAATCTGCCTTCAGGGAATTGAATGTTGTGAATAGTATATGAATAGTATAGTACTTGTTTAGTTCCGAAGAATCTAAATAAGATCTTGGGCATCCGACAATTCTCTTGAAACCCGATATTGTATAAGAAGTGTATCGATAAGTAGTTAGCAACATTCAAACAGTTATTACTCTGAAATGGCTTAATTTTTTGCAGCGTGTTTTGCGGTGACATGTTTGTTTACATGTCAATAACAGCTGCGCAATCGATTGGTTTCGGTACGGTTTATCGTTTCAATGATGAGTCGAATTGATCCGGAAACGCGAGAGAAAATTCTGCACACTTGGAGCACAGAAAGTGGTGTCACGTACAACGAAATTGCAAAACGGGTGAAAGTGCACCACACCAGCGTCAAAAATATTATCGAGAAGTTCCCTAGTAAGACTCTTTCCATGAAGGATTTGCCCCAATCCAGTCGGCGTCGACGCGGGATTTAGCCAAGCAGTTCAACACCACCATCGGGATGATTCAATGGATCAAAGTTCGGAACTCCCTGAAAACGTACAAGAAACAGAAGGTGCCGAAAAAGTCCCTGGTACAGCAAGTTCAGGCCAAAACAAGAGCGCGAAAACTGTATAACCGAATTCTACAGAATAAAGACGGATGCATCCTGATCGACGACGAAACCTACGCCAAGAAAGACTCTCGAGCGCTGCCCGGACCGCAATATTATAATAAATCGGTGTACCAGGATCTGGACGACGCTGACACAACGGTGGCGATGAAAAAGTTTGGGCAGAAGGTGTTGGTCTGGCAAGCAATTTGTACCTGTGGTTTGCAGTCGTCGATTTTCTTCACGAAAGGCACAATTAACGCCAAGGTGTACGAGGAAGAATGTTTGAAGAAGAGAATGCTGCCACTGTACAAAAAGCATGAGGCTCCTCCTCTCTCCTGGCTGGATTTGGCTTCAGCCCACTACGCCAACTCCGTTCTATAGTGGTTGTCAAAAAATAATGTACAATTTGTAGAAAAGGACATCAACCCACCAAACTGCCCGGATCTTCGGCCAATTGAAAGGTATTGGGCAATTGTCAAGCGGCACTTTCGGAAGGAAGGTGCAGTGTCCCAAAACATGCAGGAGTTAAAAAAAACTGGACAGCTGCCACCAGGAAAGTCACAAAAGTAACTGTGCATTTTCTTCAATATAATCAGTGAAATGCATAAAAATGTAATTTTTCTACCATATATCGAAGACTGATGTCAAAATATTTTTTTTTTCGATTTTTTATTCAATAATCAATGTTGCTAACTACTTTTCGATACACTCCTTATAATCACTTAACGGGTGACTTTTGTATGACTATTGAGTGTGGTATGTACTCGTAGGACTAATTACAGAAAATTGACATACTGTGATAAGATCTGTAGAAGAACTCGCTCATCCAAAACCTCCTCGGAACAAGCCTTAAGATTTACCAATGCACAGTGGTTCAAAAGCGCAATTTCACGCTCTTAATTGATAACTCATAGGATCGTGGTTTTTGAGGTACAGTAACTTCAGCAAAGTTGCTCAGAATGATAGATGCCATCTTTTGGCAAATTTTATTTATGTGATTAATCCCCCTAAAAGCGAGATAAACATTTTATTTTAGCTCAGGGTCAACATAGGGGCTAAGTTACTTCGACAAAGTTGTGCAGAAAGTTATTTCGAACAAGTTTGCTGAGGGTACTATTCCCGTAACTTGAGTGTAATTCAAGTTATAATGTATTTTCTGAAAAGGGTGTCCAAAAACCAGTTTTTGTAAGAAAACATATATATTTTTAATTCATATGAGTTTTTCATGTTATACAAAGTTTTTCATCTTTAAAAACTACACAACTTTCTCGAACATACTATGCTGCTATCATTTCAGTTTAATGAAATATAGCAATTTTTCTTGTTTTTTTAAATAAAATTCTAACTTGTCTATTATCAAAAGGCGCAGGAAGGTGCAGATATTAAACTACTTCAAAAGAGCTTTCATACCTTGGTTGAATTATTCGTCTGCGATCGTCTGCAGGCGAGATATGTTCTTTTCAAATATCCTTGTCCTTGACATTTTCAATGATAAGGTTCATTGTATTTCAGATCAGATTTCAGTATATATTCATTACTATGGTACTTGCCACAAAATATTATTTTTTGTGCATATTTAAGTCTATAAATTGAATAGTTTAGAAACTGTTTTGTCACGACTTTTAAAAAAGTCATCATCAAATCGAATTAAGTTATGTCATCTTCTGGTAGAGAAAAGTATGATCAAAACTCATTTTTTAGTTATTTGTATTTATTTTATGATAGCTGGCAATATTCTTAACAAGCTAAAAGATTCTTAGCATCGTTCGACAGATTCTTCTTGGACTGTTTTGGCCATTCACGAATATTTGTAACCAAAGGATCCAATGAAACTAATTACCAATTCATGGGATCCCGACATCTGTATAAAAGAAACTTCTTAATCATTATGAACAGTACAATATAGGAAGCGTTTATCGATCTCCACTTTAATTGATGAATAGAAGATATTTATCCACAGAGCTTTTTTATAGAAAAAACTTACCAAAAAATGACATAACGTAATTCGACATGATGATTGCCTTTTTTCAAAGTCGTGGCTTCTTATCTCACTTTTAAAAAACGTCGGACAGTTACTTTCAAAAAAACCGTCTGTAATTATTACTAAACTTTTCTATTTGTAGACTTCGATGTCCATAAAAACCTTTTATTGTAAGAGTTTCCATGGTAACGAATATATACTGAAATCTGGTCTGAAATACAATGAACCTTATCATTGAAAATGTCAAGGACAAGGATATTTGAAAAGAACATATCTCGCCTGCAGACGATCGCAGACGAGTAATTCAACCACGGCATGAAAGCTCTTTTGAAGTAGTTTAATATGTAAGTAGTCTCATCTGCACCTTCCTGCGCCTTTTGATAATAGACAAGTTAGAATTTTATTAAAAAACATGAAAAATTGCTATATTTCATTAAACTGAAATGATAGCAGCATAGTATGTTCGAGAAAGTTGTGTAGTTTTTAAAGATGAAAAACTTTGTATAACATGAAAAACTCATATAAATTAAAAATATAAATGTTTTATTACAAAAACTGGTTTTTGGACACCCTTTTTAGAAAATACATTATATCTTGAATTACATTCAAGTTACGGGAATAGTACCTTCAGCAAACTTGTTTGAAATAACTTTCTGCACAACTTTGTCGAAGTAACTTAGCCTCTATGTTGGCCCTGAGCTAAAATAAAATGTTTATCTCATTTTAGGGGGATTAATCATATAAATAAAATTTGCCAAAAGATGGCGTCTATCATTCTGAGCAACTTTGCTGAAGTTACTGTACCTCAAAAACCACGATCCTATGAGTTATCAACTAAGAGCGTGAAATTGCGCTTTTGAACCACTGTGCAATGTAACCGATGACTTTAGCGAGTTTATAGATTGTGGTCTACACTTTTTGTGCTTCAATGAATTTATGGAATCATTGCGACGAATTATTAAGAAGTGCTGGTTCATCCAAATATTACTTGAAGTTCAGGCCTTAAGATCTATCTGTGTAACACAGTGCAGTAACGAACTGTTTTTTTTGTTTCAATTATAGAGGCTTTAACATTAATGTCATTCGCCTCTTCGGGCCAGAAAAACTTTTTGACCCTATGTGCGGGGTTGGGAATCGAACCCAGGCGGGCTGCGTGAAAGACATCGACTTACCCATCACTCTATACCCGTCCCCCAGTAACGAACTTATCGTTCTCGGTCCACATTCGTGATACCACATGCGATCAATAGAATAATTGTTATTGCTCTAGGCCATCCAAAAACAACCTGTAGTTCAGGCCTTAAAAATAAGGGCAGTAACGAAATTATCGTTCTCGGCCCATATTCGTGTTACCACATGCGAGAAAAGATCAAAATACCCAAGTAAGCAGTATGTAGCTCTGAGCAGCATTCAAAAACTATACATAGACTGCTGAATGCTCGTATAGATCTTATGATTTGTGTTCACTGAAGTTCTTGGACGACTGGGAGTGTTCCCAGTTGTTGAAGGAAGTTTTTATTTATACGTAGACAAAACAATCCAACATGCTTCATTGAATTGAATATTATGAAATGTACATAATGGAATAGTTTGGTTCCATAGAACCGTGTTGAGATCGTGGCTATCCAAGAATTCTCTGGAAAAAAGTAATCAGTAAATAAAAGTGCGGCTGGTGACTTTTGCATGACTTTTGAGTGCGGTATATGCTCGTAGTACTATATTCAGGCAATTGACATACTGTGATAAAGTCTGGAGAAGTTCTTGTCCATCCAAAACCTCCTTGGAATATAGACCTTAAGATCTACCAACGTAACCGATGACAATAGTGAGTTTTTTTTTGTTCCATACTCGTGATATCACATTCAATTCATGGGATCATTGTGATGAATTATGAGAGTTCAGACTTTAAGATTTACCAGCATAACAAAGTGCATTAACGAATTTATGGTCCTCGGTTCGTACTCGTGATACCACATGCAATCGATAGGCTTATTGTGAATGATCTACGCCATCCAAAAAGTACCTGAATTATAAACCTTAAGATCTACCAGAATAACAAAATATACAAACGAATTTAACCGTCACGTTCCATACTCGTGATTCACTGAAGTCCTAGGATTTCTGAAACAGATCAGAATAGATTTTATTCATAAGCTGCTGATTGCTCGTGTAGATTGTGAGACCTGTTTTCACTGAAATTCTTGGATAACTAAGAACATATCTGGAACAGCTACAAATAGATATGTAAGCAATGTACAGAGATGTCTATCTCCTCTGTGTGACGAAGAGCAAGCAAAATTTCTCCCCTCGCACTGACAACTTCAACGAGAGCTCTTCTCTTTCACATTTATACACCACTGCTCTATAAAGTGTGCACGCATCATGAGTGCGTTTGTTTATTTCCTTTTACCTCTTCCACTGAATCGCACCAAAGTGCTAGAGCATTAGCTAATAAATTCTCCGAGGTGGATGCAGATACTTTCACAGAGGTGTACACGCCGGTGAGCACTCTGCTGTATGGTTTTCGTAGATGAAGCGTGGATACGCAAAATCAGCAAAATAAAACAATTTATCGTAAAATTTTCGGTTTTCCTTGCAAATTTTTCATAGCAAGGCCAGATGTACTCTCTATTAATTGAAGTTCACAGAAGTGTTCGCTCACCATCACGCGCCAGTGGTCACTTGGGTGTATTTAGACGAGAGCGCGTGTGAGCGATTCATGCGAAGAGAATGTGTTTCACTCGCGCCAGCTGCTTTAACCACAAGCGCACACTCAAATGCTGTCTATTCGACACTGAGAAGAAGTGCGCTTTCCTCTTTGTGCGGTGCTTCGTTTTTTTCATCCTCGGTGTGGCAAAAATCTGACTCTAGCGTTTATCACTCTGGTGAAATGCCATCTCTGGCAATGTATAGCTAAAATACCTGTTTTAATCCATGCCTGTGTAATGATGCCTTTTTCATATCAATCATACTATCATATGCAGTACTGCGGCATTCTTCAAAATAATTTTCTTCGATTCTTGAAAGAATAACTGAAATCGGTTTGTTTGACCGTCTACTGATAAAAACTATCAATTGGAGAAGATTTGGGGTCGATTTTTTTACTGTTTTTCGCCTTTTTCCGTGATGGTATAACATTTGTAACACATTTTACCTTATATTTCCGGATCCGGAAGTCGGATCCGGATGAAATTCAGGAATTCCGTATGGGACCGCAGGACCTTTCATTTGAACCTAAGTTTGTGAAAGTCGGTCGCGCCATCTATTAGAAAATGTAGACAACATATTTTCATTTGTTTGCACATTTCACCCCATAACTCCGGACCCGGCAATCAGATCTAAATCAGGAATTTAGCATGGGACTTAAAGAGCCTTCATTTGAATCTAAGTTTGTGAAAATCGGTTCAGCCATCTCCGAGAAAAGTTAGTGCAAAAAACGTTACATACATACACAAACATTTTGCGTACTCGACTAAGTGAGTCGAATGGTATATGACACTCGGTTCAAAAGTCGGTATTCACAGTGATTGCGTAACCTTTCTATATGAGAAAGACAGAAATATGAACAGGAAACAAAAACCAGAGATTAGCCGTTGTAGTGGCACAGTGTAGTTCCTAAGGACTATATTCCAAAGAGTTCTTGGATCTTGGAATATATCTTACGGATTTCCATAGCCCCAGAATATATCCAAACAGTCCTAGATATATATGCGTATGGACGTATTTAGATTCTTTAATGTTATTTGATTTGAAAACCGTTTTTTACGCGAAAAATTGGAAATAACGAGATGTTTTTTTTAAATTTATGCGAAATTTGTTTCACGTAAAAAAACTCTTACTCTTTTAAAAAGGTTAAATAATTAAAAACTCTTCTGTTGTGTTATAGCAAAAAACAAGAAATTAGACCCGTCAGGTGATTCGTTTTACCCTATTGAACCGACCTACTCTCTCCTGATATAAGGTTCCATACTTCAATACTTCAAAATACGTTTGCATAATAACAATCAAAGTAGCCGGTTAACGGAAAAAAGACAATCACAAACCACTCATCGCCACTCGATGGGCAGCTGGCTGTCAATTCATATCAACCCCCACCGAGGGGCTTTTTTTTCTTCCGTAGCGATAGCAAAGAAGTGTTTGCCAGTAGCAAATGTTGGGACGCTACTGGTTCGGATGCACAAACACTTGCGGGATCAGCGTGGGTAGTCAGAAAACGAATTCTAATGGTTAATTTGAACATGTTATCATGATCCATTTCGTATTTTCAAAGATAAAAACTTTATACAATGGAGACTCCTAAAGAAGTTTTACTTTTTCTAATACCTTCACTTGCTCAGTAAATCAGTAATGCATTATCTGAAATAATCGATTATTTCTATCAAATTAAACAAACATTTTTCCGCAAATCTAAGAGATATATTGAAATTATTGTAAAAAAATCGAATCCCAAAAATGACTTTAATATTTTTTACCGTTTTACCTTTTTTTTATAAATATAAAAAATAGGTATAGAATTCGCTCAAACTTTAGAAAAATTTTCCGAGGCCCGGAGGGCCGAATGTCATATACCAATCGATTCAGCTCGACGAACTGAGAAAATGTCCGTGTGTGTGTCTGTATGTGTGCTGTCAACTAAGAGGTCAAGATCTCAGATATGGCTGGACCGATTTTGATCAAACTAGTCGCCAATGAAAGGTCTCCCCTTCACCCCGAACGCAATTGAATGGTTTAGAGATCGGATGTTTACTTTTTGAGTTATACGAAGTTTTATGTCAACATTTTCAGTTTTTTGACAGTATCTGTCACAATTGACCTTGAAAACATAATATATTTTCAGACTTAGATTTCACACGGTAATACCTATCCAACAAGCCATAGATTGTTAAAATCCGTCCATTTTTAACAAAGATAACGAAATTTTTGTGTAGGCGACTTTTTTCCCTATTCCAGCAGTAGAAGTTTTGAACGCTGTCTGGCAAAGAAATGCTTGGGAGCAACATAAAACACGATTTTATATACTGTTACATACATTTATTTCTAAGTACCCAAAAGACTGTGTACAGCATGATATTTTGCCTCGGAAAAATTTTGGCACGGTTCGTTTTTGGCAACATAATCGTTCGAATATGACATATGTAAACTAGATGATGGCAGAATTTTCGAGTTTAAAGCAATTCCATAATTATATTGATTTAAACTACTTACAGCAATAAATGCTGGAAGAACATAACAGCCATATACCATTCGAATCAGTTCGTCGAGATTAGCAAATGCGTGTGTGACAAATAATTTTACTCAATTTTTTTCAGAGATGACTCAACCGTTTTCTACAAACTCAGATTCATATGAAAAGTCGTATGCTCCCAAACAAGGTTCCTTATGTTTGGATCCGACTTCTGGTTCCGGAACTATAGGATGATATGTGAAACGAAATTAAAATTGTGCAACTCATTTTGCTCGTAGATGGCTGAACCGATCTAAGATTCAAATGAAATCTAAGAATCATCTAAGATTCAAATGAAAAGTCTTGTTTTTCAGTCAGATCCAACTTCCGGTTTCGGAGATACAGGGTGATGAGTATAAATATGTCTATTTCACATAAATTAATCAGGTTTATCAGGTTAGGAGATTTGGATAGTCGATAACCAAATAAACTTATTTCATTTTTGGTTGTATTCAGTTTTCGTTTCGGAAGGCACCCAAAAATTTACGATTCCTCAAAGATGTCTACATTGATTTTCAAACATTTTGAAACAAATGTAAACTATACTGCTACTCAGGTGAATTTGTCTGACTTCGGCTACATCGAATTTCGATTTCTGGTTCAAGTATCGAATCGTTTCTCAAAGCTCAATCGTTTTCTCAAAGAAAGCCAAATCGAATTTCAGAAACAAAAGTTCAAATTAAAATAAATCATATTTTATCAAATTCTGACTTCCGATTCTGGAATTGTAGGATGATAAATTTTTAAAATTCAAAGCGATATAGAAGATGACAATCCCGGAAAGCTTTAAAGTTGGAAAATTTTAAGAATATTGCAATTTATCCGTCATATGGCCATACGAATCGGTTTTTGGTTATGCTGGTTCCTGAATACCGGCTCTGGAAGTACCTTAAATTACCCTAAACTCTAAAGTGTAAATTACTTCGACATATCATGGAATGTTTAATCGATTGTTCCACTTTTAGATTCAAATTCGATCCGATTTGCAGTTTCGACATTACAGAGTAATGAGTGATTAAAATCTCAAATTGTCACTTAAAACGACGAACATTAGAATAATGTCATGAAAACTGAAACACCGAAGAATATTCATGCAAAAAACACATGCGGATTGATAAAAAAAGGTATCATCTCACTGCTAGGTGGATTAAGCACGTTTTTTTGGGTTCAAAATGTCCGGGGAACAATGGTCGTAACAAATCGATTATTATTTGAGCTTACAAGGTTGACTACATCACATAAAATCCAAAAAAGCAACCGCTTGTTTGGCAGCCTTTTTGAGCCGATTTTATCTCTCTCATGTTTCGTTACATTACCAGGGAACTGCAGCAGAAAACAATGGCGCCGCCATAGAAATCGACTTACCTCCACAAAAATAACATTCACTTCATTTTTATCGCGACAACATATATGTTTTTATGCACTAATCGCATCTAAATTTGATTATCTAGACATTGTCAGAATAGATGTTTGATCCATGCTTTTGAAGGCGAGATATTCAATGAAAAAGTTGAAAGACGGCGTTTTCAGCTATGCAATTCTTCCTTCAGAAAAAAGACTTTCCCGACCGCTAAAGTCAAAAAATCATTCTGAAATTTTCACAGAATAATCTAAACTAATTCTTTAAGAGATTGTCAGTTGGGCTTTTTTGATATTCGTCACCGTTTCTGAGAAAATCAGATTTGAAGCGTGAAAATAGTCCTTTAAAACGCCCTAAAACACACCGGCCTCAGCCCTTAATGCACCTAGTGGTGTAATGATGCCTTTCTCATATTACTTATATTTCCAAAAATTTCACTTGAAGATTCTGTCAAGAAATTTTGTTTTCTATCTTGAGTAAAATAAGAAACTTTCTTTGGATATAAACTAACATAACCTTTTGTAAACAGTTATGTCAAGTTAATAAGAATTTTACTTTATTTTGCATCGTCGCACTAAATGATTGAACACACTTCGCTTTATAGCTCTAGAACCGGAAGTCGGACCCGGATAAAATAAACAGCATCCTATGAGACTATAGGAACTTTTACTTGAGCCTAAGTTTGTGGGAATCGATGAAATCATCTCTGAGAAAATTTAGTGAATCTCGTTCTAGAGTTTTTGACCACCATTTCCATTACTTGGAACCAGAATAACCGAAGTCGGTTCGTTCAGTAAGTAACTAATATAGCCTACAAATTAAATCAGTTTTGAGCCAAATCTAGAATTTTTTTTAAATTTTTTTTTAGAATTTTTTTTAGACGGTGTGAAATTTAATAGTAGCCTATAGGACTACGAGATTTTCTTTATGAGTGACATTATTTGACACATACTCACACACATACACGCACAGACACATACGTTGCTCAGCTCGATGAACTGTGTCGAATTATATAGAGCACTTAGCCTTTCTGGTCAATTTCCACTGGTCAATTCAAGTGATTGTATAAACTTTCTATATGAGAAAGGCAATAAGTGCACTTTTATTGAAAAGCATCGTTATCATGATCTTGTAATAACACTAACAAGTATGTACAAATTGAATAAAAGGATTAGGAATTTACATATTTTTCATCTGAAAAATATAAATTTTAATGTGGCAACCCTGCACGAACATTGAACAAAGCACGCTGTGAATGGAGCAAAGCCGCACGTACCGACGCGTACCAGTTTTGCATCGTCATTTTCTCATTTTTTTTCGATTATAGAGAGGTTTTAACAATGTTGTCATTCACCTCTTCCGGTCAGAAAAGTTTTCTGACCCTATGTGCGGGGTTGGGAATCGAACCCAGGCGGGCAGCGTGAAAGGCATCGACTTACCCATCACGCTATACCCGTTCCCATACATCGTCATTTTGAATTTGAATGCTTCGATACTTCTCGCCTTATAATTTCGGAACTCGGATCAGGACACAGTATATTTAAAGACAATGAGAGCTTTAATTTGAATCATGCTTCGTGAAAATCGGCATAACCTTTGCTGAGAAACCGAACTGAGTTCCGTTTTACCTTTTTTCATATATATATATATATATATATATATATATATATATATATATATATATATATATATATATATATATATATATATATATATATATATATATATATATATATATATATATATATATATATATATATATATAT
The DNA here is from genome assembly GCF_030247185.1 of Malaya genurostris. Taxonomy (NCBI): domain Eukaryota; kingdom Metazoa; phylum Arthropoda; class Insecta; order Diptera; family Culicidae; genus Malaya; species Malaya genurostris. The sequence goes on along the minus strand of NC_080571.1, from coordinate 20,603,632 downwards.
ATATATATATATATATATATATAAATAAAATAGGTATAGAATTCGCTCGAAGTTTAGAAAAATTTTCCGAGGCCAGAGTTACATACCAATCGATTCAGCTCGACGAACTGAGCAAATGTCCGTGTGTGTGTCTGAATGTGTGTTTTCAACTAAGAGGTCGAGATCTCAGAGATGGCTGGACCGATTTTGATCAAACTAGTCGCAAATGAAAGGTCTCCCCGTCACCCGCTATTGGATGGTTTTGAGATCGGTTGTTTACTTTATGAGTTATACAAAGTTCTATGTCAAAATTTTAAGTTTTTTGGCAATATCTGTCACAACTAACCTTGAAAACAGATTTTGTTTTTAGACTTAGATTCCGTACGGTAAGAGCTATCCACCAAAAATCCGTCCATTTTTAACGGAGATATCGATTTTTTTGTGTAAACGACTTTTCGCCTTATTCCAGTAGCAGGAGCTTCACGCGTTCGATGATAAAGCGCTGTTTCGGAGCCAAATGAAACACGATTTTTTTTATACTGTTACATACAATTGTTTCTAAGTACCAAAAAGACTGTGTACAGCATCTTTTTTCGTGGCATTTTGCCTCGGACCGATTTTAGCACGGTTCGTTTTTGGCAACATAATCGATCGAATATGACATATCTATACCTGATGGCAACATTTTAGAGTTAAAAGCAATTCCATAATTATATTGATTTAAACTACTTGCAGTAAAAAAATGCTAGAAGAACATAACTCATATATACCATTCGACTCAGTTCGTCGAGATCAGCAAATGCGTGTGTGACCAATAATTTCACGCAATTTTCTCGGAGATGGCTGAACCGTTTTCTACAAACTCAGATTCATATGAAAAGTAGTTCACTCCCAAACAAGATTCCTGAATTACGTTTGGACCCGACTTCTGATTGCGGAACCACAGAATGAGATGTGAAACGAAATTAAAATAATTCAACTCATTTTTCTCGTAGATGGTTGAGGCGATCTAAGATTCAAATGAAATCTAAGAACCATCTATGAATCAAATAAGAGGTCTTAAAATCTTACAAAACATCTTACTTTTTAGATCCGACTTTTGATTTAGGAGATACAGGGTGATTAGTATAAAAATGTCCATTTCACATAAAATAATCAGTTATATCGGGTTGACAGATTTGGATAATCGATAGCCAAATAAATTTATTTCAGTTTAAGCGGTATTCAGTATTCGATTCGGAAGGTACCCAGAAATTTAATTCGCACTACAATTTCTCAAAGATCTCTACGCACTCCTCAGGTGAATTTAACTGATTTAGGCTATACCGATTTTAGAATCGGTTCCAGTATCGAATCGTTTTTCAAAGCTCAATCATTTTCTCAAAAAGTCCAAATCGAGCATCAAAAACAAAAATTCAAATTAAAGGACTTATGGTCCCATACAAAATTGATTAATTTTATCCGATTCTGGAATTACAGGATGATGAGTTTTTAAAATTCATACAGATATAGAAGATATAAATTGTTTGGCGTGTTAATTTATGGCCATACGAATCATTTTGGGTTTTGCTAGTTCCTGAATACCGGCTCTGGGAGTATCATCAATAATGACGAAAAACTCTAAAGTGGAACTTACTTCGACATCTCATGGAATGTTCAATCGATTGTCATACGTTAAGATTAAAATTCGATACGATTCGCAGCTTCGACCTTACAGGGTAATGAGTGATTAAAATCTCAATTTGCCGTTTAAAATGACGATAATTACAAAAATGGCATGAGAACTAAAACACCGAAGAATATCCATGCAAAAAACACATGCGGATTGATAAAAAACGGTATCATCTCACTACTAGATGGATAATTCACGTTTTTGGATATTTTCTTCACTATTATCGGAGCTTTCGGGAGCGGAAACCGAGGACTAGTAGTCCCAAAATAGTTTTATATATTCACAAACTAACAAGATCTGCCAATTAGATGAATTTAGCAGTAAGTTTTATAAAAATGTGCACCTCGTTTCGCTATCATTTGTGAGAAAATACTCATGAAATTGAAAATTTCCACTAATCGCACTGTAATACCGGAACCGGAAGTCAGATCTGGATGAACTTTTCGGGGACTTTCTAAAGAATTTTAAGACCTTTCATTTGCTTCTTAGTTTGTGAAAATCGGTTAAGAAATTTCCGAGAAAATTGAATGCGCAATTTTTAAAAAGTGTACTCATATTTCTTTGTAATTCCGGAACCGGAAATCGGATCCAAATGAAACTCAGGAATTTTGTATGAGACCTTTGGGACGTTAAGACCTTTCATTTGAACCTAATACCGTTTTCGTTTTAGAACCTACACGCGGGCAACTCTGAATCCGAGTAAAACGAACACGTGTTACGCGCCCTAGACAACAACTCATACAAAAAAGAAAAAATAAACAAACTCGCATGGATGCGTTGTGCGACCCGAGAAAATTTTCAGAGCGAAACTACGCGATTGGAGTCCGATCTAGAGCGACCGCAGGTTGCTAAAACAAACATATCAAACGTTGTTTGGGCGACTCTGGGTCAGCTTTCGGGCTGCTCTGATCAATAAACGAAAATGGTATAAGCTTGTATAGATCGGTTCAGCCATCTTTGAGAAAATTGCGTGACATTATTTGTCACATATACACATACATACACACACCTGACACTCGGCCCTCCGGGCCTCTGTTGTAAAGTCGGTTTTCACAGCGATTGCATAGCCTTTCTATATGGGAAAGGCAAAAATGACGTTGCAGCATTGAATACAACAAAAGATATTCACGATGAAGTTCTACCCATTCTTGTACAGAATGCCCTATAGTAAAGTAAGACGTATTCACGTCCGAAGCTTCACATTCATTGAAGTCGAAAGTTATTTCGTGTGAGATCGCAAGCGAAGTAAATTATCAAGCCAAACCCCAAATTACTGGTTCTAAAGAATTCATTAAACATATTTATTCTGGACGAACGAAAATTCCATGTGCGAAACAGCTCATAGCGGCGGTGGCACATTTGTTCAGTTGAAAAATATTTGAATTGGATAATGTTTTTCAGGCCAGTCAAAAGTGAATGGAACACACCGTCTTTGTGTAAACTGAAATTCTGGGAAAACCCCCATCTGAAATGCAAGTTAAACACGATGCCTATGGAATGTGAGAAATGTCAGGATGCGACCAGGTCCGTTGTACTTAATTATCCGCTTAAATGACTTCACGCGGGGTGATCGATATACCAAATATCATACTGTTGATGTTCAAATGTGTGCAAATATATTTCCAAGCATGACGCAGCAGCGGCAAATACCTACGACTCACGTCACGACGAGCGCCGCCCGATTTTTGCTATTTGAACTGCTAAATTTTTGTTCGATGATTTTATCATTGGCCTGTTTGATGCGTCGTCGCGTGCCTTTCATATTTTTTTGTACCGCGATCCAAACAATGATTATTTAGTTTGGTTAATCGATTTCGGGTAGGCTTGACTTATCTAGTCTTACGTTGACTTTTAGTCAGAGCCTATAATGTGAATAAAAAACGTTCGTTTGGGAAAAGGGGCTTTACGCTTGAAATGTATGGTATTTTTATTCGGACGAATGGAATTCGTCAGGTCAAACACTTTCGATGGATTATGTCTTGTTTGCTTTTTCACCGTGAATAGCTGTGTGATCAGTAATTAAATATCTGTGAAAATGCAAACTTAAATCTTTGCTGTGCTCCACGTGGAGTTGCAGAAAGGCTAACTGACAGCGGCCTAATTAGTTGATCTATCAGCGATACGCAAATGTAACACTTCTCTGAATTCGAAGCTTATTTAGGCATGAAGAAGACAAACAAAGCTACTTCGGGGTATTACTTTACAATGCGGAATCTGGCCTTTTCTCTCGATGAGTTTCAAAGTTGATTCTGTCTAGAGGACTAGTTAGTGCTATGACCCGACTGATCCTCCCAAATCACAGGTCGAATATAGTATAACTCGATCATCACCGGGGTATAATAAAGGGCAATTGTGTTGTTTGAACTGTTTGTTGTTTTCATTTCGGTAATTGATTCTATACCTTTATTTGGAACGAAGTCATAAACCAGCTGCTAACATCCGGCTTTAGGTGTAATTTCAGATGAATGATGATCAACTGAGTTCCTATTATGACCATTTTTAGATGAGTGTTCTGGTTTTGTATACTGTTAGGAGCTCCATGTAAACCGGAATTCCTCATTCAAAGTGAATTTTAGCAGAAAATAAAATCGTAATTGTCTTTGTAAATTTGATAAAAAATGTATCCTTTTGAAGACTTTATGGGGTTTTCTTGCGAATTCGTGTGAAAAACCTTGTACTTAGATTAGAACAGCTAGTTTAGGACTGAAGTCCACTAGAAGATTGAGAGCCCTTTTATGTTCTTCCGAAATTAATCAAAACAAATTTATGGCTCTTCCGGCGTAAAGCCCCTGATTGAGCCCACAAATGACTTATTCATATTCAAAAAAAATTGCATGGCCAACATCAACTAAGTCTGTATCTTCAAACAATTAAATTTACGCTTTGAAACCTTAAACATTCGCTTTGGCTGGTATGTGACAGTGCGTCAAAAAAATCGATACTGCTTCCTAACCAGGAACGCTTCACTCGAACCCACAACCAAAAAGTAATATTGAAGTAATGCGTTCGAATCAAGTTAAATCGATCAACAAATCATCGAGATACAGGCGCTTCATATTAGGTCTGAGAAATCTATCGCCGATAGTTTTAAATTTTCCTGTTAGTTACCAAAATCCACAGCCAATTGGTATTCAATATGGTCAAGTGCAGTGCGGTAAAATTTCACTGACCACTGACTACGGCCACTGACTGTCAGCAATTTTTCTTCTCATTCATTTGACTTTTGTTGCCAAACTTAAGTGAAGCTCACAGAGTTCATTGTCAATTGAATAACCGTACCTAGTTATTTGAAGTTTTGCTTGCTCAGTTCCAAGTGGCAAGTAGTCTAGCTGATACTTTTTCTTCGTTGTTGGTAGTGAGCAAGCTCGAATGAATAGGCATTAACATCAACTCGAAATCAGAAATTCTCTCCGACCAGAATTATAAATAGAAGGTGGCAGTTCACAGCTGAGTTTTTGATTATCACCAGCAAGTTTAAATCGATAATTTTTAACTATTTGAAATGTAATGAGATGTACTCGAAAATATTGGCAATGAAAACTGAAAGAGGAAACAATCAAATTGTGTGTATTCTGTAATTGATCTGGCAGCATTCGGAATGTTTACATGAACCTCATTTGAAGACCACTCTCACACTATTGAAAGAGATATTTTGTCGCTTAAAGAGATAAACTGGCGGTGGTTAAACTGAGCTGCGAATAGAAGAGAAGTGAACGAAAAACTAAATGCTGCCGTTCGGTATGTCACTGCAGCAGAGTGATCGTCTGTGTGTTCTACATTCGGTTTCGATTGAATTGAATGAAGTTTTACTGCACTTCGACTATCCGAAGAGCGAATGGATGAAACTCGCTCACAGCCAGGAGTTGACTAAACAAAAATCTGTTGGAGCATCTATAAATATAAAAATGCAGAGGTCATTCTATTTTCATATTTTTTGGGCGAGACTAAGTTCGACGGGTCAGCTAGTTTATTTATAGATTCCGTTTTGAGCGATAGTTCATACTGTGCAATACTGTGCAAATCGGACGAAAGGATGACATCATTATGGCAAGCTCTGAATTGGTTTGTGAAAACATAGATAGATTCAAACCAATTTTTCAATGGTTTTATATTGAAATACTTAAGCGGCGGGTATGGTCTAACACTTTTGAAACATCATTTACTATTTTCTTTATATTTTCTTATTGTAAAAAATTTCAAGAATTTTCTGTGAAATTTTCAAGCCTATTGGAACAAAACTCTGGAAACTCTGGACCTTTATCTATGGCTATCTCATTATACGAAGAAGCAAGAGCTCGGCGCACAGGCCCAAGATTTCTACTTCGATTGACTTTAAAACTTGACAAAACATTCTTGAAATGTTTCGTTATAATAAATTATAAAGGAAAATATATAATTTTTTGAAAATATTAGACCCTAAAGTAGTAAATTGTTTCCATTGATTTTACAGACAAAAAACTTTAAAGGCGTTTTCCTCGAAACCAGGTTTTGAAAGTCCGTGTCCATCGTCATTCAAAAACTACTGCACCAATTTTTTTCCAAATTTTGCACACACTTCCTACACATAAAAAACCATACCCCAACGTTTTCCTTTTCGTTGTTTGTAACTTTGGGGAGGTTTAACAGCTACGAAATGGCGGATTTTTTTTGTGAAAAATCGTAATTTTCACTTTGAAAAACCACCAAAAATAAAAAAAAATCAAACAGAAACTGGGGTCTAGAATAACTTCTTCTCTAACTATGCTGCGTTAATTTGTTCACTTCTGATTAGTCTGCGCTGAGATACAATGGACACCGCAAATCATGATTTTTAAGAAGCGTTCTCAAAAATACCTCTTCACCGACTTATTTCTCAATATTTTTCCACGAAAAAATTACAAAATATTGCTCGAATGATGCTTTTTACTATGCAAAACATTTGAATTTATTTTGTTGAACGATAATTCTGGAAAAAAAATACACAAAAATGATGATTTTTTCATCGTTTAGACCCTACCCCCTCCTTAAACGGCAATACTTAATTACATTAGTTAAATGTTTCCGAACCGATTTTTAGTCAAATTATATGAATCCATTAACATATGACTGAGTTATAAGTGTTCAAAATTATGATAGGAAAATGCTACGTGGTTATTTTAATAATATCAAAGTCAAAGACGAAACTTAAAACAAATTACGTGGCTGGATTTGTATTTTTCAATTGACACTCGGCCTCGTGTTAAATTGATGAATACATGGAATTATTGATCATGGAAATTTTTACTCCCGGTTTGACAGGAGTGGTCATAGTAGTCGGTGAGATTGTTCTAATTATTATTTAAATTTATTTGTACTTTTTGATGAAACCCAGCTTTCCGGTAGCTTAGAGCGTATCCTAGACCTCATTCCTACCCAAATCTTTAACTTCGAGACATTTACAGAAGAGAATGATGAACCGTCGTCCTTCCGGAAAGTAGGTAAGGCATCAACATTTTCTCTTCTCTTTATTCCTTATCCATCTCTGTAAACGATGGAGATGGATTCGGTCAGAAATAGTGACTATCATGCTGCTGAGACGTTCAGCTTGAGTTGGAATTGTATCGACTTCCTATTATATTTCCTAAGCAATTCTTATATGTCAATCAACTAGCAGCAAATTAGTATGCAATCCGCTAAGACCATTGTCACCACGGAACGCAATTTAGAAATTAATCGAAAATATCTAACTAGAAACAAACGTCCCATTCTTTTTTATGCAATGACTGAGTGGAAACATACATTGGAAAAGACAAATGAATGATAAACTCTTAGAAAAGATGATTTTTTTGGAAAAAGATACGCTCAAAGACAGAACTCGAACCTGCGTTCTTATGCATTCCGTGCATACGCGCTACCATTTCGCCACTCTAAGCCTTGTGATAGACACATAAGTTTTAGCATGTGTTTTATTTAAATTTCAAATCAGTATGCTCTTAAGAAATACCCTTTACATTTACCAATTCAAATTTCCTGCAAGAATCGTATTGTACAGCTTTCGAACCCTCGGCCTGATCGATGCTTCTTGTTTCGGACTACGTTTTGGTTGTTTCTGCTTCTTATAGGTTCGAAGATTCAAACGTTCTTTAGCACGAAGCACATTTGGCTTCGAAGTGCCCACTTTTTTGGCCACATCCCAAACTGAAACTTCCTTCTTTTGCTCGAACGCCTTCAGTATACGTTTATCCAACTGAGGGTTAGCAGGACCTTTTTTTCGACCCGTTTTCGGTTTATCCTCAAAGGTGTTATTCTCACCGAACTTTCTGATTGCATTTCGCACGGCTTTTTCACTTACTTCTTCCAGTTTTGCTATCTTTCTCAGTGACAGTCCGCGTTCTGTGCACCATTTGTACACAATTTTTCGACGTTGTTCTACTGAAAGTCCACGCATTTCGAAACAAACTGATGAAAACGAATAAACAGGACGCAGCTATAGAAATTGACAGATTCTGAACCATTGCGAAATGGCAGGGGTTTTGGTTGCGTCCATACTTTCTGGGACAGTCTTTACTTCTATAGGAAAGGTAACAAAGTAGAAATTTGTTGCGTTTGACCTGTAAAATCATTTTCTTGTATTTAATTGACTGTTTGAACACTACTTTTGAATAAGTGCCAATCTTCGAATAATTTGAAGGTAATGCATAAAAAAATGCATTAGTCCTTTTTAAAATTCAGTCTTGAGTCAAATCGGTCTCCCTATCCGTGTCAAATAAATTGTTTTCCACAGTGAAGACGTGTGCTAAGTTTCATCCAAGCTGGAATCCGGATTTTTTAATTTGTGGGAATTGTATATTTTTTCGGTTCTTGCACTATAAATGATTTTTAACGTTTTCTGCTATGGAAAGTTCAAGTCCGGTTTCGGTACAGAAAATATTAATTCGGTTTTCGTATTCAAAACTACTTGAAGGGGGTTCCAACGATAAGTTGCACTTATCAGCAGTTCATATAATGCTTAATCACTTTTTGAAATCTGCTATGTTTCACGTATCACGCAGAGAGATTTTTCAATTAAATGCTTTGGAAATTAATGTTTCATTCATGTCTATTCATGATCATGATCACCTCTCCGGATGAGAAAAACTCCACTAAAAAAAATTAAAACTGTCAAGTATATGAACACAAAAAGGTTATAAGTCTTCAAAACTGATCTCACACATACATTTCAAATTACCTTTCTTTTTTTTGAATATATAAACAGAATCAGGAATATATTAACAAATATGGTTTGATTTTTATGTTCATTTGATAGAACGTTTTGCTGAGAGTCTACGAATAGTTAAGGCATCATTTTTACAAAATTTTGCATCCAATTAGAAAGTGATACCCATATGTAAAAGAATCCTGCAGTTGAATTTTTGAACTTTACATGCATTAAAACTGTTAACTTCGAAAATACTCTTGAATCAGGGCTGGAAAGATCGAGATAAAAAAATCATCAAATCATAATCACTACCGAAGATGATTGCTCGTGATCTTTCCCAATAAAGATAACTACTGATCTAATCCTTCTAGGATCGGTTGATCAGTGATCTTTGAATCACATCGATCAAAATCAATACAGATCTTCCCTCACACAAATTCGGTAGTGATTATTATCACTGATTCCTGTAAGATCAAATCACTGGACGATTCGATCAGCTTTGAACAATGTGGAAGAACATCACATATGAGTGAGATCAGACATGAGTGCCGATTGATTTACGTCTAAAATCGTGAAAATTAGTGGCAACAGTAATCCTACAGGAATTTTTAACTAAGAATAACGCATGTAAATGAGACTTTTAAAATCGTGGCAAATTGCCAATTTTGTATCTTTGGGAAGTTTAGCGATGTTCGAAGTTTCAACACATGTTCTCGTTTGATACAAACTAGAGTACTAGATGAAGGGAAATGAATGCTAGATGAAGGGTGTATGGAAACAATCAGTTCGGATCGTAATCATATCGATAATGTTAATCTAACAGTTTTCACTACGCAATAGCAATACGCAATGCAAAATTAGTAAAAAATATATCACACCAAATAGTGATTAAAGTGAAAAAAAAACTTTGTTTAGTTCCAGCTGGTTGATGCTGATGAGGCTTATGAACTATTTATATATAACCCAATAAAAAGCTATTTGGCATGAATTTGATTTATAGAAGTAACAGCAGAGCAGCATTTGGCGCAGCGTTCGAATCGGCGTAGCAAAATCCTGCACTCCTGTTACTTCTGTGTATGATATTCAAGCTAAATAGTAGCGTAGCACGCTTTGTGATTGGATACGTTATTCTTATCATTATAATTAATATTCATCGCAGCATGTATGTTAATATTATAAGCTGTTTTTATTGATGATATTACATGACGGTATTACTGAATAAATTGCAAATACATCATGAAACATGAAATCTCGATTCCATTTCGGATCTAAATGATGAAAAAAAAATCATTATTTTTGCAAATTTTTTCAGAACTATCGTTCAACAAAATAAATTCAAATATTTTGTATGATAAAAAGCATCATTCGAACAACATTTGGTAATTTTTTCGTGGAAAAATGTTGAGAAATAAGTCGGTAAAGAGGCATTTTTGAGGATGCTTCTTTAAAATCATGATTTGCGGTGTCCAATGTATCTCAGCGCAGACTAATAAGAAGTGAACAAATCTAAGCAGCACAGTTAGAGCAGAAGTTTTTCTAGACCCCAACGTTTCTGTTTGATTTTTTTTAAATTTTTCTAATTTTTGGTGGTTGTTTAAATTCAAAAGTACGATTTTTCACGGAGAAATCGGCCATTTTGTAGCTGCAAAACCTCCCCATAGTAACAAACAACAAAAAGGGAAACGTTGGGTTCTGGTTTTTTATGTGTAGAAAGTGTGTGCGAAATTTGAAAAAAATTGGTGCAGTTGTTTTTGAAAGGCGATGGACACGGACTTTCAAAACCTGCTTTCTAGAAAAACGTGGTTAAAGTTTATTGTCTATAAAATCGAAGGAAACAATGTATTACTCAAGGAAGCACGTAGGCTCTAACATTCTCAAAAAGCCATATATTTTCTTTTGTATTTTGTTATAATGAAACATTTCGAGAATGTTTTGTCAAGTTTTTAAGTCAATCGAAGCAGAAATCTTGGGCTTGTGTACGAAGCTCTTATTTCTTCGTAGTATGAGATCAACAAAGATAAAGGCCCATAACTTGATGAGTTTTGTTCCGACAGGCTTCAAAATTTCACAGAATATTCTTAAAATGTTTTACTATACAAAAATATAAAGAAAATAATAAATTATTTTTCAAAAGTGTTAGACCCTACCCACCCCTTAAGTGCTCTTATTGATTAATTGCGCATTTTTAACCGCACTGCAACTAATGGCCCTTTATTGCAGAAAAAAAACATCTGCTCGTGTTTCGTTCTACAGCGGACAGGAATCTCGCACATTTACCCGAGACTGCTGCTTCCATATTGCAGCGGGGAATAATCGTGATTAATTTATTGCGATCAGCTCTGGGATGATCGATTACTTCACTTTCAGCAAGTATCGCTAATAATAACTCAATGAAAAGTAATAGTTTGTAACATGGTTCAGTAAAATTAATGTTTTTTTACAAACAGCTAATGTACTGATGAGTCGAAGACGAAACGTGAAAAATAAAATATTTTCTTTTTGATCCCAAAAGTCGTATTCTCGTTTGGCCAATAAACTATTGATCCGATAAAAACTCGATTTTTCGCGCCTCCTATCTGAAACACTCCTCCTAAAACTGGTTCTTTTTCACGTTATTTCTCAGCTCTCGGAGATCGTGATCGAACGCCGGCTGAATGGGAAACTCCAACCGCGTCGTCAGTCGTCTCCCGTTTGTTAGCAAACTGCATCGATAGTGGATAGCACGTGGAAGTTCATCGAGTCTCAGCCGCAGCAGCCGCAGATTTGGCAGACAGGACTAAGATGTGATAATATGGAATTTCGGAGCAGTAACCTCAAGCGTCTCTTGAACTGTTGGAAAATCTGCGACATCGATTACGAGCCGATTTCGTTCTACACACGGATCCTACGATTGCTGCTTCTTCAATTGGATCTGCCGGAAATAGACCTGCTGGAATCTGTCGGCTGAGTAAGCGAGAAACCTTCGCTCCGGAGATCGTTTGTGGGAACCTCGCCTCGACGAAAGGGGGGAGGAAAACAGAAGGAAACACGTACGGCAGCATCTTACGCAAATCCATCCGCTGGCAGTGTGACGATTGAATCAAGTACGCGCTTCATCCAGGCCGGTTGCCCGCGATCCCGCAAGCCGATCATTTCGTAATCCGGTGGAGATGATCTAGTTTGCGTGAGGAAGTGCACTCTTGCTGCTTTGTTTGATATTTGTGCGGCGAACTGAAACTGTGCCATTGTGCGTTCAATCGTTAGGCATTATTTAAATTGAGTTAGTGTTTTTTTCTTTCTTCAAGAAATTACGACGCGCCGGTAAGCGTAAGTAAGTAAGTAACTAAATTGATCACAACTAAGTGAGCGGATGAAGCCGGAGTGTGATGAATAATGACGGCTAAAGTAAAGATGATAAACAAAAATTCTAATTAACTTCTCAGTGGAGAATGAACGGCCTATCTGGAAGTGAAATTCCGCTTTCGAAAAAAATGGGAATATGAATAAATGTAGGCAATAAATTAAATATTGTGCTGACAGTCGAATGAATTCTATCGCCATCGGCAGCGGCTTACCGGGAACGGATTCCGTTGAAGATTATCACTTCCAGTGCTAATGTTTCGGGATCGTGTGTGTTCTGGCGATTAACACATTTTATGATTGACCTAGCGCGAGTGTGGAAGTGTGAAGGATCGTCGCTGGCAAAGGATCGCACTAACTGTACTAATTTTACTCGTAGGATCCTTTTGAATTGCCACAGTTGAAAACGAAAGTGTTGATTTGTTTTGTTTTTTTAGTACTCGACGACGCGTTGATCGTAAAATAGGGTAAACTGAATGATCGACGATCGGATTCTAGTCGGGAAAGTGACTGACGCGAAAAATGACACCGAAAGAGTGGCTTGCACTGTTTGCGTTTTACGCTGCCTATCTGTTCTTCGGAGCCAGCGTGTTCTACCACAATGAGCATGCCCTGGAAACCGTGCGGAGAGCAGAAGAACTGGCCGAACGGATCGAGATGAACGGTAAGAAATTATGAACGAAAATCTCATCGATTATTTTCCAAAGTCAAAATTATTTGGAAACAAATGTTTATTACGATTTATAATTGGCATTTTTAAAGCGAATTCTCCATTCTCTAGAGTAAAATGATTTCAAATTTATGAAAGCGCAGCGATTCATAAAGTAATTATAAAAACATCGTTTACAACGTTGTACAAATATTTTAGAATAAATAACATTTTAAACATATCAACCCTTTGATAAATCCACACAATTGCATTTTTTTGTAAATTTTTAGCATGGAATTGAAAATGGTGCTCTTAACAGTTCTCTATTTGAATGAACAGCAACAGCAATGTTTATTAATAGCCCCAAAATAGTCGTGACATTATCATTATCGCTTTCTGTGTTACTAAATATGTTGACAGATTTGTATGTCTTACAAGTTTCTTACAAGTTTTACAATCGAGCAATTACAGAAGTGGATTAACACTTCACAAACCCCATCGTCAGTGTATTTATTTTGTATTTTATTTTGCACGGATGGAAAAACCAATTGGACTTAAGACTGACTTTCGGAAACTGTTACAAACTATTGAACATTCCAGAAAATACGCTGAAATGCTTCGAAAATTTTCTTTTTATCCGAAAAAAAGATTCAAAAAAGCATCTTTCATATTTGACGAATTTCGCGCGAACTCGATTAAATGTTGGCAGCACCCTCTCAGATTTAAATGAAAATTGATATACTGCTACTTGCTGCTTAAAACACTTTGCATACTTTGTTTTTCCAACAATAACGTGGACTGTCTTTTGGAAATGACCAAACTTTTTTTACCAATATTTTTTCAAATGGTAGTCGAAAAATGACACATCCTACAAAGAAGTATTGAATGAGTGGTTTTTACAATATTAGTCAAGTTTTTGAAAAAAAAATAACAGTTTGTAAAGAATTTTTTTTCAAATAACTTTGTTTACTTAAAAATGTCCAACTGAATTTTTGACTGTAAGTAGGGAACACAATCACCTATCTTGTTACAAAATTTCATCCAAATCAAAAATGTTTTTATTTTGCAAACCGACTTAAAATTTTCAAAATCGTTTTTTTCATTTTAGGAGTCGATTAAAATCTTTTGCAATATTTTCATTCGAAAACTTGACTAATTTTGTAAAAACCACTCATACAGCTCTTTTTTGTGGGATCTAGAGCATTTTTGGAAAAACTAAGTATGGAAAGCTGCTAACTCTGAATACGATTTAGCGCGAAGCTCGTCATTTCTTGAAATATTGGCATTTCTATTAGTGGTAACCATTCCCGTTGAATTACGAACTACCAATTTGGGGATACGATAGAATGAAAGCGAGCGCGTCGGACCCGTGTAATATTCACTCTCGCAAAAGTTTTCAGAAACTATTTTCTGCTCGTTTTTACACAAAATATAATAAATCAAGTCTTTACTACTTGATAAAATTGACTCGGAAGGCCAAGTTTCCTACACCTTTCGACACAGTTCGTCGAGCTGTGCAATGTCTGTGTCAAATAATGTCACTCCTTTTTCTCAGATATGGCTTAACCGTGTTTGGAACGACGAAAAAAGGTAAAGTTACTCTTAATTTGTGATAACTGTTTACACATTGGGCCGTATGAAATGAATGGCCTTATGGTCCCATAGATCGCTATTGAATTTCATCCCGATTCGACTTTCGGTTCCAGAATTACAGGGCGATATGCATAAAAATATGTGCAAATCTATGAGAAAATGCACACTCAATTTTCTCGGAAATTTCTTACCCAATTTTTACAAACTAAGATTCAAAATAAAAAGATCGTGAAATTCTTTAAAAAGTTCTAGAAAAATTGATCCAGATCCGGCTTTCGGTTCCGGTTATAACAGCGCCATAAGTGAAATATTTTCAATATTATGAGTATTTTGTCAAAAGTGAAGGCGAAACGAGGTGTAAATTTTTATAAAACCTACACACTTAAATTTTATTGCTGAATCTCGGCAAAAAAATGCCGAGATTTGCACAGCCGAGAGATCGGTAATCATCTCGGCAAAATAATAATTACTGAGAATCTCGGCAATACCAAATTTGTCAACTGTCAGTTATTACCGAACTTGTCAGCAGCATTTCTGCTGTTACCTCGGCAAAAGCGATTACGATCGAATAATCAATTGCCGAGTCATCAGTAATCGAACGTAGAAAGGATTTTTTCGTTATTATTGTATTAAATAAATATCACAAAATCTTAGGCTAGGGAAAGGGGGTGTTTTATTGATGTCCACTTTAATGCGGTATACAAAAAAAAACAAACCTCAAAAGAAAACATCACGGTTAAAGACAATTATTCCCAGTGCTCCTCAATGCATCTACCTGGAAATAAGAAGACTTTTGTAAGAATATATCAACAGCAGAGTCTTTTATTTCACTTATCTTTTCAAAAAATATAAGAATCTCTTACCTTCATCCAATATATATTATTTTCCCACTCCACCAGCAATGGCTACGTGGTGTTTTGCACATTCGACAAGAGACATTAAATGACAAGTGTTTCACCGAGTTTCAGTAAAAGCTAACACACTGTTCGAAATATCGGCAAACAGATTTGCTGATTTCGGTATATTTGTTGTTTACTGACAATCTCAGCATTATATTTTTCCAAACTTCGGCAAAAGAACGCACTTTACCGAGATTTCGGAAAATAGCATATGCATTACTGAACAATCAGTAAAATGTCGTGTTGCCTATCGAATTCGGTATTTCATTTTGCCGAGCTCAAGAATCTGTTTTAAGTGTGTACTGGTAAATTCATCTAGTTGAAAGACATTGTTAGTGAGTGAACATATAAATCTACTTTGGGACTACTAGTTCCCGGTTTCCACTTCCGAACGCACCGGTATTAGTGAGGAAAAGCTCCAAAAACGGAACTCACTCCGGTTTCTCAAAAACGGTTAAACCGATTTTCACAAATCATGATTCAAATTGAAGCTCTCAGTGTCCTAAAAAATGCTGTGCAATTTCATCCCGATCCGGTTCCGAAATTATAGAGTATGAGTATCAAAACTTTCGACCTGTCATATAAATTGATGCAAAACCATTATGTGCTGGTACGGAAGAAGAAAACACCAGCGCATAACATAACTGTTTACAAATTGAAAAGGTTAAGATAGTTTGTACACAAATAAAGTTTTTGAATTTATTCAAGTTTGAAAAATTTTTAGACAGAATCTTCTAGTGATGCTTTTGAAAATATAAGTAATAGGCATCATTACACCACTAGATGGATTAAAAAAGCTTTTTTGTATATAAACGGGTGGAAAACTCAAACCACTTTGCAAGTTGAGGCAATATTCATGTAAAACGTTCATTTGTGACTTCGTATTGAAAAACCTGTTTTAATCCACCTAGTGGTGTAATGATGCCTTTCTCATGTACATATAATATTGTGGTATTCTATTCAAAAAATTTTTCTTCGATTTTTGAAAGAAACCAAGAGATTGTTTATGCATAACATACAGAATAAAACAGTGCTTTGATTGCGTAAGTCATCCTTAAGAAAACGAAATAGGTTCACTATTATATGCACTTCGGGAACCGGAACCCGAGAACCGGTATAATCAAAATCGGTTCGTACGGCCACCAACTAACATGACATACAAACTCTACTAGTACGCACTCTAATTTACGATTTAAATGTTTGTTGCATCCGAAAATATGCAGTAAATTTTAGTAGGACTTTTCCGTTTTCCGCATCGTAGCATAAATTCCTTACCATGTAATTCCGGAACCAAAAGTCTGGTCCGTATTGAATCCACCAATTTCGTATATGAACATAATGTCTTTGTTTTGGATCTAAGCTTATAAATATAGGCTCAGCCATCTCTGAGAGACTATAGCGAGCTTCGTTAAGGGCTGAGGCCAGTAGGTTGCGTATAACCACGTGGCTCACTTTGATGCACTGATTTATGCCATGAAGTGTTGCTTAGTGGATAAGAAGCCAATTAATTCGAGTGCAGCAACATATTCAAGACCGGCCTAATCATCGGCCAAGCGAGGAAAGGTGAAGTCACCATCAGATAATGATGACTTTTGTCCAAAACGTCTCGAAAAAGAATAAATTTCATTTTTTATTTGAATAATTGCAGTCTTTACTTACATTTTTCCATTCTTAGCGAAATTTCTTGGGGTGTCGGTAACCGAACACCTTTTATTGAAATGGTCAACATTTATCATAATTAATAAAAAAAGGCTTGACTATTGCCTAGAAACTAAGATCAGTTTTGAACTTAATATTGAAGCTTTCAGTGTATTGGACAAAGAAGAAGTAGTCTATGGCTATTATTGGTTGAACTTAACCCTCAGTTATGCCTACAATTAACACCCCTTTCAACTCAGTCAAATTAAATTGATGAAAGATTGTTCTGAGTCACGAAGAGTACTTCTGCTGCATCTGATGCAGCATCTTGTTGCTATGGAATCACAAAGCTGGACGTAATAAAATGTTCATGTCCAGCGAAAATCAATCATTCTAAGTTCTCTTCCGTACCGTTTTCGATATACTTTCGGACCAATCCCAAAGATGAACCATTGAAACACAGTGGACAATTTTCCAGTGAACGATGGAAGTAAGGGCGGCCGACATTCATACTGTTGAGATGTTCTGTCTGAGTTGGAATAGCATCAGCTCCAAAATATAACATCGACAGTCCCATGACAAAAGGGCCTAACTGCAAATGACAGTTTCTCTTTGTATACTTTTTCTTTCACGATTTACCGCACTGTTTTTATATTTGACACCTTACTCTCCGCAAAACTTTCAAGGCAAAACCACAAGCTTTCGATTTATATTGGAAACTTTGGTTAAATTGCAGTAGTGGATCCGTAGTAATCAAAAGAGAAAGTAAACAAAGAGAGGCTCTCATTCGCAGTTAGGCCCTTTTTTCGTGGGACTATCGACATAATTATCGTCAGTCAGCAAAGTACAAGATCATCGTCACAATGTAACTACCCTGTTAATTGTTAGCTCATCATCAGCTGCTAAAACTGTTGATTCACATTGTCACCAAATGGTCGTATTCTCTTTATTTGTACTACCCTTAGGTGTAGAAAAAAAATTCCACCCGATCAATCAGATTGATTCATTCTAGAACCGGTCAAACGTGCTGTGCCACCTGTGCATCAATAATTCAATAATCAATATTCTTCGGGCAGGCCGAGTTCGCCAACCGGTAACAGCGTAGTGCATTTTTTGAATAAGTTGACGCTGATAAGGGATGGGGTGGTGCGACTATGTCTATGTCTTAACAGAATAGTCGCGAAATTTCAAGGGTTTAAAATTACCTTCAAAATTGCAAACGAATTATCAAAATATAGAAAATATTTTACTTTAAACCATTAAAAATCATAAATCAAATAGAGTTCAACTTAACCTATGCCAGTAATTCTAGTTAACCACTAAGTTGCAAAAGTGGTTCAATTTGAACTGCCATGCAATGAGGCGTCGGAGAGAAAACGTACTCACTTCTATTCGTAAATTTGACCCCATCGTCCCCCATAGATATCTTACAACCGGTGCGGAACTGTGTGTAAATTTTTCTTCTTGTTATAGCTAGTAAAACTCATGTTTAAAATTTATTGCGATTACACATTCAATTAAGTTTACATTCCACGAACAATTATTTACATATTCGTTAAACGTCGATGAATTGTGGTAGGTGGATATATGGAAATGATTAAGGGTGTCACTCGGGTAATCAATTAGATGTCTCTTCGCACAGTTATTGTAATATCGATTTCCCTGAGGCTGACCCAGAACAGTTTCTTCAAGCAAACAATTTTGATGAAGCTGAGTTCTGCCATGAAAATCGGATCCAAAACAGACTGACTTCAAATAAACAGTTTGACAGCAATTCCAGTAAAAAGGTTCGGGTTCGGTTGGGCATCCTGAAAACGACACAAGTTTCACAGCTTGTGCAATCAGGAATCTCAGTAGGCCAGAATCGTTGCTTACGTAGATAACGTTTCTAGTGAGTTTTCAAGCCACAAAGTGAGCTGCTCAGCAGTTCGCCAATAGGTGGAACTTGTTTTGATTTCTAGAATAAACCGTACAGAACAGATTATGTTACCGACGGGGTTTTCTACTCAACAAAGAAAAATAGTTAGCTACTTTTACACCTGCATTACAGCACATTTTGGTATCACGTTGCATTTTATGTGGCCATCAAATTGTAATGGAACTAAATTTGCATCGATTCCTGTATAAACCGATCACGTTCACCTGGGGGAACACGTTCCGCACAAACGTGCTGTGAATTGAAGCATCTCTGCAAATAGTGCATTTTAAGTCATAAAATAGTTCGTTTTAAATGTGGATCATGGCGAATATGAACCAAGGTTTTTGGATAGAAGTTGAGGAAAAATTTAATGGAAGAAATATTAATGTGCATTTCGCTGGAAAGCGGGTAAAATCAAGATCGACTTTCTACGGTTTTGATGAACCTTTGTATACGTCTTCAGGGTGAACAAATAATAACTTTGAACAGGTAGAGAGATTGATTTGACTTAAAAATGATTTTTAAAGTGAACGAAAGCATTTTTTTCGTGCGATACAAATAATGGTTCCCAAGAAGAAGTTATACACAAAACATAAAATAACCTATTATTTGACTACTTTTTACTTATATTGGATTTATTAGAATGTTTTCATTCATTTGTTCTTTCCATTGTTGTAAAAGAGTTGGCAAAGAGAAAAAACATTCAACAGCGAGACTTTCGTTCAGTGATTAGGCACATGAAACATGAAATTGAGTGAATAGAACTCAACCGCAGATCATTATGTGAAAAGTACTCAAAATTAGATAGTTTTTCGAGGACAAACCTGGTAGGATTCTTAACGTTAGAAGACTTGTGGCACTAGCCATGCAATGCTGTACACTCGCCCAAAAGAAACTAGTTAAAACATTTATGATTTTGGTTTTACTTCTTTACGACTTACAGTCTTCTAAATGGCAAACTAGGACACAAGTTTTAGTGTGAAGGATGTGCCTGATTGTGTTAGTATTTAGTTCTATGATCATTGGAGAAACTCGCAAGTTCTCCCACTCAATACTAATTAAGCGATTTCTCAGTTTTGTGACCAATACTACTTTGAATCTTAATTTTTGATTTCAATTTGATTGCAGTTGCAATTGCAAGCTGACTGTACTGCCCATACTCGCATATCAGTCCCATATCGATTTTCGCCATTTTTGAGTTAGCTTTAGGAATGAAATCTATCCTTAATATACTCTCAGAAATTGCAATAAAAAAAAAATGTGAAAAAATATCAACTCATGTCTGTCCCATATGCAAAATACCCGCATATCAGTCCCATTCAGTGCAAATTTCAATAATTTTATTTGCTGAAATGTTGGAATAGTAAAGGTGTATTATCGATATTTCATGTAATAATATCATGATTTAGCATTAGGTAGCACAATATATCAAAAAATTCGGAAATAATATTTTAATCGTCTTGCCGATTTTCCATATGGGCCGGATATGCAAGTATGGGCAGTGTATTGAAATTAGAGTATAAATTTGTAGACTTCGCTATGCCGCACTCGACCCCAACAAGCATACTGTTTGACTTTGATAATTTCCTCTCGGTTGTGAAAATGGAAACAAAGCAAGTGTCGCGACTTGTTCAAAATTTTGCTTGTGCATCGCGAAAATACATACTACTTGCTACAAGCGAAATTTTCTCAGAGATGGCTGAACCGATTTTAACAAACTTAGGCTCGTTTGAAAGCTACTCAAGTTCGAAGATCAAAAGGCTGTGACTTCTGGTTCCGGAGATATGATAGTATGAATGACGTAACCGACAAAACACGTTGATTTTTACCGATCTTATATATGAGGATGCCAATACTTTGGGATCACCTCCAATTTCTTAAAACGCTAGTGCTAAAAACTTTAAGCACCTAGAAAAAAAGTCCTCTTGCAAAATTTAAGATCAATCGGACATGGGTTAGGGGTGCTGCCCGGCGGTTAAGGTTTGAAAATTTTCGATCTTGAAAAAGCACCATAGGGGGGAGTACATGAAAGGCTATAGCAGGATAAGCATGTGAAATCTGCCCCCAAAGGGAATTTATAATGTTATACCACATTCGAAAGGTCATAGACTGGACACAATTTTCTCAAAGTTTCAACCCTTTAACTGCCATATTGACGGAGCTAGGGTGGTTCTGATGATTTTTATTTGATTTGATTTTTTAAGAAACCGCTCCTCCGAAAAATTTGAAAAAATCAGGTATATTTAAGACATTATGAGGAAGGTTTACAATTTTTATCAAAATTTTTGAAGATGTATTTCTTCCATTAAAAATTACTTGAAAATTTTGAAACATATTTTTTCCCTCTTCCAATTTTTGCACCACCCCAGATTTTGTAGTGATAAATAATACAAATTTGGACATTTTAAAGTGGTATGTTTTCATAGTTTTAAAAAATATGGACGACCACAATATTTGATTTTTTTTCTAAAAAATAAATAACAGTCGACCATGCGTCCCCATCAAGTTCTGTTAGAAGGAAACCCATGGTGCTTTGTTCTCGTAGTTTATGCAACTCAAGCGCAGGGCTTACAAATCAAAGCAAGCAAGAACTTACTGGTATGTGGTTCATATATGAATGGTAGTAATATATGAACGTCGCGAGTATCACACATATGAAATTCGGTTACGGCAGTCAAGAACTGGAGCGGGTGTCAGTTTTTCACGTGTTGCTGATGGATGTAATGAAGGAATAATGAAAAAATCATAAAGAAATTCAATTGACGTTTTCGAACACAAAACTCCAACTTTATCTTTATCAGACATTTTTCCAGAAAACTATAGACATCCCCCTCGATAACATATCTTTATGATAAATTTTGACACTGTACTGAAATTTTCATTCTTTCTTTCATTATTCTTGCATTAGGCGTCATGCATTAACTATGTCACGCAAAATTTGAATAAATTATTCACAGTAATATACAAAAATATGTATATTACTATGGGATTCATAGTAGAATATTCATTTGACTCTTGAACTGATATTTATATATTGAGCAACATAGAAAATGAATGAAAATTTACCTCAATTTTGAGTATCGACAATCAAAGCGATCAATTGCACTTTGTTTAGTCATCAACGAAACGAGACAGTACAGATTTTCAGTTCATGAGATATTTTTGAGAAATCGATCGATTCCACTTCTAACTTTCTTCAAATAGTACATAGATTAGATCATTAAAACTCTTATCCTCCAAGTTTTAGTAACTCTGATCAGGGAAAAGTTGAAAATTTAAAAAATTTAAATTGACTTTCCATATATTTTACAAAAGTAGTGAAAGTAGCAGAAATCAATGATGCAGATTTGTTAAACAATGCTATAGGAACATTTAATGACAAATAGTATATAGATTAGATCATTAAAACTCTTATTCCTTCAAATTTTAGTTAGAAATGCCATTAGAGCAGTTTATAATAAACAGTGAATAGTTTCAATCGTTAAAACTCTTATCCTCCAACTTTCAACAACTCTTATCAGGCAAAATTCTTATCAGGCACCTACGAAAATTCCCTTTGTAAGGTTCTTCGAATTTAAAATTTTAATTTGTGATTTGATGAAATCTTATGCGAAAAGTTCGAAAAGAAATATGTGTTTTTGTAGAAAATTGTACAAATTTTCAATTCCCGTGCATTATTTGACGATTAAATGCACTGGAAGCTTATCCTCTATCAATTTGTAGCTATCCTCCAAAACCTTACTACAGCATAAAAAAATTTGGAGGATAAATGGAGGATAGCTACAGACCGCTAAATTGTAAAGGTTTTTTTAGGAATATCAATAAACAGTTTTGAATTGTAGTCTTTTCCATGGAATATAAATGAGCCGGAAATCATTTTCATTGTATGGAAAAAACTCTTTTTGCCTTTCTCACATAGAAAAGTTATGCAATCACTGTTCAAACCGACTTTTGAACCGAGGCCCGGAGGGTCGAGTGTCATATACTATTCGACTCAGTTTGTCGAGTACGCAAAATGTATGTATATGTTTGTGTATGTATGTGTGTAAGTACGTGTGTATGTGTGTTTGGATGGCTGAACCGATTTTCATGAAGTTCCTTATATTTTCGAATCCGACATCCGGTTCCGGAATTACGGGGTCATATGCGCATAATAAAATGAAAATAACTGCAACCGATTCATACAAACTTAGATCCAAATGAAAGGTGTAATTATCCCATACAAAGTTCCTGAATTTTATTCCGATCCGACTTCCGGTTCCGGAATTACTGAGCGATTAGTGAAAAAATCCTATTTCAAAATACTTCCTCGCTTTTCTCAGAGATAGTGTGACCAATTTCTAACAATCTTAGGTTCAAATGAAAAGTCTCATAGTCCCTAATAAAACTCCCAAACTTCATCCGGATCTGACTTCCGGTTCCGGAATTATACGGTAAAATGTGTTTAAAATTTGATTCCGTCACTTAAAGCGTCGAACCAAAACACGTAAAACAATTTCTAATCTGGCTTTGAAACTACTCCAATCGGTAGCTATTATCATTAGACCACCAAACAAATCGATTTCGGATATCCTGGTTCCTGATTTGCAATTCCGGAAGTACCGGAAATAGTGGTTATATATTCCAAAAGGGATGTCACTCACTTTTCTCAGCGATGCCTTGACCGATTTGCACAAACCAGGTTAAAGACTGTTCCAGAAAGTATGGACGCAACCAAAAACCGCTGCCATTCCACAATGGTTCAGAATTTGTCAATTTTTATGGCTGCGTCCTCCTGTTTACACTCTTCTCTAATCACTTGTGCAGTTGTTTATTCGTTTTCATTAGTTTGTTTCGAAATGCGTGGACTTTCAGCAGAACAACGTCGAAAAATTGTGTACAAATGGTGCACAGAACGCGGACTGTCACTGAGAAAGATAGCAAAAATGGAAGGAGTAAGTGAAAAAGCCGTGCGAAATTCAATCAGGAAGTTCAGTGAAGATAACACCTTTGAGGATGAACCGAAAACGGGTCGAAAAAAAGGCCCTGCTAACCCTCAGTTGGATAAACGTATACTGAAGGCGTTCGAGCAAAAGAAGGAGGTTTCAGTTCGGGATGTGGCCAAAAAAGTGGGTACTGCGAAGTCAAATGTTCTTTGTGCTAAAGAATGTTTGAATCTTCGAACATATAAGAAGCAGAAACAATCAAAACGTAGTCCAAAACAAGAAGCATCGATCAGGCCGAGGGTTCGAAAGCTGTACAATACGATTCTTGCTGGAAATTTGAACTGCATAATCATGGACGACGAAACCTACGTGAAACTCGATTACAAATCCTTGCCGTGACCACAATATTATACGGTGCGAGGAGGGCAAATGTTAAACCAGTCCGAGACATCGATTGAAGTCGAAAAATTTGGTAAGAAAGCTATGGTCTGGCAAGCAATTTGTAGCTGCGGTAAGATTTCGAAACTCTTCATCACCACTGCTTCAATGAACAGCGAAATATACATCAAGGGATGTTTACAGAAACGACTTCTACCCATGATTCGAAGCTACAAGGATCCTGTTGTCCTCTGGCCAGACCTTGCTTCTTGCCACTACTCGAAATCAACGGTAGAATGGTATACCACCAAAAATGTCACTTTCGTCCCAAAAGACATGAATCCACCAAATTGCCCACAACTTCGACCAATTGAGGAATTTTGGGCATTAACGAAGGCACATCTTAGGAAACATGTCTCGGCAGCCGAAACCATTCAACAGTTCGAAAAAGATTGGAAAACAGTGTCAAAACTTGTCGCCAAGAAGTCTGTACAGAATTTAATGAGGAACGTTCCCAAGAAGGTGCGCCAGCTAATCTACAATGGCGAAGTAGCAAATGTTGAGAATAATATTCTGTTGTTGTAGTCTAATATTATCAGTATATTGAATAAAATTATAGTGTAGATTGTTGAAATATTTATAGCATCACTAAAAGCGGCAAAGTAAAAAACGTAAAATAATTTCTAAACTCGCCTCAAAACTATTTCAATTGGTAGTGATCGACGTTGTTCTGCTGAAAGTCCACGCATTTCGAAACAAACTAATGAAAACGAATAAACAACTGCACAAGTGGTTAAAGAAGAGTGTAAATAACAGGACGCAGACATAAAAATTGACAGATTCTGAACCATTGCGAAATGGCAGCGGTTTTTGGTTGCGTCCACACTTTCTGGGACAGTCTTTACCTTTTCAAGTTGTAAAAAAGCTATGAGTCAAAAGATTTTTTTCATCACCGCTCTAAATGACGGTTTCAAATTTCAAGCACACTTCACTTTCTAGTTCCCGAACCGGATATCTCATCCAGACAAAATTCAATTGCAGCCTATAAAACCATAAGACTATTCATTTGAGTCTCGGTTTAGCCGTCTCTGAGAGAATGAAGTGAGTTCCGTTCTGAAGTTTTTGGTTATTATTTCCGGTATATTCGGAACGGGAGTTCGATCGTAGTCGGTCACGAGTACACTCTGATCGCTTCAAATATTTTTTCTGAACAAAATTCGCAATTGTTTTGATAAATTAAGTTTTTCTAGTGCGGTTTAGTTACAAAAAGTCAGTATACGGCCAAACAAATTAATTCCTGGTTCCCGGTTTTTGATTAACGGCCGAAGATTAGAGCCATTGACTCAAAAATGGATCTCAGTCCCTTTTTTAGAGCCGACTTCGATTATACCAGCTTCGCAAGTACCTTTAATAGTGGGACTCACGTCGTTTTCTCAGAGATAGTCGCGTTCAGAGATAGAGATAGTTTTCGAAGAAAAAAATCGATGACCGTCCATATCACTTTTCGAAGATATTTGAACGCGCTCAATTTTCTCAGAGATGGCTGAACCGATTTTAACAAACTTGGGCTCGTTTGAAAGCTACTGTCGGACCATTGATCAAGTTCGAAGATCAAATGGTTGTGACTTTTGGTTCCAGATATATGATGGTATAAGTGACGTAACCGACAAAACACGTTGATTTTTACCGCTCTTATATATATAAGGGTGCCAAAATTTTGGGATCAACTCTATTTTCGTAAAGTTTTAGTGCTCAAAAGTTTAAGCACCTCGAAAAAAGCCTTCATGCAAAATTTGACCTAAATCGGACATGCTTAAGGGATGCTGCCCGGTGGTAAAGGTTTGGCAATTTTCGATCTTGAAAAAGCACCATTTTTTTTGATGCCAAAACTCTTAAAACTGCATAAAACATCGAAATTTAGTGCCATCTCAAAAAAAAATTTTTTTGAAAAAATCAACTTTCTGGGACTTATAAAAATTTTCATATTTTTTCTAAGTCCCAAAAAGTCGATTTTTTCAAAAAAATTTTTTTTCGAGATGACACTAAATCTCGACGTTTCATGCAATTCTAAGCCTTTTGGCATCAAAAATTTTTTTTCGATTTCGAAAATTTCATGTACTCCCCCTTATGGTGATTTTTCAAGATATATGAAAACATCACTAAGTGGACTAAGAAGGCTTTTCACTGTTCTCATACAAATAGGCAACGCAAATGTCAAGCACTAGTTTGGAAAAATGATGCTGACTGTGTGACATAAACACTGAAGCATGCTTTTGTGAACTACTCGAATCAATCTGAATCAATTGGTGTCAAAATTAGTATCCAAAATTATTTAATAAAAGTATGAAACATATTTTCATGAGACTGTTATGAAAGAAGAGAAAGGCATTATCACACCACTAGGTGGATTAAGAAGGGTTTTTTTACTTAATTTTGAGTCTGTTCTTTCATTCGCTCTCTCCATTGATGTTCAAACACAAAGAGGTCATGACATAACCGGCCATCAAAGATAAAATTGTTGATCGAAACTGTTTCTTCTCATCAAAAACTAAAGAACTGAATCGCTTAGCGTTTGATGATTAAGTAGAACAGTTTGATTTGTCAAAGGGTCACATAGTTTGTAGAACCGGAAAAAAGCCATTGGTCTCTAGCAGTTCAATAGAAACGGAACAGCTAGGTCAGTCCAACGATCTTGCACTGGAAACATCGCAGAAGTACAATTAACACCTTAGTTCCTGTATTCGATGTGGTCGCCACCATCGATTGACACAAATAACGAATAAATGGTTGTAAACATACAAAAATATATTCATCCCGAAAAGGCTAATTCTATTAGCATCTCGTTATTACCACTTAGCTCGTGGAAACTCTGATACTTTGTGGTTAGCAAAAAAAAAAACAACAACGAGATCACGTCAGGCTTGAAGTTTTATGACAACTACTCAATTTACACCTTGGATCGCTTCGGTACACGGCAAGCAACACAAACGGAAATAAGCAAGATCGGGTTAGAAAATAGTTATTTTAAACCATTGAAGTCTTCCAACTACCGATGCTTTGTTTGTGTAATTTTTTGTAACATATTCTTTAAACTATTTCTTCTATAATCCAAATACAGAACTGCTTACAAAGTACCTGTCGCCCGATGATCCGGAACTACAGAACGAACTTCTCGACCGATTGTCGGAGTACTGCGAAAAGAAGGTCACCAATCACACGTTGGACGAATATGATCCTCCGTACGTCTGGAACTTCTACCATTCGTTTTACTTTGCCTTCATCGTATGTTCGACGATTGGTGAGTGCCGGTAGTTTTATAAAGTAAAAGAAATGATGAATATTTTTTTTTTGGCTCTCGATCAGGTTACGGCAACATTTCACCCAACAACACATTCGGCCGGATATTCATGATCTTCTACGCACTGATCGGGCTTCCAGTGAATGGTTTCTTCTTCGCTTATTTGGGTGATTTATATGGAAAAACGGTATTAGCGCCAAGGTTCAGATTTGAAAAACTAAAAAAAACACGATCGTTTCACATTTCAGTTCATTCGGCTGTACCGGCGCTACAAGGCCTACAAACTGTCCGCCGATTCTCACTACGTCCCGCGGAAGCTCAGCCTGATTGGACAGATCATGCTGTACCTGGTGCCGGGCATCGTGATATTCATCTTCATCCCTGGGTTCATTTTCTGCTACTTCGAGAAGTGGCCGTACGATGTCGGAGTGTACTACGCCTTCGTGACGTTGACGACCATCGGTTTCGGGGACTACACCAGCACGTTCGAACCGTCGCAGCAGCACGAGTTCGGAAAGGCTTTCGTTCTGTATCAGGTGTTTGTGGTGCTGTGGTTTTTCGCCGGAGTTGGTTACGTTTTTATGATACTTGGTTTTATAGCGAAGTAAGTTTGAGCTCTTTGCTTCACCTGAACTGGAACTGAACTGTTTCTTCTGGTTTCTAGGGGACTAGCTCACAAAAAAGTGCAACGATTGCAGCAGCTACTGGCGGTAAATGTTATGGAAACTCAGCAGCGTGTCTGGAATGGTGTAACCAAAGACGTCAGTTATCTGAGGAAAATATTGAACGAAGTCTACATGCTGAAGTTCAAGGTAATACAGTCAATCATAAAGGAGTGTTCTTTCGTGGGGTTTATTTAGTTCAGTTTCAGTCACTGTTCACTAAACTTTACTCGTTAAGGTTGATGGTTTTCGGTGATAAATAGACTTTGAATTTCCTTTGTTGTCCACGTTTCTGTGTACTTTTATTTCAACCATCTTAAGATCTACTTATTCAACAAAAATGATAAGAACTGTACTTTTGAATAAGCTAAACTGTAAACTACAACGTCTTTTTATTATAAGAAACGAACATCAACCCGAAACAGTAAACAAATCTACTAAACGTGATTGAGACATACATGAACGTTGACACTCAAACGACTCGTGCGTAATGTTTCTAAACCGACCGACTAGTAGAAAACCATAGAATCGTTGAGTGCCTACAATTACGGATTGATGTCTGTGACGGGAAGTGATCTCCGAGTACCGGTTAAGCTGGCGGATGGGTACCACGTTTCGTCTCTCGTTGGGAGTCTTCTTTCTGTTCTTAAGTTTCCTATCACCACGTACTTTCGTTGTAATGAACTAGTTTTCATTTATAAGTTATCGTTACTTATTTTAAACATATTCGCACTAATAGAGACAGATTTGATCACTGCAATGCTTTTAATTACTACACGGAGAACCCGCAGATCACAAAATTACAATATTGCAATTGTTGTTTTACGCCCTGGTTGTTTCAACTAAAATGTTGTTGATTTAACTAACATATCTGTTGATTTTGTCATAACTATTCAGGTAACCGAAATTGTTGCATTCAAATGCTGTCACTTGGTGGAGAACGAAGACAGCAAAACGCAGAACAAAAAACCTCTTCATTTCACCAGAAGCGTTTCAATTGAAAATTTTCAATGGTAAATCAACGTCATTTATGTTAGTTACGTAGTGGTTGTTTTATGTAAGTGAAAGTATGCAGAAGAATATAACAGTTAATTGTAAAACAAGTTTTTCATGTGTTAAATAGATATACCTACAGTATAAATGTTTTAATTTCATCTGAGAGTAATGTATTCTAGGACAGTTCATGTCAATGTTATTAAAATCGCTTAACGCCTAAAAATTTGCTGCTAAAGTGAAGTGGTACTATTTGTATTTTTTTGAAAGTGTATCTGTAGCATTAGGTTTACCAGCGAGCCATTCTGCAAGTGAAGTAAAAATTTCCAAATTCCCTGTGACCATTTTTCTGGTGAGTTCCCTTTAGAGAATTGTAATCTTTTAGTTCATTTCTATATCCTTTGTGAGTTTAGTGATAAAGATATAAGCAGTAAATTAGGTAAAATTTCGTTGTTGAAGCAGTGAAGAGGCTAACAGTAAAAAATATTTATTGCAATTGGCGTCTTAAGTTCAAATAACTGAATAATTGGTTGAAACAAGTGAGACATTTTTTTGCTTTCATGCATACAAGTAACTTTGCTGGGATTGTGTCTTTGCTCAATTGCACGAGTGACATCTCATTGAAACGTCAAACAACAGTCGATTAGTTGTACCAAATTTTAACCAATCAAAATCAGAAAAAAAAACAACTAATATTTTAGTTGTTTTGCGATCGCTGGCTTTTCCGTGTAGTTGAAAATTATTTGACGTCGCGAAACCATTATGAAGACGTAGGCGAATGTGCAAAACGTTACTGTGGATTGATATCGCAGTAATAGAGATTTTACGAGATTATTCCATAGAATTTCTGTACTGTTTCAGATAGCTTTCGTTTTCAATTTGAACTGCTCTGCACTGATGAGTCTAAGAAAAAACGTAAAGAAATGTTAAGTTATGTTCATCTTAAGGAAAGATAATTTTTTTCAGCATGACATTGCAACATAACGAGAGCATTTTTTTTAATCGATCTACAATACATCATTAGTCACTTGTCAAAACTGCGCTTTTTGAGCAACGCAAGTGGTTAGATGTTAGTAATAATCACTCAAATTTCTTGTTTCAAACTAATCAAAAATAAGTTGTTGTAAGAAAAGATTGTTTTGTTGCTAATACTAAGCGGTGAGGTAATTTGAAGGGGAAAAAGTTTGCCTTTACCCCCAAATTTATGCTAGGTGCACATAACCATTTTTACTTAAGTTTACGTTTCGTCTTCGACTCATCAGTGCGTCAGCAGATTATGTTGACCTGCTGACGCAAACCCCCGGATCAACATAATCCGCTGAGCAGACGTAACATAATCTGCTGACGCACTGATGAGTCGAAGACGAAACGTAAACTTAAGTAAGCGGTGTGTTTTGTCACCACACACTGATAATCTTTTCTGTTGATTAACTGATGAGAGTATGAGTAGATTTTAGGAATTAGAGTTGGGAATGCCACTATTGTCAGCCTCCATAATCTCTAATGTCGTTTTCGCTTGATGCCAAACCTAACCCAGTTTCCACTCTAACTGCTGTCAAACCGTTTACAAACAGTTTTGAACCTAGTCTCAACGTTGTTGAACTGAAAAACGAGTCAGTTTCGAACCTGGTTTTTATATCAGGTTTGCTCAAACTCCCGTTGCTAAGTGAGAAATCAACACAATTTCATGAAAAGTGTTTGTTTGATGAAACTACCCTGGGTCAGTTTCAAACATAAGATTCGCTCTAAGTAGGCGATGTGACCAGATAATAATACTTGCCATCGATAATATATATTCAAATTTCGAGTTTCAATTCACAATAGCCTTATTATAGACGAGATAATAACAAAACAATGTTCAAATAATGACACGATCGCACCAGTATTAAACATGCTTCCTCTATTAGAGCGAAATTTTGAAATAGAGCAATGTTGATTTGTTCTACTCTCCGGGACATCTATCAATGATTCCTACTTCACTTCCAGCAATGTATGATCCCGAAATAAGGGAACAATAATTGATCCTCATAGGAGATGAAAGCACCATTATTACCATCAAATATACTATATATCAATATGGATCACAAATATACTATATATCAAATATGGTGACAAAAAAGGTTACTATTACACTACAAATTTTTTAATGCACATAAGACAGTTTTCCCAATCAGTACACTGAACCAAACAATTTCAAATATATGGTATATTTCTCGATATACACTGCATGATAAAGGCGGGTGGGTAATGTCAGAGACATAACTGGATGTCGTGAATACGAAAACAACCGACATGTTCCTTAACACTTCCGAATATCAATTAGTTGATCAATTGAATGAATTATGCAAGCATTATTATCCCCTTTTCCACATTTTTCGCAAAAACAAAGAAGGCTTCACTTGATCTCGATTACTGTGAATTTCACACAGCGAAAAGTGCACAAATCCAACCAAGCTGTTCTAGATTTGCACTAAACTGAGGATATTTGCCTTCGATTTGCGAACAACAAATCCTAATAGTTCTTTAGAAAACTTTTAGAGCCATTAGAACGGCTGATTTTGTGTAATGCTCTCCACCATTGTTTTTTCATCAATTCAAATGACTGGCAGCTGTGACGTTATCGCTCTTGTCGGAAGCTGAGCTAGCTTTGCAAACGACACAAAATACATCTGCTCGCAGTGGCGACAGAATCCAAACTGATCCAATTTTTGTTGAGAGGTTTCTTTTTACGTGATTTCGTTTGTAGCTTTTTCACTAATGGGCGGTCCTAACGGCTATAAAAATAGCCGCATACAGAATTTTAATGTCGATTATTTCATTTTGGATTTGCATAATTTATTGAAAGAAACTATCAATATGCTGTAGGGATTCGTTTCTAGCATTCAGAAGGGTCAAATTGTGGAACTCACTACGATATTAAACACTGTTCGGAACATTTTCTCGAATGAAAGCAGCAGATTTTTTTGTTTTCTTCCTCAGAACGCGTTCTGATTGGCTGGTGTTGACATGGGTCAAATGAGACAGGTTTTTCAATAGTGTACTAATGAATTACTTCAATGCTGTTGCTATACCCGTTTAAGTTGAAAAATTTCGATTCTATTGGTAGTTAGATTATATAAATCCTTTCACAGATCACTGAGCTATGAGCTTTCAAAATACGAGAAAGGCAAACGCGCCTTACGAATTATCCTCTTTGATACTTGTTTATACCAAACATTTAAGAAAAGTTTAATTTTGAATTATTTGAGATTATGTCACACAACTGAATATTTCATCATAAAATTGTGATCATATTTTCGATGGCATGTAGCAAGAATTATGTTGATTCATTAGATACAACAGGAGATATTCACGATCAAAAACTTATCACTCTCTCAGAGGGTAAATTTTGAAAAGGCACCCCATAGTAAAGTAAGTCACGACAAAAAGGCTGTAAATTCGGTTTAGAATAGCAATCTGATACTAACTCGGAAGAGAACACATTGTTTCATAAAAATCACTATTTACATAAATGTGTGTAAAATGTGCACGCAAAACTAAACAAATTAATCTCAATGCTAGTTCCAGAACCAACATTTCCGAATTATGTACTACAATTTCTTGATTTTAAAAATTAATCCATTCGTATTCATGTTTACTGTGACAATGATTACGGTTCCAGTGATATAAATACAGAATATCAGGTAGTTTAATAAATAAATAAATTCTTCACAACAAAATAATTTAGTATATAAATAAAACGTAACTTAAAATTCGCCTCAACGAGAGCTATCAATTGAAGTAAAAGTAATAAGTATAACTTATTCTTATGATCACTGTATTGCACTTACCATACTATTTATTAAATTTTTTTCAGAGCTAAACGAACTTTCTATTTGTCGAATTTTTGAACGGTTCGTCTGTTGAGTGAAATTCAACTACACTAAGGTCTCTTTTTACACGGCTTTTTTACACGGATTCCGGAATAAACACGGTTTTTATTTACACGGTTTCCGCAATTAACACGGTTTCTGATGAGAGTTTAAAATGCACTGTAATTTATTTTTTGAGAAAATTTTAAAAAAGGGAACAGGTTGTCTGTAAGAAAACGATTATAAGAATTATAATTATAAGAATTAATTTAAAGTTTGAAAGCTAACTAAAATCATCCATTCAACAGTTCACGGGAGTATTGACTGTCGTTCCATAAAATGATTAATCAGTCTTTAGATCTTGAATCCCTGTTGTGAATTACCTGACAACGTCTCTTCCGCTCAGTTGTGGTGTATGATGTCAGCATCGTCATTGATATCATCGCGAATTTCGTAGCGTTGAAGAACTAGTCGAATTTACTAATCTCTTCAACTCTTCATCATATCGAGCAGTACAGTAATTTATACCCATTTGAATGATATAGCTCTAATAGTATTATGATTTTGACACATTGTAATACCTTTTCTAATTTGATCCATATTCATCTCTATAAATTCTTTCCTTTTGATTCTGTCGCTGCGTGCATAGATCTTCATTCAATACCCATGTCTTGAGAGTGACTGTTAAGATCGTTAGTGTTTATTACACATCGCAACTTCGGAATTGAAAAGAACTTATTCTCAAGTTTTTTGTAGTGAAAGTATTTATAGGTTCTAATTGTACGTATTATCGTTCTTTTGAAAACTGAATGCATTATACAGAAGGCATGAGCCATTAAGAATAATTTGCTTATCGTACAATGCGTTTCCTAATTGTTCTAATTTTAATTTGTCATCCAATGTGTTTGATCAAGTATGACTGGACCCTTCTCATAACCTCAGGATGTTTTTTAGATTTCCGTTTCTATTGTGAAATAACAGTTAAATTATCACAGTTACGTGTACCTTACAAAAATTGAAAAATAAGCTTTTTTCCTCTTCAAATTATCAAAAGTTACATTCCATCCAAAACAAAACAAACAAATAATCAAATCTACGGTTTTTAGAATTATGACATCAAATTTTCCATGCGGTATTTTTTGCACGGTTTCCGCAATCAACACGGTTTTCTTTCACACGGTTTTTTTTAACACAGTATGTAACCTCCGTGTAAAAAGAGACCTTAGTGTACTTTAAAAAAAATTGAAATTTCAAATTTTGACTAAAAGTTTAAACTATTCACAAAACAGTTCTTAGCAAGGGACAGATCGCTTAGTTAATTTAAATTCAATGTCATGTACACAATGAAAACAAATATCGCAATCAAAGTAATTTGTAATACCCCGTTCATTTAATTTTTAAATATATTCTATATATCAGAAGTGGTCTGCCAAACATTGACCTCACAGGCTATAAGTTTCGTCTTCTCAGCACTATTCATAACATTCATGAGCAAAGTTAAATACTACTTCATAACTCTTGAAAGTGAAGACGGTAAGTCCTAAAGAGCGTAATTCTACATCATTTATAGGCGATATTTACTAGTCCGAAAAAAAAACACACCTAAATATGGAAATGTTCACATCCGATGTCGGCATCATGCGGAATTATTTTTGACATTTCACTTCTGGGTCCACGCTAAACGCAAACTAATAAACATGACGGAACTAGTAGCCTTTTTTGTCACGTGATGTCTTTTTCGATTTGTATTGGATTCGTTAAAGTGATCCATATTGACATATAATATACTTGTTACCATTCTGAACGATTTGATGTCAAATTAAATCAAGAAAATGATAACATTTTTAGCTGAAAAAAAAAACAGTTCTCGGCTGATTTTTCAGAAGGCCGTAAGAACAAGTGACAGTTTCTCTTTGTTTACTTTCTCTTTCGTTAATTACCAAGCGGGTTCCACGTTTATCACTCAACTCTTTGCATAAAATGAGACCCAAAACTTTTGACATTCAAACAGAACTGCGAAACCTACGAAAATCTTTATAATCACATCACAATAATCGAAAGAGAAAGTAAATAAAGAGAAACTGTCACTTGCTTTTTTTTATTTAAAAGATATTTTTTTATTCAGGCCTATTTGCTTTCAAGCTTTACGTGGCCGATTGAGCCGATTTTTTAAATAATTTTTTTCTGAGTTAGATCTCGTTGTCACCCTTTTTCTAGGGGGAGAGGAGTTTCCATTTCCCTCCTGCGAGGATTGAGGGGCACTTCGTTCGTGGTTCGTCTCGTCATCCATTGCCACATCGATGGAATTGTTGTCGATTTCCGTCTTCTTTTCGTTGCTAGTTGCTGTAGATGCAGCTTATTGTAATTTGTTTGCAGTTGCTGGTTGGTTGGAGGGTACATTGTTAACTGTAGCTAGTGTACTTTGTTCTATAGGGGATGATGATGGATTCGTTGAAGGGTTGGTGGCTTCATTGTTGTTGGTGACTGTCACAGATGTACTGGGGTTGCTTGGGGTTGGTGTGAAGGAAGCACCGTTGTCCTTTGGTGTAGTTGTCTCCTTGTCCAGTTTATCACATGGCTTACCGCAGTGAATAGCTTTTTGGCAATATTGACATGTGGCCATCTGATTTTCATAGGTAACAAGTGATTTGAACGGAATTCTTGTATCTTGACCGAAAATCACTTAAAAAGGTATAGCCTTCTTCAAGTGTATGCGTAATAAACGTACGCCATTTAGAATACCAGGGAAAAAATTCTTCCACTTTTCTTTTTCGGTAGAGAGAATCTCTCCTTATTGGGACATAGTTTTGCGAATATAAGGATCGATGACGCTTGAGGGAAGATCATGCACACGCACTTCTATAGCACTATCTTCCATATATACTGGAATGTTGTACTTAATGTTCTCGTGCTCCACATAATGCACATTGTTATTGTCTTTTGCGAATTGAAATGCATCCAACTCTTTATAAAACTGGATGTAAACAACATTATTAGTCTTATTGCAATGAAGTAAATGCACACGTTTAGGCTGTGAACCATTTTGTGGTTAATTTTAACTTTTGGTTGAAATCTTACACTCGAGTGATTATTTTGATGTTGTCAAAAATAACCCTGCTCGAAAGTATGGTTATTTTTGACAGATCGATGGTTATTTTCCGACACTGAAAAAAATCTTGCAAAGAAAATTCTAATATCAACTCTTTAGTCAAAATTATTTCCAGTGCAAAATAACTTTGCATCCGTCAAACTGTGAAATGGGCCGCAGTTTCAGTTAAATTTAACAACTCGACACAAAATAACCACTCAAGTGTCAGATTTTAACCAAAAGTTAAAGTTAACCGGTAAATGGTTCACAGCCTTAATGTCAAGATGCATTTGCTCCTTAAGCAAACCTTCAAGTTCTCGTATCGAAGGTCGAATTTTGCACTGCCTGAAGTCAACAACAATTGTATTCTTTCGTGTCGGCGGTAGCTTTTGTTCGTTTGGTTCACTCATTTCGAGATCGTTCTATTGTTCACTATACAAAACTGTACTTGGTTTCTTCTATCCCGAACGTAAGCGGTTTTGGTTAATCGACTGACATGGATGAGATGTGAAACCGAACTGAACTGTCACTTGCTCTTACGGCCTTCTGAAAAATCAACCGAGAGTTGTGTCCCCTTTTGGCAGTGCCCATTCTGTTTTTTTTCTACGCGATGTGATTCGACAAAACTGAATGAAAAAATATGCGGGATGACGATGCAGTGCTTGTTAGGGGAAGAAGCAATGTATTGTAAAAAGTATTTTCGGAATGAATATTTCGAGATCAGATCACTTGTACACGGAAAAATCGGCGATCGAAAATAAACTAAAATATTAGTTGTTTTTTTTTAAATTTGATTGGTTAAATTGTGGTACAACTAATCGATTGTTGTTTTAACTAAACTGTCATTTTTTGTTTAACGTGCTGTCAGTTTAGCAATGACACCCAGCGTAGACACACACACACACACACACACACACACACACACACACACACACACACACACACACACACACCACAAACGAGTAATGAAACGTTACAGTTGAGTAATGACATACAACCGCAAGGGGAAAATGAAACGTTTTACTCGTGCAACTGAGTAATGACTCAATTCCAGCAAAGTTACCTGTATGCATGAAATCAAAAAATGGCTCAGTTGTTTTAACCAAGTAAATTGAAAGTAAGATTGAAATTCCCAAGAGAGAATTCACCAGAAAATTTTTCACAGGGCATTGGGAATTTTTCCTCCACTTGTAGAATGGCTTGCTGAAAGAGCTCCATTTTTAAGAATGTTTCTGAGAAGCCTAATGCTACAGATGCACTTTCAAGAAAATACATAAATACCTAAATGGTTATGACAAAATCAACAGATATGTTAAGTTAAATCAACACCATTTTAATTGAAACAACCGGTGCGTGGAACAATATTAAAATTTTGTGATCTGAGGGTTCTCAGTGTAGAGTCGTTCAAACGAGAGATGGGCAATCCATTCGTGAACGGTTCAAAATAACTAGCTCTTCTTGAAGAATGAGTGAGCAAAAGTTCTCTAATCGTTTTAAAAGAAATTAAAAAGACTGAATTCTATAAGAAAGTGTACTAAACACTGTATATTTCGAAACGGTCGTAGTTCTCCAGAATGCACTAGAAATTGTATATATTTAGCGACCTCTGAAAAAGTACGTAAACGTAAACGATTACTACTTTAAATACAAGCAAAAAAAAGTCTTTGCATTTATTATTAAAGAGTTTGTTACCATCGACAGATCGTCATTTTTCGCAGAAAGATACAAACTTTCTGAAGATCGAATGAACGGCTCAGGAGAACTAGTTTCGGTAGAACTGTCAAGTTCTGTTCGGTTCTTCGATATTAACTGTTTTACCCTACGAATTCAAGTTTTTCAATTCGAAATCAAAATATCATTTGAAGTTCATCAAATTAGGCTGGTTGCCAAAGGAAATAAGAAAAAGGATCGTGCAGTGGCCGGGGCTCCAGTTTGACGGATTGTCTCTTAGCGTGTCTCTTAATATAACAGGGCCTCTATTTTTGCGAAAGCGTGTTACGAAAGCTGTAACGATGACTTTGTTCGGTTATGCAGAAAGGCGAAAAGTTTAATATCGTCGATTTAATTATTTTGCATTCGAATATCAACTGGGTTGTTATAAGCCGTGACGTTAAGTTTCTGGTGATGAATAACGGCAAAGAAGCTGTAAGTCCCAAAACCATTACAATAGAAATGTGTCAAAAGTGCGTTCGCGAAGAGGCTACTGAAGTTACAAAACTACGCATTTCAAGATGGCTACCCTCGGCACAGTAGGCCATTTTCTTGCACTGGAAGTAAAGTGCCACGTGGAAGAAAATGGAATATCGAAAGTACAGCTAAACGTTCCGGACTTTCGGATGCTATGAATGCAAAATCATCAATGGATGATTCTTGCTTGAAGTTCTTTTATTGCCAACAAGTGGCTAGTGGTACTACTTCGGTTCTTCATTCAAATAATTATTTTTATGTCTATTGAACTGTACAGTCCTAATGAATGCATCACGTTTATTTTCAGCCTGTCTACAATGAGCCAACGGATCGATTCGTAGGCGCAAACATTGGTCGCTCGAGCTCGTGTCCGGAATTGACGATGTACCAGGAACCGGAAATTGATCCTCGGGAAATGGCCCGGAAGCGAGCCTGCTCGATGTGTGTGACCGGCGGAGATTTGCTGACGAAATCCAAATCAACCGTCAGTGTGTCGTCGATCGGTCGCCGTTTGTCGGATACCGACTTGAACCGAATCAACCGGGAGAAGACATTCGGAATTCAGGCTGTGGTTCAACCGGCCGAGCTGTTGGCTAGAGTTGTTACCGCGCTGGGCAACATAACGGCCACCGACGACGATCGACAGAGTATCCTGGAACAAGCCTCCAGTAATTTGGGAATAAATTGCTTTTCCGATTCACAGATTCTCGACAGCGAGCGTAGTTTGTCGGATTGGTCCATGTCGGGCTTGGAAAAACCCGGTTACCTGGCACCGCCTCCGATGCGACCTCGGGCTTCCTCCGATTTCGGTCTGACACCAACGCAACAACCGACTGTAAGAACCTTGATTTTATTTTGATTCTACAACTTATTCGGTTTCTATTTTTCTAGAATCTCAACGATTGGACCTGGAGCGTCGGTGACAACATCCAAATCAAGGAGATGATAAAGGTTCGTCAGAAAGCGAAAAAATCACCGGACAATTTGCTGCGGGCAGCAATCAGCAACAGTAAACAGTACGGATCGAATAACTCGGTGGATAATCCGCCCGTTCGAGAGGAGTTCCAAACGCCGGTTTCAACGACGAACCGAACTCTGCTGCAGCGGTTCAATCCCTTCCGGAAACGTTCCGTCACTTCCGATTCCAGAAAGAACTCGGACTTTGACGTGGAAGCACCTCGTCAAATCAACAAATACCTGGCCCAAACGGCAAAGGGTCGGGCTTCGATGTTTAACTATCCTCCGCCGCAGCAATATCTGGCGGCAACTGCCACAGGGCGCAGAAGTTTATTCGTACCTCCGACAACCGATGAAGAGCAAATTCTGGAAACCACAACCATCGGTGATCTGATACGGGCCCTGGAGATCATGCACAGTCGAGCAGCAATGCCCGGCAATGAACCTACAGTCGATTCGTTGGATTCTCCGAAACGCAAGATTGGAACGGCAACCGCTCCAAAGATACCATCGTTGATGAATCTTTTCAGTAATCCGGTGCAGGACGCCGGGCCACGCCGAGGTTCTCTAATGGTTCCTATGCCAGCAGCGCTTCATTCGGAGAATCCACCGCCGTACAGCACGGCAACAGGCTACTCAAGTTCTCCAATTCCCATCCGTCGACGGTTTAGCGTTCGACCATCCAGTCTAGCCTATCCACCGGGTCAAGGTCCCCGGTCTGGCAGTATTTCCCTCGATACCACTTCACCACTGGCCACATCGTCCGGTTCGTTGTATGTTCCGACGACGACCCTTCAGCGTCGCCTTTCCGCTCGTCCCGTTCCACTGGCGAACCAAAATCAAAATCTCCTTCAAGTCCCTTCGATGGTCGGTAGTTTAGGTGTTGTAGCCAGCGGATCGTCTCTTAAATCGAAACCCTGGAGGCCGGCGTTGCTCCGTTCCGACTCGGATCATAAACCGGCCCTAACACCGATTCAGCAAACACCCGTTCTCCCACCCCGCACCCGTCACAGCAGCCTTGGCCAGATGGAACAATGGAAGCGAATCGATTCCAGTTGACGGTTAGAATAAGGACAGTAAAGCGAACCAAGTCAGTATTCCATTAGTTAATAGTTAATGAATAGCCATAGTAGCGGTAGAAGCTGAAAGTCATCTTCCTAAGACGTGTGAAACCAATTCCAGTCATGTGGTTGTGCGATAAGTGCCTTTCTAAATTAAGTATTTTAGAATCTATTGCAATATATATTGGATAAAGTTAGTGAATGTGATTATACCGTAACGGATTATTCCTTGATGTTAGACATGTTTCATCACATTCCGCAACTCTAAACGCCTAGCCATATCAATTTATTGGAAATTAAGATTATGTGGATGAAATAAAGCAAGTCTCAAATAAAAACTGAAACCGTAGTCTATAATAAAGGTAGATACGATTAGGTACTGTTTTATTAGCCACGATGACAACAAATTGAGTCTGAAAATGGGCGAAATAAGTCATGACCCCGAAAAATTGTGAGTTTTAATGTTTAAAAAAAATCATGAACAATAGATGTTATAAATTATGTTGATAGATTGAACAACGCATCTTACACTAATGGACTTCAGGCCTACTTCTGTTATGAATCTCGTCGGTGTTCTGTGCAGTATGAGTTCAGGCGTTATGATTTTACATGTAAAATGGTCTCACGTTCTCAGACAGTTTATTACAGTGATTTCCAAGCTGGACCCTATAGCCCACTAGTGGGCGTTAGCTCATTTTCAGTGGGTAGTAAACTCAAAATTGTTAACAGGTGAGCAATGAGTCGCAAATAGTAGGCTTCGATACTTTAAAAATCTTTCTGAGGAATACCCTGAGTAAAATGTGTTCATGACAAGTAGACATAGACATGTGTGTAATATATCATTGCGAAAAACAATTCCATTCCAATCTATCAGTAGCAGAAATGTTGTGTTTCGTGCACCATTCAATTCTTGTGAGATTTGTGAGAAAGAAAACGAAAGTAAGAAGATGAAAATTTAGGTGCTGTTACGACCAAGAATTGGTCAAATAAGAATGAGTGTAAATAGTTTCAATGTTTCATTAGAAATTCATATCATGTCCATACTCCAAATTCAATTCATACAAAATACAGAAAAAAAAATGTTTAGGTCCAGCTTCCGATTCCAGATAGTCAGAATGGTTTTCATAGTTCGAGTCCAAAATTTTGTTCGAAATCCTGAGGTCAGATCCAGAACTTAGATTAATGTTCGGAATTCTGGTCCAGAATTCTGCTTCCCGGTTCAGAATTTAGGTTCAGATCCAAAATTTCTGTCAGGAATTCAGACCCAGAAGCAAGGCCTTGGATCAGAACTGTATTCCTGTAATGAGTTCAGGTCTATAACCCAGGTCCAAAATATAGACCTAGAATTCGGATCCCGATTTTCGCTCGAGAAATTCATGTCGAGGTTCATGTTCTGAAACTAGATTCAAAATTCAAATCCAGAATTCTGGTGAAAAGTCAAGAGGCTCAGGATCTACTTTCAGGTTCAAAAACTCTATCAGGAGCTAATCCGGGGCCAGAATTCTGGCCCATAACCAAAATTCCAGGTTGAAAATTATATTCCAGAATCCCATGCAGATGCAGAATTTAGATTCAGGTAAAAAATCGCTGTTAAGAATTTTGGTCCAGAATCTCAGTTCAATTTCAGAATTCAGATCCAGACTAAGAATTCCGGTCCAGAATCGAAGTCCCGATTTTAAGTTCACTCTGCACTCAGATCACAAATTCATGTTCACAGGTTAGGTCAAGTTACTCAAATCAGGACCAGATTCTGATTTCCAATTATAGTACGGAATCCTGGAATTCACATCTTGGCGTAGAATCCATGTAAAGAATCCTGATCCAGATTCAGAATCGAAATAAAGAATTCTGTATCAGTTTCACAATACAGAATGAGGATCCAAGGTCAGAATGCAGGTCTAGAACTCCAGATTCGGAAACCAGGTCCTTAATCATGCTTCAGGGTCAGAAGCCAAAATCAGAACCAAGTTCCAGGTTCACGATTCTGGTGCATTCCCAGTTTCTCTGTCAATTTTTTTAAGTAAAAATCTTGTTTGGAATCCTGAATTCAGCTCCAGAATCTTGCTCCAGATAGAGTCTAGAATCCAAATCCATGCTCAGTATCTAAGTGTAGATTTCTGCCTCAGGTTCAAAATCTCCGTCAGAATTCTGGTTCAAAAACCATGTCCAGATTTAGTAATCAGATCCAGAAACCTTGTCGGATATTCAAATCCTGGGTCCTGGTTCAGAATCCTAGGGTAAAAATCTCTGTCAATAACTTAGGTTCATGTTTAGAATTGAGGAATAGTAGAGAACTCAGGTCCAGAATCCAATCCAGACTCACAGTCCAATTGCAAAATAGGCTCAAAGTTTAGTTTCGGAAACTCTGTCAGAAGCTCAGAAAACAGAATTCTGGCGCAGAATCCAGGTCCAGAATGTAGGTTAAGGTCTCTGTCAGGAGTTCAGATTCACAATCTAACCACAGGTCTAGAATCCAGATCCATGTTCCGAATATGAAGTTCAGAATTCATATTCGGATAAAGAATTTCTTTCAAGAATCCAGGTTCAGATGCAGCATTCTGATTCAGGAACCTTGTTCGATAGTTCAGTATTATAATCCAGTGTCCAGGACCAGAATCCAGATCTAGATATCGCTTAGTTATTACTGGGTGAGAGGATTTTTTTAAACAATCATAGAACCTAATACTAACAAATGTAATAGACACAGTCATGCACATCTTTAAGGAGTGTATCGAAAATAAGCTATCCACATACATTTGTGTTATACGTATGAATTTGTGATGGTTTTTCATGCTCAGATCACAGCATGCTGTGCGTTTGGCTGTCAGCTTTCGTTTGTTTACTTGTTTGTGCGGTTGAAATTCTGCGTTTTCAAAATGTCGCGTATTGAAAAGGAAGTGAAAATTAAGGTTCTGGACACATGACTAAGTGAGAAGGGTATTACTATGCGAAAATTGGCGAAGCAGTTTGGAATTCATCATGCCAGTGTTAAAATCATCATTAATGGGTTTGGGGAACACTATTCTTTGGATGAGCTACCATGAAGAGGCAGAAACCCCGATTCTTCCAACCCGAAACTGAACCAGAAAGTGGTATCTCTATTCATGAAGAACAAATCAATGTCAATACGTGATCAGTAATTTCAGTTGTCGGCGTTCTTAAACAGGTTATTGAGCAGTTTCCTAACGTAGCTTTTATCAAGTCATATGACTGCTATCGAATTCAATTTCAATCCGATTTCGGATTCCAGAAGTTATTGGGAAGATTTTTAAGCGGTTTATCGGAGGCTTTCAAAACTTTCAAATAGTTTCATCGGGCAGTTTTCCGAGTTGCTCTTCGAGTAGTTTTTCAAATTGTTTACCAAACAGTTTTTGGGCAGTTTTTTCTGGTAGCAGATAACAGGAGCAGATAATGAACTAGTTATTCTGAGCACATTTTTAAGGTGGTTTTTCGGAAGTTAAATTTAAATTCAATGAATCAGCATCATTTTAAAGAGCAGAGCAGATATTAACTTGGGTGCATCATCATTTTTCTATGATTTGCATAGTTAAAAAAACAAGAATTAATGAATAAATAATCATTCCTGTTGCAATCGTGAAATGTTATGACTGACAATAATACGCATGAAACAAAAAATCAAGGACTTTCTTTCCAATGAATGTACTTCTACCTGTATGCATTCGACAAAAAAATATATCATAAAATGCATATAATTATTACTCATTATAACAAACACAATTTCGTTGCACTCAACTTCTAGAATAGCCAAATGGAATAAGGATCATGTGTACGATAAATATGTTAA
Source organism: Malaya genurostris (assembly GCF_030247185.1). Classification (NCBI taxonomy): domain Eukaryota; kingdom Metazoa; phylum Arthropoda; class Insecta; order Diptera; family Culicidae; genus Malaya; species Malaya genurostris. Next base: position 20,559,584 of record NC_080571.1, on the reverse strand, counting down.
ACTGATTACGTATTTGCCTATCAGAATCGCGAAAAAACAATTATGAAACGAAAAATCTCATCCTATAGGAAAAGAAACTAATCTGCCTTACTGTTCGAGTTGTACACTGTTAAACTATAGCTGGCTATCGTATACTGTAATACAATTTATGGTTCCGAAACGTCATTGATGGAAATTTTTGCCATTGTTTCAAAAATCGACAGCTTAGTTTCAATTCAACGTCAGACTCTTGATATGAAATATTCTCACACACAAACAGAAACATCCACCCAAACACACACACACACACACACACACACACACACTCGTCAATGCTTCTAGCTGTCATCGGCTTTACAGTCGCAATTGTTATTATTCAGACAGTTGGCAACACTGCCCGAGGTTTCACCGGTGCCTTCTGTCAGCAGACTCGAACTCAATGTTAAAGTCGTCAAATCAACGGCCGACGACGCATCTTCCTCTCGACTGACGAATGTCTTTTCTTCGCGACTACTTCGACGGCGGATATTAATGTTATTGTTGTTGTTGTTATTATTGTTATTGCCGGAATCGTCCAGATCCGGCAACGACAGCCTCGGTATCCGCTCGTTGAGTGCTGCCTGTCGAGCTTCGAGCAGTTCATCGAATATCTCGATCAGATTGTTGATCCCAATCAGGTAGCCATCCTCGTGGTTGCCAACCTTCCAGGTGCTATCGTGACTGATGGTCACACTGTCCGGCAGAACCACCGTCTTGGCAAAATCGATCAACCACACACTGGCGTTATGTCGATCGTGCACGAACAACAGCGAACTGCCGATCACCTCGTGTCGCCGGAAGAAGTCCGAATAGCTGAGGGTGGCACGGATCGCCTTCAATCGTTGGATGTATTTAGGCTGGAATTAGATAGAGAAAAAAAAAGTTGAAAATAAATCTGACAGAGCTAGTGTTTTTGTTACTTCTTACCAATGCATGCGGGAAGCCTTCGGTGAATTCTTTGAACGCCTCCGTGATCTGTTCTCGGGATTTGGTCGTTTTGAAATCCTTCGAACTGGTACCGTCGCTTTTCTTAATGCCCTGTGAATTAGGTGATATGAAAAATAATTAGGTTTTAGTTTACAGTTTCACATCGTCACCACAAATGGTAGTTTGAAATTTATGACACTCGGCCCTCCTAACTACGATTATAAAGTCGGTTTTCGCAGTGATTGCATAACCTTTCTATATGAGAAATACTAACTGATTTTCGTTTATTTTTTAAACATTTTTACAAGGGAAAAGATGGATGAATATTTTTGTGTTGGTGCTCCTTCAGATCACACGGCGATTCTGCAGATAGAAAAGATATCCTGCTGTTGAGTGCTAAACATGCATATTCAGGACTAAAAAGATGAACGCGAGCACATTTCGGATGCATTTTCGGTTCTGGTGATTAGATTCGGTTGAACATTTGGTGTCGGTCGGAAATTGTTGACGAAGCCAGGATCCGTTATTATATGCCAGACAACAGAAAGATTACCGGACAATGGACTGGCATCGGCATGAGTGCTCCACTGTGGTCTAGGGAGACTGAATAGAGCGGAAAGGTCATGAAGTCGATTGTTAGGGAACGCCAAGGTGACTACCCTCGAAAAAGGAACAACATCATTGGAAGCAAATATAAGTGTGCATTATTGGAGCGATTGAAAACCGAAAAAAATCGTTTATTTTGGAGATAATGCGCCGGTATGACCATCAACTATTATGACCTACAAATTGGAATAATTTTGATGCGCGTTAAGAAGACTGTTTTCTGTTCTTCGCGAGTCGAAACAAGGGAGCCACCTCGGACCACTCCTTCTAATGCTATTCGTGAATGATCTATACAATGAATTGTCGTTATTTGAAGTAGTGTATGCAGATGATCTCAAAAAATATCGCATCATCATAAGCCTTTTGGGTTGTGGTGCTTTACAAATAGACAAATGGACATTGAAAGGGTCTTATAAATATGTGATCTGAACGGCATCCTCTTTGTTTTTGTTAGAGCGAAAAGCCTATGATGGTTTATGACTTCAACGATGTGTATTGCCTCTATAATGTTTATATTCAGTATTCTGGCGTTCTTGAATATGGTGTTACAATTGCAATTGTTACAATCTCATCAACCAACATGTTTCACAAAACAGCGCGAAATTTTCTTTGAAGCTCAATTTATTGCAATCGGTCATGAAAATCCCATGGATATTCGTTATCACCGTTTCAATAGTGAACATCTTCGTTAAAATTACAAATAGTGTTAAGCACAAGTATGCTAACTCTAATAGAAGAAAATGAGAAAACATAAACTTTAAAATTTGGAGCACTCATTATCCTGTTCCGGAACTGGAAGTCGGATTCTGTTGAAACAACATAGACATCTATGAAACCTAAATACCTTTCATTTGAATTTACTCCTTCATTTATGAAAATCGTCCTAGTCATCAAAAGTTATCAATTTGAGAAATCATCTAAAATTTACCTAATTTGAAAACTACAATCTATACGAGTTCGGAAATTTTTCCTATTTGTTTTGAAATTTTGAACCTGCACTCCCGCTTCCAAGAATCGAAAGGCATTAAAGTCACACCTAGAATTAGATGTTTGATTTTTTCATCTGTGGAACTTTACCGAAATTAAATCCTGGTTGTAGGTTTTATTAACTGTGCATTTTGGCACCTGCATCCTTTCGGGGATGCCGAACGATTTGTTTCTCTATGTTTTGTGCTGTTTTCTCACCTCACCCACTTCACAATTCCCTTTCGCGTTCCGGAATGAATGAGAAGCCACGGCGAGGTACAAATTTCCAAATAACTAGGGGAACGTGCCACTTGAGCCAGTTAGTTCTGATTACTGATTACTGATTGAATATCATACGCAGAAGTAACAGGAGTACAGATTATCTCTACGCCAATTTAGCCGCGGCGCCTGCTGTATGTTCGAGATATGCAAAATGCTGCGCTCCTGTTACTTTTATAAATCAAATTCATACTAAATAGAGTTGCGCGAGCTCAGCACACGAGCTGCTGTGAATCTCATGTGCTGTGCTTTTTTAAACCAGACTCAAGGAGTGTGTGCTAGCAAGAAAAGAGAGCCGAAACGATAGAGCTCGTGGCTCGTTCCAATACGAAACACGCGAGCTAGCAAAAACACGCACACGAGGTCTGAAGCACACGCTCGTGTGTCTTGTTGCTACTAGATCGAGAGTCGTGTGCTTCGTAGAACCAGATTCAACTGGTGTGCTAGCGCATCAGCTGGCTCATGAGCTGGATTGTGTTCTAGCTCGTGAACTTACTCATGTGCTGACTTAAGTGTCCGTTCTTTTTTATAATGTGGGACACATTTTTGTTTTCTATATAGGGGTGCAAATTAGAAACTCAAGAAAAATTCACGTAGAAATGTGGTCAGGTTTTGAACAATTACAGCTCAGTCAATTTTGTATCAATTATTAATATTAACCGTTGTCCTTTGGTGTGGTTGTCTCCTTGTCCAGTTTATCACATGGCTTACCGTAGTGAACAGCGTTTTGGTAATATTGACATGTGGCCATCTGATTGTCATGAGTAACAAGTGATTTGCACGCGATTCTTGTATCTTGATCAAAAGTCACATAAGAAGGTATAGCCCTCTTCAAGCGCCTGCGTAACAAACGTACGCCATTTAGAATACCGGGGAAAAAATTCTTCCACTTTTCTTTTTCGATAGAGAGAATCTCTTCGTATTGGGACATAGTTTTGCGATTATAAAGGTCGATTACGCTTGAGGGAAGATCATGCACACGCACTTCTATAGCACTATCTTCCATATATACTAAAATGTTGTACTTAAGGGTCTAAACGATGAAAAAAATCATCATTTTTGCGAATTTTTTCCAGAATTATCGTTCAAAAAAATAAATTTCAATGCTCTGCATAATAGAAAGTATCATTCGAACAATATTTTGTAAATTTTTCGTTGAAAAAATTTAGAGAAATACGTCGGTGAAGAGGTATTTTTGTGGACGCTTCTTAAAAATCATGATTTGCGGTGTCCACTGTTTCTCAGTGCAGACTAATCAGAAGTGAACAAATGAACGCAGCATGGTTGAAGTAGGAGTTTTTCTAGACCCCAACGTTTCTGTTTGATTTTTTTTAAATTTTTTTATTTTTGGTGGTTGTTCAAAATGAAAACTACGATTTTTCATGGAAACATCCGCCATTTTGTAGCTGTTAAGCCTCCCCAAAGTAACAAACAACGAAAAGGAAAACGTTGGGGTCTGGTTTTTTATATGAAGAAAGTGTGAGCAAAATTTAAAAAAAAATTGGTGCAGTAGTTTTTGAATGACGATGGACACGGACTTTCAAAACCTGCTTTCGAGGAAAACGCGTTTAAAAGTTTTTGTCCATAAAATCAATGGAAACAATTAATTACTCCAGGGAGCCCATAGGGTTTAACATTTTCAAAAAATCATATTTTTCTTTTATAATTTATTACAACGAAACATTTCAAGAATGTTTTGTCAAGTTTTGAAGTCAATCGAAGTAGAAATCTTGGGCCTGTGTGCCGAGCTTTTGCTTCTTCGCAGAATGAGATAGCCATAGATAAGGGTCCATAACTTCCAAAGTTTCGTTCCAATAGGCTTGAAAATTTCACAGAAAATTCTTCAAATGTTTTACTATAAGAAAATATAAAGAAAATAATAAATGATTTTTCAAAACTTACCCGCCTCTTAAATCAAATCATTTTACAAGCGAAAAGTTTGAACTAATTCTTAACAAAGCAAATGAGCTGTGGCACTCAGAAAGTAACTCCAAATCAATAAAAGTGGACTGCGCGTTGGTGCTTCTGTGAATACTTTCAAATACACTCAAAAAATTCATTACTTCACTTTTATGGTTGAACCTTTTTTGATATTCTACGAGCTTCCTGAATAGCACATATGAATTACTGTACAAGTTATATTTTTTCGTATTACCTATAAGGCTGACGTTTTGATTGCTGATTTGGAACTTGTGCATCCTTTGTTGGAATTTTTTCTAACGTAAATACACTTTGAAAACTCATGTTGTATTTACAATAAACGCTTCTTCACTGCATATTGCGTATTTTCATTTTTCAGTTTAGGTTTATGACGCTTTAAAAGACATTCAGGAGCATTTCAAGCACTCTCAGGAAGTCTTATAAATCTCATGAAATAATACAATGTGTAGACAATCACTATCAATCAAGCTTCAACACCGAAGTCGGTGATTTAATCTATATTAGTAATTATTAGGAAATTTATCAGCTATGGTGAGATGAACTAAAAATATCGGCCTAGAATCATATGTTGTCTAAATAAAGGGTGATTCTTTTGCTGGTATCTTTTTGGCAACACTGTTTTTGACTGATCAAGCGTGAATCGTGTCTTGTGTCATCGTCAAACTTGTTCAGTTTGGTCTATAATTTAAGCATGAACCGTCGTTTGGTCTATAATTTAATCATGAATGGACGCTGGCAAAGTTAGAGGAAAAACCACTTCCTATCAAAAAAATTGTGTTCAGCGACGAAGTTCATTTCTGGTTGAATGAATACGTCAAAAAGCAAAATTACCGCATCCGGGATGAAGACCAGCCAGAAGCATTGCAAGAGCTACCAATGCATCCCAAAAAGTCACTGTTTGGTGTGGATTATGGACCGGTCGCATTATTCGTGAAATACTGGCCGATATGTTAGAGAGAGTATGCCAAAATTGGACCTTGCACATGGGCCATCTAAAGTGGAGCCGCGGCCAATATTTGCATGAAATCATCTTCAAACAATAAATTATATTCATCGTTCTATTGATTCCAATGAAGATTTCAACAATTTTAGTAGTTGGCACCATAAACCAGAAAAGATATCAAGAAATCCTCGCTTTGCATTCCTTCTAGCTAGATGACTCCCAGAGTAGAAATAGTTTCGCTCGCCTAATAAATCTTGTTGGATAGCTGCGTGTAGGTTAGAGATGGGCAAAACAGTTCATTTTAAAGAACCGTTCAGTGATGCAGAGTTCTGTTGAAAGAACTAGTTCTCCAGAGCCGTTCGTTCGTTCTTTTCATAGTTGGTTTGTTTGTTCAAAGACTGAACAAGAACTCACTTTTGTAAGCTTAAGCGAGGAAAAAAAGGTCCCTCGAAATAGAACTGAGGTTTCGTGACGAAACTTTCTTATTAGTACCGTTCTTGAAAAAAGGTTGAGCGAGCTTAAAAAACAAAAAAAAAGATCCCTCAACTTTGAACTGAGGAACTACCGTTCTCAAAAAAAGAACTATAGCTAGTTCATTCTTTCAAAAGAACTAGTTCTTTTGAACCGTTCGCGAACGAATTGCCCATCTCTAGTGTAGGTACTCCGCAGATGATCGCGAAATCTTCTGATTGAAATACGATGCAGAAACTATCCTAACGAGATTTCTCTAATCTCATTTCACGACGATAGATACTAGCTTCGACTTGACCATCACAAGAAGAACCGTTAGTTATATATTTCTCAAATCATTGTTCTTATCAACCAGATAACATAGCCATTATCCACGGTAGGGGAAATGTTACAAAAACAAATTTTGGCGAGTCGTCTTCCTAGTTTACACATTTACACTACAGTTTACACGAAGGATCTTTGAAGCATCTATAGGAATAGTCGTGAAATTAGATAATGTTTTTAGAAAGAAAATAAGAGTTAGCATTTTAAACGAACAAGATCAGGTTTACTGAGTTTACAACTTTGTCGGAGTATTGCTCTAAAAAGTGATAACAAATCTATGTAGGAACACACAATTTCCGAATCTCACTTTACGACAGGCTAAACATGACGATTCGCGGGAGTAATATGGCCATTCATTATTCATACTAAGGAGTGTATCGAAAATGAGCTATCCAAAAATTGTGCTTTCAAATTATGCTGTTACCACCGCCGCTTAATAACACCAGTGGGCATACGATCGGGCCTGTCGGAAAGAGCGCTAGAAAAGAGACGTCAGATGACAGCCAGATAGTGAGAACTGACATAACGAGAAGGCAAAAAAAGGACTGAAAGTGCGTGTAAAGGCAGTCGAGAATTTATCGACGTTTATTATAATTAAATTTAAATCTAAGTTTAATCGCTAATTATCGTTCTAAATTCGTAAGTTGAATAGAATTTGTTATTATATAAATGTATAATTTGAAATCTTTAGGTTCAACTCGTAAACGAGTGAGAATTGTTTGATCAAAGGAACCGCGTGAACAATATTGAAGAATATCATTAATGTAAGTAGTTATGAACTGAAAACCCCGCTCATTTACTAAATAAAATGAACTATTTTAGTTTTGAGCTGTACGCTACGGTCTGCTTCAAAAAAGTGGTTTTTCTTCCAACATTTGATCTGAACAATCTCAAAAATTAATGATATCATCTGAAAGCGTGGATGAACATAACCCTGAAATCACGGGCTATGATTGTGCACTATGCGAAGAGCCAAACCACGCGGATAGCAATATGATTTTCTGCGAAAAGTGCAACAGATGGTTCCACTTTAAATGCACAGGTGTGAACGAGGATGTTGAAAACGTTTCCTGGATATGTACAGATTGTCGCGGGACTGAAAATCGTAACGAAAAGACGCAAACCAAGATCAGTGGTAACGCTATCGTGACAGTACCTGATTCAGGTAACGAAGGACCATCGAATATAGTTGATCCAGAAACCGTCAATAATCCAACTACGTCTGCTACTATGCGAGAGGATGCTGAATTGCGGCATAAGCAAGAGTTACTGCAAATGGAAGCAGACTTCGTTCGTAAATATGAAATGGAGAAGGAAAAAATGTTGATGCAAATTCGTCTCGAGAGAGAGATGTTGAAAAGGAAACGGGTTTTAGATGCGGAATTCAATAGAATGCGAAGTGCATTGCAAGATGAATTCAAACCTACAGATTCGTTGGGAGTCATGAAGGAAGGTACCATGAGACGTCAAGTGCAAAAAAAAAAATGCTGACATAAATGAGATGTGGAAGACAAAGTTCAAATTTCCAATCGAGCAAAATCAACCAGTAGTAGATACTCGAAGAGCTTTTCCCAATTGTTCCACTCCCAGAAAGCAAGTGCACGTAAGTAATTTCGTCAATAATCAACCTCCACTCCAAAGCGACTCTGACGAGGACACTTCGCTTCAAATTCCACGCGATGCAACGATGGACAAGCCGGTTTCACCGCTTCCATCAGTTCCTATGTCCTCATGTTCATCTTCGACATTTGAGAACTTTATCTGAACGGTCTTATTTAATATCGTTAGTCTGGGTCCCTTCGCATTGTTCCATTCCGGGCAATGAAAAGGCAGACTCATTGGCTAAAGTGGGCGCATTGGAAGGTGATATTTATGAAAGACCAATCTGCTTCAATGAATTTTTCAGTATTTCTCGTCAGAAAACTCTCGAAAATTGGCAAACTTCATGGACGAATGACGAACTGGGACGATGGCTACACTCCATTATCCCTAAGGTATCGACGAAACCTTGGTTCAAGGGGATGAACGTGAGTCGTGATTTCATTCGCGTTATGTCACGGCTCATGTCAAATCACTATACATTCAACTCACATCTCCGGCGTATTGGGCTCGTGGAGAGCAGTCTCTGCACCTGTGGCGACGGTTATCAGGACATCGAACATGTCGTGTGGTCGTGCGTAGAGTATCGTGACGCCAGGTTGGAGCTTCTGGAATCCCTTAGGGCCCGAGGTAGACCGCCTGATGTTCCGGTTCGGGATGTGTTGGCGAGTCGGGATAGTTCCTATATGCTTCTCATTTACCAATACCTTAAACACATTAATATACAAGTGTGATCCGTTGTATTTGGCATAGAAAGTTTTCCTTACTCTTTTCGAGACTAAGAATACTCTTCACCTATAGGTTCGACACTAACATCCGCCCGATTCTCCCAATCCCCCGTCTGTCTACCATATTTATCGATACTAACAAGATCTTTTTGCTGTTACTAACTTTTCGCTCCCCTTTCCCCAGTCTCTTCACCATCTCGATGTCAACTAACTAAATATTTGTAGTTATTAGTTATTTCGTTCCCATACCCCCCTTTAACAATCCGTTTTCCACAACAATTACTTCTCTATTTTTTTTTCTTCATACCATTCGGCAACATCACCATCATTGCCACGGAAAGCCGCTCCAGTCGATGATTCACATGCGGGCCACCCGCCAGGTCTTTGCAGCCTGGGGGTGTTTTCCGCGGACCCACTGAAGTATGCAGCAATTTTTGATACATTTTCACGTCACCTGGCTGATTCCAAGAACGGAGGACCACTCCTGTCGATAACTAGCACGCGGGCCACTGGCCGGGTCTTTGACTCGGGGGTGTCTTCCGTGGACCCATACGAACAAGCATACGGCCACTACCATTGAGTAGCAACGTCACCAGTAAAACATGAGAGGCCAGCACCTACACAATTCTTATTATTACAAAATGCCTTTGGTATCATAGAGCTAACGCATTGTGCTTTAATAAATATATTTTATGAAAAAAAAAATGTTCATCTTCGAGTTCGATTCCTGATTCAGTCCGACAGTTTGGTTCAATGCTATCTCAAGGCCTCACGATGTCTGTCAATCGTGACGAGGATTTCATTACACAACACGACGAACCGAGGTTAACTAGAGCTCAAATCGCTGCACGAAAAGGTTCATTCGCGAAATTGCCAGTCTTTACTGGGCGATCGGAAGAGTGGCCTATTTATCAGTAGTTACAACAACGGAAATAGAGCGTGTAACTGGACTAATTTAGAAAATTTGGGACGGCTTCAAGAAAGCATCAAAGGACAAGCGTTAGAGGCGGTTCGGAGTAGGCTTTTACTCCCGGAATCAGTTCCAAAGGTAATCGAGACTCTTCGGTTACTATATGGCCGGCCGGAACAGCTGCTTCATTCTTTGATGCAAAAGGCGAGAAGGGCCGAAGCACCACGTATCGATCGTTTGGTTACGTTTATCAGTTATGGTATGGTCGTTCAACAGTTGTGTGATCATCTGGTAGCTTCGGGACTAGTGGACCATCTCGTGAATCCTATGCTAATTGCGGAGCTCGTAGAGAAATTGCCTCCTAGTACGAAACTCGAATGGGTTAGATATAAACGTCAAAGGGATACAGTAAACTTAAGTACCCTTTCGGACTTTCTTTCTGGAATTGTTTCGGAAGCAACGGAAGTCACGATGTATTCAGATCCACAGGTAGAAAAGCGCTCCATGCGGGAACGGCAGGATAAAAGATCGAAACCCAAAGAGCATGAAGGTTTCCTGAACACACATCATGTCGCGCAGTCATCAAGTAGAGCAACGGTAGATCACAACATTCAGTATAGCGAGGGTCGCAAGCCATGTCTTGCATGCAACAATGCAGACCATCGGATCCGTTATTGTGGAGAATTTCAACGCCTGTCATTGGAAGATAGGCTGAAAATCGTGAAAAAATGGAAGCTGTGTTTATTATGCCTAAATGATCATGGACAAGCTCGCTGTCGGTTCAAAGGGCATTGCAATGTAGGGAATTGCAAGGAACGACATCATCCGCTTCTTCATTCGGTAAACAAATATTTGCCGCTATCAACGAACTGTAACTTACATAACTCGGAACAGTATCCAGTCATTTTTCGCGTAGTACCAATTAGGATTTACAACGGAAAGTATTCTGTCAATGTTACTGCCTTTTTGGACGAAGGCTCGTCGTATTCCTCGATGGATAGTAGTGTTGCAAACGAAATAAAGCTGAACGGAGTATGGAAGCCAATTGTCGTCAAATGGACGGCAGGCATGAGTCGAGTTGAAAGGGATTCCAGGTGCGTCAACGTGTCAATTTCCGCGATGGATTCTGACGAGAAATTCGTGTTACAAAATGTTCATACTGTACAACATTTGCAACTACCAGAGCAAAATATTCAGTTTGCTGAAGTATCCAAGAGATTCAATCATCTTCGTGGACTTCCGGTTCCCAAGTACTTAGGAGGACAACCTAAGGTTCTTATCGGTCTTAAACATTTACACGTGTACGCTCCGCTTGAATCACGTGTCGGGAAACCTGGAGAACCAATCGCTGTTCGAACGAGACTCGGCTGGACTATATACGGTCCACAAGGTAGTAACGATACCCCAGTTGGATTTGCTGCACATCATACCGATTGCGATCCGGAAAATCGGGATCTGAGTGAACGGAGTTGCAGCAAAATGTAGTTAGACAGATTCAAGAATACCAGACGAAGGGATACGCTCACATCGCCACACGAAAAGAACTAAACGATGTTGAGCCTGGTAAGGTATGGTATCTCCCGCTTAATGTTGTCCTAAACCCCAAAATACCGGGAAAGGATCGACTAGTGTGGGACGCCGCAGCATCAATTGGTGGCAAATCGCTCAATTCCGAGCTACTGAAGGGTCCCGACCTTCTTTCCAGTCTGCCATCGGTTTTGTGTCCGTTTCGTGAGCGCCCAATCGCCTTTGGGGGCGACATAGCGGAAATGTATCATCAGCTGCTGATACGATCGAGTGACAAGTCAGCTCAAAGATTTTTGTTTCGGCCGAATTCAACCGGTCCTCCCGTGATATACATTATAGATGTTGCCACGTTTGGTGCAACCAGCTCGCCTTGTTCGGCCAAATATATTAAAAATCGAAACGCACAGGAATTTTCCAAGCAGTTCCCAGACGCTGTCGAAGCGATCGTTCGTCGACACTACGTCGATGACTACCTGGATTCAACATTCACCATTGACGAAGCTATTAAACGAGCGAACGAGGTTGCGTTCATTCATTCTAAGGCTGGTTTCACAATTCGAAACTGGGTATCAAATAGTGCGGCTTTCCTACAGCATTTCGGTAGACAGACCCTCGATCGGACAATCCAATTTGATTTCGATAAATCTAACTACACAGAAAGAATCTTGGGAATGTCATGGAATACGGCCAGAGACATATTTGTTCTCGGCGTCGTTTCAATTGATGATTTGCAACCCTTCTTGGTAGAAGAAAGGCTACCGACTAAAAGGATCCTCTTACGTATCGTAATGAGCCTTTTTGATCCCCTTGGCTTATGGTCGTTGTTTACGGTGTTCGGAAAAATAATAATTCAGGATCTATGGAGAAATGGTCTCTCGTGGGACGAAACGATCGACAGTAATTCTGCGAAGAAATGGTCTAAGTGGATTTCGCTGCTACCAAAAGTCCAGTCCATGGAGATTCCTCGTTGTTACTTTTTAGATTCGAAGCCGTCAGACTATCAGAATCTTGAGTTGCACGTGTTCGCTGACGCCAGTGAGGAGGCCTATGGATGCGTTGGTTACTTTCGCTTTTTGGGTGAATGGAACACCGAGAGTCGCCCTTGTGTCTGCTAAATCGAAGGTAGCCCCTCTTCAGTACATGCCCATTCCTCGGTTGGAACTTCTGGCGGCTGTACTTGCGGCAAGATTGTCAGTAGCTATAAAGAATAATCATTCAGTACAGGTGAAACGGCTTGTTTTTCATATAGACTCTGCTACGGTATTGTCCTGGATTAGTTCCGACCACAGAAAGTATAAACAATTTGTGGCTTATCGTATCGGAGAAATTTTAAGTCTTACGAGTCCAACCGATTGGTGCTGGGTAGCGTCAAAGGATAACATAGCTGATGTTATAACGAAGTGGGGGAAAACAGGTCCACCCCTTCAAACCGATGGTGTTTGGGTTCGAGGTCCAGCTATTTTGTACCAAGCGACTGAAGAGAGTTTCCGGAAAAAGCTACCTGAAGCGGGTGTAAAAGAAGAACTACGGGCATATTACCTGTTCCACGATGTATCCTTAGCCGAATGTATTGTGGATACTACTCGTTTTTCACGCTGGAGAGTTCTTGTAAGATCAATTGCTTGTGTATTTCGTTTTATCTCCAACTGTCGCAAAAGGATTAAGAAGCACCCAATTGAAACGCTCAGAGCCACGCATAATCAAACGGGACTGCTAAAGGGTTCAACATTATCGATTAAAGTTCCTCTCAAATGGGATGAATACCGAAGAGCGGAAGAGTATCTGTGGAAATCTGCGCAACAAGAAGGATTTCCCGATGAAACGAAAATACTGCAAAAAAACTTGGAGTTACCGCGAGCCAAGTGGTATGCAATCGATCGATCCAGTCCTCTATACAAACTTTCCTCTTTTTTTGGATGAGTCCGGAATAATTCGGATGGAAGGGCGGACGGCCCATGCGGATTTTATCCCCTTTGAGCAGCGATGTCCAGCAGTGCTTCCAAAATGTCATGATGTTACAACCAAAATTCTTCGTTATTACCATGAAAAATTCGGCCACGCTAACCGTGAAACTGTGGTCAACGAGATTAGGCAACGCTTCTACATCCCGTTCATTCGAGCTGCGGTAATTCAGGTAATGAAAGGGTGTGCTTAGTGCAAAATCAACAAATGCCGACCTACTATCCCTAGAATGGCTCCCCTTCCTGTCCAACGCTTGACACCTCAGCATCGTCCGTTCAGTTTCGTAGGGATCGACTATTTCGGCCCAGTAACCGTTACAATAAGAAGGCGCTCTGAGAAGAGATGGATCTGCTTAATCACGTGCTTAGCAACCAGGGCGATTCACATGGAAGTCGCACACAGGCTTAGTAGCCAGTCGTGTGTGATGGCCATTAGAAGATTTATCTGTAGAAGAGGGTCTCCGTGTGAATTCTTCTCTGACAATGGTACCAACTTTCATGCAGCAAGTAAGGAGTTGGTTGAGGAGTTTCGAACTATCGAATTTGATTGTGCTGATGTTTTTACAAGTTCTACGACCAAATGGCATTTTAATCCGCCAGCTGCGCCACACATGGGCGGAATATGGGAGCGATTGGTGAGATCGGCAAAGGAGGCACTCAAAGCTCTGCACGACGGTGGAAAGTTAACAGACGAAATCTTACTTACTGTGTTAGCCGAGGCGGAGGATATTGTAAACTCTCGACCACTGACATATGTGCCACAAGAATCAGCAGAAGTTGAAGCTCTCACTCCGAACCACTTCATTCGTGGTTTTCCAGCTGGAGAACGTGTCGAAGTCAACTTACCGACTGGATCAGCAGAAGCGTTACGCGATAACTACAAGCGATCTCAAAAACTAGCCGATATGTTGTGGCAGAGGTGGCTCAAGGAGTACATACCATCGATCAATCACCGATCTAAATGGTATGAAGAACAAGACCCTGTCGAAGAAGGTGAATTGGTATATTTGGTCGACGGAAATAATCGGAGAACCTGGATTCGAGGTATTGTGGAGAAAGTTATACGAAGTATCGATGGCAGAGTACGACGAGCTTTGGTGCGAACATCAAAGGGTGTGTATCGGCGGGCAGTTGCGAAGCTTGCGGTTATGGAGTTGAGGAGTAAATCTGATCGAATCTCCGATTCCGGACCAGAGTTACGAGAGGGGGAATTGTTACCACCGCCGCTTAACAACACCAGTGGGCATACGATCGGGCCTGTCGGAAAGAGCGCTAGAAAAGAGACGTCAGATGACAGCCAGATAGTGAGAACTGACATAACGAGAAGGCAAAAAAAGGACTGAAAGTGCGTGTAAAGGCAGTCGAGAATTTATCGACGTTTATTATAATTAAATTTAAATCTAAGTTTAATCGCTAATTATCGTTCTAAATTCGTAAGTTGAATAGAATTTGTTATTATATAAATGTATAATTTGAAATCTTTAGGTTCAACTCGTAAACGTCCGAAAATATCGACAAAGGCATGGTTCAGGGGACTGGATGTGAGTAGAGATTTCATTCGTGTGATGTCCAGACTCATGTCCAATCACTACACGTTAGATGCACATCTCCTTCGAATTGGGCTCTCCGAGACTAATCATTGTGCTTGTGGCGAAGGTTATCGAGATATTGATCATGTCGTTTGGACATGCGTGGAGTATCGTGATGTCAGATCTCAACTAATAAATTCTTTGCGTACCCAAGGTAGACTATCCAATATCCCAGTTCGAGACATTCTTGCTTGTCGTGACCTTTCATACATGAAACTTATTTATCATTTCATAAAGAAAACTGGAGTTTCAATTTAATAAAGGCCCCTTTCAAGACTTAGTTCTGATCCCAGCTGCGTCCATGAGTTCAACCAATAGCTAAATTAGAATAAAAATAATGTAATGATACAAACAAACTCGAAACAGTTTATGAAATTATTAACAAAATGTCTGAAAATAACAGCTTATTTTATAATTTATAGAAGTTAATCGTTTGGTTCAAATAATATTTCCGAGTAGATATCATAATTAATGACGAGTACCTAAGTTGATATTTAAGTAATAAGAGAATATGTTTTAATAAATGCAAAACGTTGTGACTATGTTAGAATTAAATTAGGATAAGAATATTATGTAAAAGTGATGCTACGGCGAAGAAAAACTTATGTAAACTGCCTTAAGAAATAAACGTATTTATGAAAAAAAAAAAACTCGTAAACGAGTGAGAATTGTTTGATCAAAGGAACCGCGTGAACAATATTGAAGAATATCATTAATGTAAGTAGTTATGAACTGAAAACCCCGCTCATTTACTAAATAAAATGAACTATTTTAGTTTTGAGCTGTACGCTACGGTCTGCTTCAAAAAAGTGGTTTTTCTTCCAACATTTGATCTGAACATATGCTACAAAAACTATATTTTATTCAAACTAAAAATTGATCCTTTATTGTACGAGGTTAAACTTGAGCATACGGATGAAATTTAGGTTATTCCTTCACGAATTTTCGAACTTTTGATCGAACGCTCTTCATCAAGTTCCAGACAAGTGTTGCATCACATTTTTTGGACGCTTGAGCCCAATTTTTTTCTGAACTCCTGCATGTTTCCAGCTGCCCCCATTTTACGATTGCCCAGTAACCTTCGATGGGTCGAAGCTGAGGGCGATTTGGTGGATTGATATTTTTCTTATGTAAAGGCAGCAATCTCTTCTGGAGTCCCTCAGATCGATAGATTTCTGCATTTATAGTTCCGGTAGTGTGAAAAATTGTTGACTTCAAACCACAGGAACATATTGCTTGCCATACCAATACCTTCGGACCGAACTTCTTAATTTGAATCGACCTGTCTGCATCGTTCACATCCTCCACAACGACGACAGTAAAGTATTGTGGACCTGGAAGGGTTTTTGAGTCCTCCATTACATAAGTCTCATCGTCCATCAAAACGTATGCATCCGAACACTACAAAAGACGCGAATACAATTTCCGGGCCCTTGTTGCTGCTCGCTTCTTCTGTTATACACTTTGTTTCGAGTCTTCAGATGATTTTGTCTCTTGATACGCTGGATCATCCCGAAACTCGTTCCTGCTTTTTTGGACAAATCACATATTGACATTGATTTGTTCTTCATGATTAGAGATACCACTTTCTGGTCCAGTTTCGGGTTGGAAGAGCCGGGTTTTCTGCCTCTTCCTGGTAGCTCATCCAAAGAATAGTGTTCCCAAACTTATTAATGATGGTTAAATATTTCGCATAGTAATATCCTTCTCACTTAGCCACGTGCCCAGAACCTTAATTTTCACTTCCTTTTCAATACGCGACATTTTGAAAACGCAGAATTTCAACCTCACAAATAAGTAAACAAACGAAAGCTGACAGTCAAACGCATAGCATGCTGTGATCTGAGCATAAAAAAAACCATCACAAATACATGCGTACAACACAAATGTATGTGGATAGCTTCTTTTCGATACACTCCTTACTGTGAGTCATAAATCAAAGGTTTTTGTCCTTTTTCTCACACAAGAAGCACATAACTTCGGTAAATGAGCGTTTCAAACAACAAAAATTTTAACCAAGTCCTGAACGGACTGAGCCAAAAAAAACCTATTTTGGCAGCATGTTCCACAAGAATAAGGAGTGTATCGAAAAGTAGTTAGCAACATTGATTGGCAGCTGTCCAGTTTTTTGAACTCCTGCATGTTTTGGGACACTATACCGTCCTTCCGAAAGTGCCGCTTGACAATTGCCCAATACCTTTCAATTAGCCGAAGATCCGGGTAGTTCGGTGGGCTCGCTCGGGTCGACCTGTGGAAGCCGTTACACCGGAAAATGTGAGTGAAGTGACAAAAATTATAATGAAAGATCGTAAAGTGAAGCTCCGTGAGATTGCTGAGATGACACAGATATCATATGGAAGTGTATTTACTATCCTTCATGAAAAATTGAGCATGAAAAAGGTTTTTTCCAAGTGGGTGCCGCGATTGCTTTCGATGGAAAAAAACAGCAACGAGTCGATGATTCAGAAAGCAGTTTATCGCTATTTACTCGCAACAAAAAAGATTTCTTGCGTCGTTACGTGACCATGGACGAAACATGGATACATCACTACAGTCATCTGAGTGGCGCACAAAAAAAATGATTTCTGTAAACCTACACTGTGAAAACATCGTAAACATTGCCTATTTGACTTTGCTTCGCGTCATGTAGCACGCCGTGAAGCAAGGCCTTCTTTCTCATACAGTACTAACGAGAGTGAATCCTACATTTCATTACATTGCCATGGATTGCTTAGTTCATGTGTTAACAGAGACTGAGAGCACAGGTAATTTACTATAGGCAAGGGAATTGATCTGCTCAGTAGCATATACTCTCACGCATTCAGTTTTTCTCTAATATAGGTCTCTCATTCAGCTATGTCAAGCAAAGTGTTCACAGCAGATGTTTTTTTTTGCTTCGATCGGTTGAGGATTCAAAATACAAGCCCTGATCTGAAAAAGTATTTTAGCATTTACCTCTATCCGAAAACCGAGCGTCGAGGTACTGGAGATCGTTTCCCGCCAGACCATGTAGCGTGGTTTGGTGACCCCCTTGGCCCGGTGTTCTTCCTCGGTCGGTGCGTTCGGGTCGATCTGGATCATCTTTTCGTACATGTCCTGGAAACAGAATCAGTAAATCAATGAGTGAGCTCAAATTGTTCATAAGCCCCAACTCACCTTTCGCAGTTTCGGTTTCTCTTTGGCTTTGGACAGCTCCTCCTCCAGGTAGGTCCGTACGCCAATTTTGCAGTCCATCACGCACGGCTGGTAGTAGTCACTGAGCAGATCTTGCAACTGGATGTAGGTGGCTAACGGAAGCGGGGTTTCGGTTAAGGAAGATTTTTTGTTTTCAATTTGAATTTGTAGTCGAGAATTCAATCAAAAATTTTGTTTTGGTGAGCTAGGCATTATCCAAAATTGTCAATCAGCCTAACACATAAAAAACGCAAAGTGCCGAACCCTTTGAGTTCCATTTTACAGCAGATCCTGTAAAGACCGGAGGTTCAACAACTCGATGAGATCAGGCTTTACTGTTTGCTCGGAAAAGTCCCCCTGACAGCATCTCAACTGTCCGGTTCGACTTCAAATTAACATTGCGATCTAGACGTGATAGAATAATTGCAATCAATACGTTTCACGGTGATGAAAAAATGAGTCAGAAGTTCCAAAAATATTTTTTTCACGATTGAGCCTTCCAAAACAGTAGGCTTGGCCGGTTTCAAAAAATTGTGGCGTTTATTCCCTCTATAAAGGTTCTAAAAGAAATCGTAAAAGATGTTCAATTTTGACCGACTTTCGCTCGGTGTGGCATCACTGTGCACTCTCGTGTGCACATGCCATCTCCGGTGGAAGAAAAACGAGCGAGGAGTGGAGGTTGTATGTACAGAAAGCTATCCAATTAGCAAGCAAATTAAGCGGGCTATTTATATTCCAGTTCTAATTGTTCAGCTAAGGCAATAAAAACAAGTACACAACCTGGGAACAGTTGCAGCAGCTTTCGAAATAAAACCACGTTGTGATAATCTGTTTGTTTTGATTATTTCGCCACCGGAGGAACGGTCAACGGTAGCGACTTATCGGATGCGTGCATAGCATTAAGTCGCAGTTGGCTGGCAACCCTATCTGCTACGCGTTAGGCAAAAAAAAATGCAAAAGTTTCTAGAATATAACTTCGAGTGCGTTGATTGATTGATAAGAGAGAAACACGCTCTGACACGTCACTGACGATAAATTGAAACATTAGTCATTTCGTTTTGATTCGAATACCGGATACTGGAGAGAATAGAGTTGATGTTACTCTCTGGAAAATGATCGGACCTCACTTTCAAACAATATAATTCTCATACATGTTTTCTAGAACTTTAGATAATGTTATTAGCTGATTAGCTTTTTCCTTCCCGTCTCGTCTTTGGAAATAAACTGGTATTAGTACTTGGCAGTTAAATTCTGGAGCTTTGCCTGAAATTTTTCTCATTCACCTGAGCGAGTTTTACTGATTATGATAGTGTTTTTATTCCCGTTTAAAAGGAGATTTATTTCATGATGGTTCTCTTTTCGGGTCAGAAATACTTTCAAACGCAGATACTTTCAGATCGATCTCAAGATGAATTTAATTGTTTAATTAGAAAGATCGGGTCTAAGAAACGAACATCCTAAAATTGACTCCAATATTCCATTGTAATAAAATTTCAAGAAAATCCAAAGAAGATTCGAAGAAGATTTTAAGAAAATTCAAAGAGAATTCGAAAAAAAATTGTAAGAAGGCTCATTAAAGATTCAAAACGGATTCGAAGAATATACAAAAAGGATTCAAATAAATTTCAACGAAAATTCTAAGAAAATTCAGAGAAAATTCAAACAAGGTTAAGAAAAGATAAAAAAAATCGACAGAAGATTCCCAGACGATTTAGAAGTGAATTTTTTCTCAAACTCGCCAAGAAAATACATAAACGTTTCGTATTCGAGGTTTCTCGAATTCTAAATGACCAGAACACATGATAAAAATTAAAAATAATCCTGAATTAAAAAATTCCTGATTGTAAGATTGTGGAAAGAATTGGAGAAGATTCAACGAAGACTCATCTTTCATGAATCTGAAAGATTAAAAAAGATTGTAAAAAAATCATAGCGAATTCAAGTAAAGCTCTCAAAAAATTCCAAGAAAATTCAAAGATATTTCGAATACTTTTGAAGAGATTGCGATTTAGATAAATATGCTTCCGAGAAGATTGGAAAAAAACTATAGGAAAATTCAACGAATAATCAAAATTATTAATCAATTAAATAATTAATTCAAATTATCCGAATTTCATGAATATAAAATTGTAGATTGCATGCTTCTGACATTCCGAAATTTAAAATTTGATGGATTCTTTTATAAAAAGATTTTGAAATTCCATTACAAAAAGATTTCAAATTAACGAAAATCTTAGAATATATTTCAAAATTAATTAACATAAAGTACATTGGACTCAAATGTTAAGCACAAACATTCAGAATCTACAACATTCCAAAGAGATTCAAATAAGGTGCCATGAACACTGGAATATACTTTAAAGAGGATTCCAAGAAGATACAAAAAAAATCAAACAAGATTCATAGAAGATTTAACGAAACTTCAAAGAAGATTCAAAGAAGATTCGAAGAAGATTCAAAGAAGATTCAAAGAAGATTCAAAGAAGATTCAAAGAAGATTCAAAGAAGATTCAAAGAAGATTCAAAGAAGATTCAAAGAAGATTCAAAGAAGATTCAAAGAAGATTCAAAGAAGATTCAAAGAAGATTCAAAGAAGATTCGAAGAAGATTCAAAGAAGATTCAAAGAAGATTCAAAGAAGATTCAAAGAAGATTCGAAGAAGATTCGAAGAAGATTCAAAGAAGATTCAAAGAAGATTCAAAGAAGATTCAAAGAAGATTCAAAGAAGATTCAAAGAAGATTCAAAGAAGATTCAAAGAAGATTCAAAGAAGATTCAAAGAAGATTCAAAGAAGATTCAAAGAAGATTCAAAGAAGATTCAAAGAAGATTCAAAGAAGATTCAAAGAAGATTCAAAGAAGATTCAAAGAAGATTCAAAGAAGATTCAAAGAAGATTCAAAGAATATTCAAAGAAGATTCAAAGAAGATTCAAAGAAGATTCAAAGAAGATTCAAAGAAGATTCGAAGAAGATTCGAAGAAGATTCAAAGAAGATTCAAAGAAGATTCAAAGAAGATTCAAAGAAGATTCAAAGAAGATTCAAAGAAGATTCAAAGAAGATTCAAAGAAGATTCAAAGAAGATTCAAAGAAGATTCAAAGAAGATTCAAAGAAGATTCAAAGAAGATTCAAAGATGATTCAAAGATGATTCAAAGAAGATTCAAAGAAGATTCAAAGAAGATTCAAAGAAGATTCAAAGAAGATTCAAAGAAGATTCAAAGAAGATTCAAAGAAGATTCAAAGAAGATTCAAAGAAGATTCAAAGAAGATTCAAAGAAGATTCAAAGAAGATTCAAAGAAGATTCAAAGAAGATTCAAAGAAGATTCAAAGAAGATTCAAAGAAGATTTAAAGAAGATTTAAAGAAGATTCAAAGAAGATTCAAAGAAGATTCCAAGAAGATTCAAAGAAGATTCAAAGAAGATTCAAAGAAGATTCAAAGAAGATTCAAAGAAGATTCAAAGAAGATTCAAAGAAGATTCAAAGAAGATTCAAAGAAGATTCAAAGAAGATTCAAAGAAGATTCAAAGAAGATTCAAAGAAGATTCAAAGAAGATTCAAAGAAGATTCAAAGAAGATTCAAAGAAGATTCAAAGAAGATTCAAAGAAGATTCAAAGAAGATTCAAAGAAGATTCAAAGAAGATTCAAAGAAGATTCAAAGAAGATTCAAAGAAGATTCAAAGAAGATTCAACGTAAGATTCCAAGAAAATTAAGAAAAACATTGTAAGAAGACTATAAAAAACTCAGGGTGGATTCAAAGAACATTCCAAAACAATAGAAAGAAGATTTAAATAGATTTCAAAGAACATTCTAAGAAGAAAAAAAATTAGAGAAAGTTCAAGAAAGATTCAGAGACGATTAAAAAAATCATAGAAGATTCACAGATGATTTAAAAGTGAAATCTTTTTTTATATCTCACAAAGAAGATACAAAACACTTCATATTCGAGGACTCTCAAATTCTGAATGACCAAAATACTTAAACAATATTAAAATAATCCTAGATTGAAAATTTCCTGATTGTAAGTTTCTGGAAAGATTTACAGAAAAATCAACAAAGACTCATAAAAAATTCATGAAAAGTTAGAAAAAAATTGTAAAACTAAAAAAAATCATAGAAAATTCAAAAAAATGCATGGAGATTTCAAACAAAATTCAAGGAAAATTCAGTGAAAACTACTAAGATCTAAAGAAGATTCGAAGAAGAACTTTCAAATACTACTCGAAGAGATCGAAGAAGACTAAAAGAAAACTCATCTATTATAATCCAAGGTTATAGATTTTATATTTTCAAAATTCAAATCGTCCGAATTTCAGGATAATAAAATTGCCGATTGCGAGCTTCTGAAATTTCAATGTTTAAAGATTTTCCGATTGCTTCAGACTAGCAAAATCCAACATTCAAAAATTTCAAATTTTCCTTAAAACCAAAATTTCGAGATTCCACTATAAAAAGATTTTAAGTTAACAAACCTCTTAAAATATGTTTTAAAATTAATTCAAATTAAATTAATTTGTTTCCTACATTCTAAAGCACAAACATTCAGAGTCTACAACATTCCAAGTAGATTCAAAGAAGGTTCCATGAATACTGGAATATACTTTAAAGATGATTCCAAAAAGATGTAAAAAAAGTCAATCAAGATTCATAGAAGATTTAACGAAACAAATGCAAAGATGGTTCAAAGAAAATTTAGAGAGGATTCAGAGTTGAATCGAAGAAAGTTCAAAGAAGATTTTAGGAGGATTCAAAAACAATTCAAAGAAGGTTATAAAAAGATTCACAGAATATTCAAAGAAGGTTCAAAGAAAATTGAAGGAAGATTCAGAGTAGAATCAAAGAAAATTCAATGAAAATTTTAAGCAGATCTGAAACAATTCAAAGAAAATTCAAATAAGACCACAGAAGATGCAAAGAAGGTTCAAAGAAAACTAAAATAGTAAACGTTTTAAGAAGACTTCAAAATCATTCAAAGAAGATTCAAATACGATTCAAAGAAAATTCAAAGAAAATTCAAGAAAGAATAAAAAACAATCAATAATGCTTCAAAGAAGATTGAAACAAGATTCAGATCAGAATCTAAAAAAAATGGGGTGGATTCATACGCGATTCAAAAGTGAAATCTTATTTTAATCTTCTAAAGAATAAACGTTTCATATTCCAGGATTCTAAGATTCTAAATTATTAAAGAAGATTCAAAGAAGATTCAAAGAAGATTCAAAAAAGATTCAAAGAAGATTCAAAGAAGATTCAAAGAAGATTCAAAGAAGATTTGAAGAAGATTTTAGGAAGATGAAAAAACAATTTAAAGAAGATTCAAATAAGATTCACAAAAAATTCAAAGAAAATTGAAAAAAGATTCAGAGTAGAATCACAGAAAATTCAAAGAAGATTCGTAGAAGATGCAAAGAAGATTTTAGGAAGATTCAAAAACAATTCAAAGAAGAATCAAATCTGTTTTGAAGAAGGTTCGGAAAGGATTCAAAGAAGATTTGACGAATATGTAAAAAAAAATTAAAGATTCAGAGTATTATCGAAGAAAATTAAAAAAAAACGTAGAAGATGCAAAAAAGATTTTAGGTAGACTCAAAATCAATTCAAATAAGATTCAAATAAGATCCACAGATGATCCAAAGAAGGTTTAAAGAAAATTGAAGTAAGATTCAACGTAGATTCAAAGGAAACTAAAATAGAAAAAAAATTTAAGAAGTCTTCAAAATCATTTAAAGAAAATTCAAAAACGATTTAAAGAAAATTCAAGAAAGAATAAAAAGCAGTCAATAATGCTTCAAAGAAGATTGAAAAAATATTCAGAGCAGAATCTTAAAAAGTTGAGGTAGATTCATACACGATTCAAAAGTTAATTTTTTTTAATCTCCCAAAGAAGATACATAAACGTTTCATATTTCAGGTTTCTAAGATTCAAATCACCCTAGTACTTAAAAGAAATAATCCAAATTAGAAACTTCTGATTGTAAGCTTCTGAAAATCCAAGGGTTTGAAAATGTTCCATAATTCAAAATTTTACGACTTGAAGATTCCATTGATTCATGACTAGAAGCTTTCTGAATATATCTCGATATTCAATTAGTTAAAAAAATTCAGTTGTAGAATTTCTTCAGAATTCTGATTTCAATTTTACCAAGCTTTCAAGATTGTAAGACTATGTGATTGTAGAATTTCTAGATTCCAAGAAATTATTAATTGGAATGTTCAATCTTACAAGAATCCAATAATCTTAGTTTCCAAAAACGTTTGTTTTTAATTTCCAAGTGTCCAAGAAGAGAAGTGATTTTCTCAAAAGGATACATTCTCCATCATCGCTGTTCACTTGGCCTTTGTACTCAGGAACGTACGGCCGGAGGACATCTTTCATGAGGACCTGGAAAACGATAATAATTTAATGAACATTTTCGGATGTCAAATGGTCTTAAAACGCCTGTTCTGTCATCGGAGTATCAGTCAATTCAAACAATTTTACCCAGAATTGTCAGATGAGAACTCACCTTGAAACACTTCTCCTCCTTGGGGCACAGCTTCTTCAGCACTGTGCCCTGATCGGGTCCGGCCTTGAAGTTTCCCTGGTGACCGGCGAGCTGAACCCAGGGGTACCGTTGTTTCTTGTACGTCTGGAAGAATGGCGTCCACTGGACGATGTTGCGCAATTTTCGCCATCCCGAGGGCTACAATGTAAAGAAAAGAGATGGAGGAAACGGAAAACAGTGTAAGTAAGTTTGTTTTGACATTTCATCCGTTTGACAGCTTTGCTGCCCGACTGGTTGTTGCGGTTGGTTGTTTACGTTTGTTTTTTTTTTCTCGTACTACGTAAATAGCAAGCCATCAATGCAGTGGCATCGACCACGGATGACAAACCGCAAGGCAAACTAGATCGTTTAGGAAAATGGAGATGATCGGGAGAGTGAGACAGACGAACAAGGTATTGTTCTCGAAAAAGCCTGGCAATTCTATAGAAAATGACGTTTCGCGATAGGGAAATTTGAATTGTCACCAACGCGTTCAGGTTCAGTGTGGAGCAAACAGCACAGTATCGAATTTTCTGTATCATATCAGCTTTTTGTTGTGGGTTTTTGGTCGAGCGAAATATCAGCCAGTCATTGTTGTGATGCCAGAGAATATGTTGCTGGGCGTGGCGTGCTGGAGCCAGCCAGCCTACAAAACGAACTCGATATCCGCTGTCATAACAGTTTTTTCGGTTATAATTATTTTAGTTATCGTTTCAATAACGAAACTAGCTTTCATTTTGGACGGGTATAACATGACAGCTAATCTACAACCGCATCATGAAGATCGGTTTGCTTCCAATCGTGGAATACCTAACCTCAACCAGTTTTATCAGAACAAAATTGTTTTTGTTTTCGTCACGACATATTTGACACCTCTCTATTTTCAATGATTTAGCACTAGGTTGCTGTTAAGCAGAGATGCCAGGTAAAAATTTCAAATATCTGCAGACAGGGTCTGTAAATATGAAAAAAAATCTGCAGTCAGCAAGTATGTATTGCTGGCAGCAATTTCTCTATAAAGTATGACACGCAAAACTGACTTGGCGAGCAAAAAAAAAGGTCGCGGAAATTTCAAAAGTCTGTAAATATAGACGAAAGTCTGCGAGAATTTCAAAAGTCTGCGAGAATTTCAAAAGTCTGCAAAAGTCTGCACAACAAAAAATGTCTGCAGCACTATACCCCAAATCTGCAGATTTACAGACAAATCTGCAGACCTGGCATCTCTGCTGTTAAGTGCCCTTGTGTACTTACACACTGATTGAAGGATGATGAGACCGCAAATATGAACACAACGCCTGCTAATTGAATTAGTACAGTTACTGCGATGGTCGATAGGATCGGGTTGGGATTAGATTTCTCATCGTAGGAGGCATTGTCAGCATGAATGAACAAAGTACGCAAGTGGAACGGTAACTACGACGTTGCGAAAGAATGAATAATGACCAATAACGGGTCGGTAGCAACTGGGTTCTGTTGTTTTCGCAAAATGATCTCGATGTTCCAAAAAAATAAACGGGCTAATTATAACTGCGCTGGCGGCGATTTCGATGACGTCAAACCAAACTGCAGGGTTTTAATTTCAACTAATCAAGACAAAAATCATTATATAGTAAATGAAATATGCGTGTCCGAATCATTATTTCCACATGTTTTACATGCGCCAAAACGCGATCATCTGCACGTGTCACTGATTAAAACCAATTTTTCAGACTGTTTTTCACTCAACTTCGGGGATAATCCGCATGTGAATCATTCATGGCAGATTCAAACTCGAAGATCCGTCGGTGGAGTTTTGATCGTTCCAATCATGAATGAATGTTGCAATTAAAGTCGTTCGGTTAAATAAGAGGAAAGGAAAAAAAAAAGAAGCTCCAGCCCACGCCGCACGGCACGAAATTCCAAATACGGTAGAAATTCCCACCGAAAAGCGTCGTAGGAGCAGACGAGAAACGTGAGAGGGTGGATCGTAACCGTCAAATTGGAAAAGTAGTAAAACGGCCGAAAGCAGCCGGATTTATCCGGTTATTTTTATGATAATCAGGATGAGCCAAAAAAAAAACCAAACCAAAACTGACTTACCCACTTTCGGGCACACTTGAACCCATGAAGCAAAAAGTAAACTGGTAAACTCGTAAAAAAACGGCTCCATCAGCTCCGAACAGCTGATGAAGCGTGCATTGAAAATGGATTCGGTTTGTGTGTGCGGCTGGCGAGGGGTTAGCCACTAGCGCAGCCGAAAGTAATTGGGATTCTCCCCCTAATGTGCTTTTAGCGAAACGCACCGCCGCGCCGCAACAATCCGGACAGACGTCATAGTTTTGTTTGTTACAACGCGAACGCAGCAAGCGTATTTTTTTGGCATAACAATTAGGTGAGCCGGCGCGTGGTGAGGTGAAACAACTGTTGGGAGCTTTTTTTCCGAGTATTATTCGGCAGTGTACGAAGGTATTCATTATTTGCGGTGCTGCTGAAAGCACCGCCACCGCCTCCACTGATTGATATGACGCATGTTGGGGAGGAAAATAACCGACAGCAATTCAGGTAACTTCTGTATTTGAATAATTGACTATAATCAGGGGCTGTTCGTTGGCAGTAGTAGTAGTAGTAGGCGAGTGTTTCATCAGCAGACAGCGAACATCATTCATCCGGTGCAGGTTTTGTCCGTTTCTTTGGCGACCGTGTAGCGAACAGGTTTGCTTCGACGATGACAGATAAGAGACTGCTTTGCTCTTGACATTCGATGTTTCATAAAAATTCAGTAGAAACGAAATGTTTCAGTATTCTTTGTCCGTGCCACGCCTCTATGGTGGTGACGTCAAAATACATGACGCAGCACAGATCTAACCTGACCGATGACGTTTGCAGTGCTGTAACCGAAGAGTCAGCTTAGATCGCGATCCACCATTCCACTTGACAACGTAATCAAGCCAAGTGACGTGTCCCGGTGGTAATCAAATACGAGTGACCTTTACGCGAGACAACTATCACATGTTTGTAAACTTCAAAGCTTAACTGTCGTACCCGGGGTTCGATGTTCACACTGTTCCGCTGCTGTTTACAATTGACGGATTTCAGAACGGCAGAATCCGGTTGATGATGGTTCGAATTTGCGTTACTATTGTATGCGTTCTTTTAGTTTGATACATAATGAATACACACTATTGGCAGATGCTGCTGTAAAAGGTTGACCTTCAACTTTCAAACAGAATTGTAAAATCTAAGAAAAACTTTCTAATCACGTCACAATAATCGAAAGAGGAAGTGAACAAAGAGAAACTGTCACTTGCTCTTACGGCCTTTTGAAAAATTCAACCGAGATTTTTATTATCGATCTGTCGACCGGAAATTTGCTTGGTAAGATTTTGAAGACGATTAAGAGGAATCCTAATCTGTCGGACCGTGATTTGGCCAGAAAATTCGGTGCTGCCCATATCACCGTGAGGAGAACTCGACTCCGGGAAGGAATCAAGTCGTATCGAACTAGCAAACAGTCAAATCGGACCATAAAACAGAATAGTGTGGTCAAAATTCGTGCTCGGAAACTATATGACCAGGTACTGACCAAGTTCGACGGGTGTCTTCTGATGGACGATGTCAAGGCTGACTTCGGGCAAATCCCAGGTCAAAAATTTTACTTGGCAACGGCTCGGGGCTATACCAAAAACGAGTGTCTCTAAAAATCGTTCATTCGATCCCACGACCATCCCGTAATGTTTTGGTCAGATTTGGCAAGCTGTCATTACAGCAAAGTCGTTCAAGAATGGTATGCAGAGAAAGGGGTCCAGTTTGTTCCAAAAAAACCTTAACCCACCCAACTGCCCCCAGTTCCGCCCTATTGAGAAATCATGGACAATCATGAAGAGGAGACTCAAGGCAAAGGGAAAGGTTGTCAAAGACATCAATCAGAATACGACCTGGTGGAATAAGATAGCTAAAACAATGGACGAAGAAGGTTTGCGCCGCCTAATGAGCCGTGTTACAAGAAAAAATCGAGAATTCCTTCGAAACAGTGGTGAATAATGTTATCCGTATTTTTTTCTTAAAAGTATGAAAAAAACGCTACATTTGTATAAAAAAAGATCTTGAATTAAATAATAAATAACTGAAATACAGGCAATTGTCTTTGTTCCAATTCTATCTGAAGCAAGCTTTATAATATCCATTGACTGTTTTGAAAAAAGGGAAAAACAACCAATAGTGAATACTACATAGCGTTGTTAAATTGTTTTATTGCGAAAATCAAGAAATAACGACCTCGTATGCCAAAAAAAACTGACCATGCACCGTTTCAACAGTCGATGCAACGATGGTTAAATTGAATGAATTTAATTTCGAATTGCTTCCTCATCCACCGTATAATCCAAATCTGGCCCTCATTGGCTACTGGTTATCCGCTGATTCAAGAAAAAAATCCTTACTGGTAAGGAATTCAACTGAAATGAATGTGCAGACTATTTTGAGGATAAAGACAAATCCTTCTACACGCACGGCATCGAGAAGTTGGTGAAACGTTGGAATGATTATGATTGTTGAGTAATGTGTTACGATACACTTGTAGTGCGATTTGAACTGCTATGCCCTGAATAATCGAAACTGAAACTTGAGACCGGATAGGCTCTGATTAATAACGAATTAGCAACAAACGGACGGTCTACAATACACCCGAACCTATGCTACTTCCTTTTATGTAACTGTTTTTACGAATCAAATCTCAATATGAGTATTTTTGGAACCGGTTTGAAAGCGAAATTCCTGAAAACGATGTTTGGTGTCGTTCCGAAATCCGAAATGACGACTTACGGTTTATTGATATTCCCCTTGAAAACCGTTACTCATGCTGTAATGGTTTTCAAGGAATATCAATAAACCGAAAGTCGCCATGTTGGATTTCGAAACTAGCTCAAAAATAACATAACGAAAATCATTAGTTAGAGTGCTATTTGCTGTCTCTGCTCGATAGATTGACCTAAAGGGTAAGATGAAAATAGGTGCATTCGCTTGGAGTTTTCACGTCGCTATAACAGCAGTACACTGAGGTCTCTTTTTACGCGGGGGATACGTACCGCGTAAAAAAAAACCGCGCAAAAAACGTGTAACTTCGGAAATCCGTGTAAAAACAGAGGCGGGTGGGTAATGTCAGAGACATAACTGGATGACGTGAATACGAATAAAATGGATCGTTCTGTTTCTTTGACGTTAAAGATTCTTTACCTGGAATTCAGTCACCGAATTCTTGATCCGAATGCTAGAATTGAAATTCATTTTCGATGCTAGATTCGGGAATTGAATTCTGAATAGTTACACTCATCACTGAGTTTGTGTTGTGAAACTGAATTCAAGACCAGGATTATTTTTCGACTCTGAATTCTGAACCTGAATCCTAGCACTGAACTCTGGACCTGGGTTCTGATCCGCAGCTAAATCTTAGTTACAGAATTCCGGTCCAGAATTTCGTTTTCAAATTTGGATCCGGAAAAAAAATCAGATATTGAATTCTGAAACTGAATTTCAGAACTAAACCCTAGAATTGGATTCTGACCTGAACAGAACGAGTCGACTACGCCAGCAAGAATGAATGAACCATCAATTAGAAGGGTTGATTTTGTATAATGTTCCCCATTGTTTTTCACTTTTCGTTGTATCAAACTCCAAAGCAAACGACCAGCAGCAGGATGACGCAATCGCTCATGTTTGAAGCGAAACTGGATCAGCGAACGTCCCGCAATTGATTCAATACTGAATTGAATTCTCGATACTAGAACTGGAACTGAGCTCTGGACCCGAACCAACCGGAATGATGTACTTATTTTATTCCCTGCTCAGTCAACTGCGCAGGCTAGAATGAACGAAATATATCAAGTCTTAACCTTCTATACCGACCCAGGTACGACAAAGGCGTCATTCTTTCATAATCGTTGATACCAAACATTTAAGATTGTTATAAATGTTAAATGAAAATGTTACCATAAATTGATGATCATATTTTCGATGGCATGTAGAAACCATTATGTTGATACGTTAGATACAACAAGAGATATTCACGATCAAAAACTTATCACTCTCTCAGAGGGTAAATTTTGAAAAGGCGCCCCATAGTGAAGTAAGTCGTATCCACGACAAAAGCCTCAAAACTAAAGAAATTGATGCCAAATATCTTAGAAATTCATGAAACGTCGAGATCTGGTGTAATTTAAACATTGTTTTTAAAAAAAATCGAAAACTTTCTAAGTTTCAAAAAGTTGACACCGATATTCGGGATAACACCAGATCAAAGATAAACTCAAGATGTAATGGTCTATGATTTCTCATGTACCATTCAAATAGGACCCCTCCTATCCGATGCCTCCGGTTCACCGTCAGTTATAGTTCAATTATTATTTGGAACAAAACAACAAGCGACGAATCGCTACATGCGTCGTAACTATGACAATGTTTCTTTATAAAACATTAATCGTAAGCTACCCGATCAGATGGTAATAACAGACTTATAACAACTGATGTAATATATTTCAGAAATATTTTGTAACAAAATTTGAAATATTTTTGGCTGGTAAGCTGTTAAAAAAACAAAAATCATAACAAAAAAGACTCTAGCGGGAACAAAATTGTAACAGATTTTGGAACGTTTGTATCACAATTATTATTGAATTAGATATAACTACAGAAGTCCGAATGTAGAAATTTATAACAATAGTTGTAAAAAAAATAGATTACAAATTTCACATAGAAAAACTATATCACAGCTAACTTTTAGAATCGTTCCAATTAAAAATTGTTGAATGATTTTTTTTTATTAAATGAATAATTTATTTTATGATCTGATTTTTTCTTTTAGTTTTTTGAAATTCTGATCATTATATTTCGATATAAAGCAACGGAAGAACTCATTTTTCAAATTAATGAAATTCATCATGAGTCGTGCAAATGAAAATAAAACATCATAACTGATTTTGTTATTATATTGTTATCATAAGTTTTAACTCTCAACTGTTTTCATTTGTTAAATATCTCAAAATAACACAAATTGTTATAAATATCAACTGTTGATATAATTGTGTTATGATTTTGTTATGTGCATCTGATCGGGTACTATATGAAAGAAATCGCGGTATTTTGCTGCATATCGAGTTGATCTTGAAACTTGAAAAATTAATTAAATTATTACTAAGAATATATTTAATTTGTTACATTCTTATCTTACGAAGCATTAAAGTGAATGGAAGTATCAAAATATTGTATGTGGTGTTTACATAGGTTTACGAGGTCTGTTCAAAAAGTTCCCGGAATTTTTTAATTGCGCGCGTCTGGAGAGTCCGGTGGTCAAATTTTTTTATTGTGTTGGTACATATGTCCTTAATGTATGGTGAAATTTTCAGCTGTATTCATTGTTTACATTCTGTCTTGTAGCGGCTGGTGTAGACGTGTTTTTTTGAGCTCGGCGATTTTTGTCTTGGTGACGTTGGGTGCTTCCACGTGGACGATTGTGCTTTTGTTTCGACATCATAACCGTACACCCATGTTTCATCACCAGTTATGACCCTTTCAAGTAAATTTGGATCGTCGTTGACGTCGTTTAACAGCTCCTGAGCGATGGTAATGCGTTTGTTTTTTTAATCAAAATTCAGCAGTTTTGGAACGAATTTTGCTGCCCCTCGTTTCATGCCCAGAATATTCAAAAAAATATGATGGCATGAGCCAAATGATATGCCAACTTCATCAGCAACTTCTCTAATAGTGATTCGGCGATCATCCATAATCATTTTTTTCCACTTTTCCCACATTTTCATCGATTATTGACGTGCTGGGTCGACCGGAGCGTTCGTCGTCTTCAACGTCTTCGCGGCCATCTTGGAAACGCTTATACCACTCGTAAACACTTGTTTTATTTATAGCAGACTCACCGTAGACTCTCTGTAACATTTTGCACACTTGGTTACACTTTATTTCATTTTTCACGCAAAATTTATTACAAATTCTTCAATTCTTTCATTGTTTGAACTAACAAAAATCGCCGAGCTCAAAAAAACACGTCTACACCAGCCGCTACAAGACAGAATGTAAACAATGAATACAGCTGAAAATTTCACCATACATTAGGAACACATGTATCAACACAATAAAAAAAATTTTGACCACCGGACTCTCCAGACGCGCGCAATTAAAAAATTCCGGGAACTTTTTGAACAGACCTCGTACTTCCTTCCAAACTTGTATTGTTGCCATGGTATTTTACCGTCATTTTCAAATGTTTATCGACGCTTATTAACGAAGGGTCAACAAAATTACACTATTACTATGTTCACTGGTTCACGATTACTGATCCGATATTTTTCGATGGATCGTATGGGACATTGTAATCTTGAGTTTATCTTTCACCAGATCTCGAAGTTACATGCATTTCTAAAACAAAAAAAATCCTAACATAGGAAATCCACGTAAAAAAGCCGCGTAAATAGAAACCGCATAAAAAACCACGTAAAAAGATCCCAGTGCATTGAACAATTTTCGAATAATTTTTTCTAAGGTTTCGATTCTTAGAAACGAAGCAAAGATATTGTATCCGAACATGAAAGAATTTTTTTCCATTTTGCACGGCAAAATTCGGAATGGTCGGCAGTGCCGGTGAAACATGGGCATAACATGGGTGGGTAATTTTTCGTACCGTGGGGAAGACTCACTATTTTGAATTATTGAAATGATATTTATCCCTTAAAAGTGTAAGGTCGGTTTTATAATGTTTTGTTTCGATATAACTTTACATTAAATACGTAAATTTGTTTCGAAACAAAATTGCGTATTTAAGGTGAAATGTAGCGGAATGCGCGAATCGCGTTTTTGATCAATTATTCAAAAACTAGACCGATTTTCGAAATCAAATTTATCACAACTAAGCATTCTTAGAATTTTTAAATTTTGCTTTGCCGAGCCGTAATTGGTTTTTGAAATGTATAAACGGTCACTGTTCCGTTCCACGGGGATGATTTTAGAACTGAAAAGTAGTGTTTGTAGCAGAATTTCACAAAGAATCTGAAAATGCAACTCAAAATTATAAAATTTTATCCAAAACGACCGAAATATGAAAAAGTTTTCATAAACTTTTCCACATTTTTTGCCTTTCTCATATAGAAAGGTTATACAATTACTGTGAAAACTGCATTTTGAACCGAGGCCCGGAGGGCCGAGTGTCATATACCATTCGACTCAGTTCATCGAGATCACAAAATTTCTGTGTGTGTGTATGTATGTATGTGTGTGTGACAAATAATGTCACTCAATTTTCTCAGAGATGGCTTAACCGATTTTCACAAACTTGAATTCAAATGAAAGGTCTTGAGGTCCCATACAAAGTTCCTGAGTTTCATATGAATCCGACTTCCGGTTCCGGAATTACAGGGTGATATGCACCAAAATGAGGAAAATAGTCACACACGTTTCTCAAATATGGCTGAACCGATTTACACAAACTTTGATTTAAATGAAAGGTCTTTTAGCCTTATACAATTTTCCTGAGTTTTGTTTGGATCCCACTTCCGGTTCCGGAATTACAAGGAAATATGTGAAAATTTATGAAAAAATATGCAATTAATTTTCTCGGAAATTTCTTAACCAATTTTCACAAACCAAGAAGCAAATAAAAGGTCTTGAAATTCTTCAAAAAGTCCCCGAAAAGTTGATCTGGATCCGACTTCCGGTTCCGGTATTACAGTGCGATTGGTGAAAATTTTCAATTTCATGAGTATTTTTTCACAAGCAATGGCGAAATGAGGTGCACATTATTATGAAACTTACTGCTAAATTCATATAGTTGGCAGTGCATGTTAGTTAGTGAATATATAAATAAAATTTTGCGCGCATTTTACGACGCTACATTTCACCTTAAAAGCTAAATACGACATAAAACTATTGTGGGGTTGTTTGAACTGTTGACGTAGGACTACCCAGCTAGTTTCAAAATCATTGCCAATATTTGTTCTTGAATACGAAGCAACAGCCGATTTTCGAACAAAATGTGTATCGCGAAAGTTGAACGGCGCACAAAACAAATCCACAAACAGTCCAACCGCTGATGTCCATAACACATTATTCTAAAAGTCCCGAGACTGACCCAGAGATGACGTTTGTAATATCAAGCTAACCTCATTTTTCGGAAGTACCAACCTTCAGGTGACATATGTAAAATTTCTCGTCAATCGCTCAACAAACACTAAGCCTACCGACATATGAGTGACATTACTTGTTCATTTTTGGAAACAAAAATGGGGATTACGAACTCCGTGTGTTGATAAAACATTGCTTTTTAAAAGGAGAAACCCGGGCAAGGACAGCATCGGTTTAAGAAATATTACCCGGATCCGTGAAAAACAAAGATTTTTGGTATTCTGATTTTAAACGTGGCCAAATGAAGCATTCTTCCGGAAAAAATACAGCAAGTTTTGAACATCATGGTAGATGAACGCCAAATCGAAGTTCATGAGATTAGATGAG
Organism: Malaya genurostris; assembly: GCF_030247185.1. Lineage (NCBI taxonomy): Eukaryota > Metazoa > Arthropoda > Insecta > Diptera > Culicidae > Malaya > Malaya genurostris. The sequence goes on along the minus strand of NC_080571.1, from coordinate 20,524,612 downwards.
CTAAGATGAATAGACTTTCGCGAAAATCTGGGCATGAAAATATTGTTCAAATGGATGTCTCATTCGCTCACGACCAAGTTTATAGTCAATATAGACAGTAATTTTTTTTCTATTAAAGATTGTGAAGAACTCATTGTGTATGAGAAAGCTGCCGCAAGCAGAAAGTAACAACTTCTGGTAACATTTGCATTGATGTGATGCTTAAGCTAGACTCCTTTGGTTGAAGGTTGCTAGAGAGATTTTTGCTTGCTCGAATAACCCTTGTCACGTCTAACCTTCCTGTTGTATATCTTAACATCCTTGCTCTACCTTGAGTACAAGCAATCGATAATTTTAATTTTATTTATTATTCCTAGTTACAATAAAAATATTCTTGATCTTATAAATAATAACAATTTTTAATATTCGAATATTCAGGTGGGTAATTACATGCAGTTACTATACTGAAACATTTGCAAACATGAAGTCATGAACCCTGGAATGTGAAGTATCTCAATCGATCATAACCTCAGCCTAGCCTCATAAAATGATTAGTGAGCACATTAAAAACCGACTGTTTCTCAATCTCCTACACCAGCCATGAGCGAAACGATTTGCTGCTCCGGGGGCAGGACAGAAAACCACTCATCAAAACAATCGCTTTGCCAGAGCTCAGCTCAGGGTTAAGTGCTATCAAGCCGCGGTACTTTCATTGAAGTGTGATAAATTCGTTCTGTGTTAAATAATTTGCCACTGCCGGCGAGGCTACTTCAGACTCACTGAACATGGACTGTGGCACGGAGGTTCAAATGGCGGCTAAAAAAATTCTCGGAGGAAAACATTCGACTTACCTTCGGTCCCTGATCGGGGCGCATATCCGGCACATCCGAATCCCACTCGGAGCTGAGATCATCACTGGAGGCGTCCCCGTAGTCCCACGGCATCGGAACTTCCAGCAGGGACATTTGGTACTGTTCGTACCCCGGAGAGAGACTGGAAGTGCCATGTCTCGGCGACGGTGACCGATTGGCGGCGGTGAGTCTGCGACGCAACGACGACGACGACGACGAGGACGACGACGGTCCATTGCTGCACTCCTCCACCGAACCCATGCCTGGCGACGGTCGCGACTGATGACAGCTGTGCGGATGGTGATGGTGGTGGTGATGGTGATGGTAGTGATGGTGATGCACATTGTGATGATGATGAGCTACGACACTCTGCGCCTGCTGTTCCACCAGCAAGTCTTCCTTGGAATTTTTTCTTGCCCCACCCGCACTGCTACGGCGCTGCTCGTTGCTGATCTTGCGACCGGTGGATTTTTTTCGCTGCCTCTGACGATCTTCCATCGGCGGGGGCGTCCCAATGCCGCCCTCACCACGTGCATTCTCACTGTCGTCCCCGCTGTCCGGCATATTTTTCTGCAGTTGCTCCTGTTCCTCGGGGCTCAGCTCCGGAAAATGCAACAATTTGAGCGTTATCTTTTCTCCGGCGTCCGTGAAGTACACCTCCTTGGCACTGATCTTGTCAAAGTCTTCGTAGATCCTAACCGTCGGCAGCGTACAAATAGGCATCCTACAGCCCTTCGGTGCTATTCACTCAAGTCACTCACTCACTCACTCACCGACTAACTCAGTGACTTGGCACTTGGCTCTGTGATTCGGTTCCCTGGGCGGACTCGCCACGACAATGATATCATTCAGCTACTGCTGCAGTGCGGCACGATTTATTCCGGGAAACTGAAACGTGCCGGATCGTTTAGGTAATTAGGATAAATGTCTGTTTGCTGTTTGTCTTCGCGTTGACACAGCGCACTCGATTGTGACGATGATTGTTGTACTGTATTCGGTTGGTGTGTGTGTGTGTGATAAAAATCGAAGCGGAAACGGAAGTCGAAATCCGCCGAAATTTTCCCCTCAAAATGTTCACTCGAAGGAAAGAGGAACTAATCGCTGGAATTATCGGAATTAACTGCTGAACACAGGTTCCGGCTGGGAAATATCTAGTTGTTGATTGCCAAATTTTCGAACCCACGTACACGCGCCTTCTCACAGAGTTTCGCCTCTAAATTACTCCTAATCAACAGGGCGTTGCGTGCGTCATTAGATGGGAGCTTCCCGGGGAGGTGCGTCAACCTCGATCTGATTCCAATTTCTGATCGGTTTATCCTGAGCGCGCTCGAAAGACAGAGACAGAGAGAGAGGGAGAGGGAGCGAGAGAACATATTTTTAAGTGTGGTGTGAATCAACCGAATTCTGTCGGGGTCTGTTGTTCAGGTTGAACAAATGGTGCAGCCATTTGCAGGGTTTTCGAGGTATGACGTGTTTATCTGGGGAATAGCCCCCATCAGGCGGGGTTGGTGAGCTTCAGGCGTGACGTTATTTCGGAATTGATACATTTTTTGGTTGCTGAACGCGGCAGCGGAAGCAATTTCCTGGAGATATATTTAACAATTTGAAATAATCGCTCCAGGAGCAACGCAAAAACAATTAATTGCTCAAGATTCCGGTATAAACTCGGAAAGTTCGGGAAGAGAGATTGGCGTTTGGCGAGTAAAATGCACATTTTTGCCGTAGGAACTATTGAAAGTTCTGTGTTTTTACATTTTTTCATAAATATAAAAAATAGGTATAGAATTCGCTCAAACTTTAGAAAAATTTTCCGGGGCCCGGAGGGCCGAATGTTATATACCAATCAATTCAGCTCGACGAACTGAGCAAATGTCCGTGTGTGTGTGCGTGTGTGTGTGTGTGTGTGTGTGTGTGTGTGTGTGTGTGTGTGTGTGTGTGTGTGTGTGTGTGTGTGTGTGTGTATGTATGTGTGTGTGTTGTCAACTAAGAGGTCGAGATTTCAGAGATGGTTGGACCTATTTTAATCAAACTAGTCGCAAATGAAAGGCCTCCCCGTCACCCTGAACGCTATTCAATGGTTTTGAGATCGGATGTTTACTTTTTGAGTTATACGAAGTTTTATGTCAAAATTTTCAGTTTTTTGGCAGTATCTGTCACAATTGACCTTGAAAACAGAATATATTTTCAGACTTAGATTCCGCACGGTAATACCTATCCAACAAGCCATAGATTGTTAAAATTTGTCCATTTTTAACGGAGATATCGAAATTTTTGTGTAAACGACTTTTCCCCCTATTCCAGCAGTAGAAGTTTTGAGCGCTGTCTGGCAAAGAAATGCTTGGAAGCAACATAAAACACGATTTTTTGTACTGTTACATACATTTGTTTTTAAGTACCCAAAAGACTGTGTACAGCATGATATTTTGCCTCGGACCGATTTTAGCACGGTTCGTTTTTGGCAAAATAATCGTTCGAATATGGCATATGTAAACCAGAAGATATCAGCATTTTCGAGTTGAAAGTAATTCCATAATTATATTGATTTAAACTACTTACAGTAATCAATGCTGGAAGAACATAACTTCCATATACCATTCGAATCAGTTAGTCGAGATCAGCAAATGCATGTGTGACAAATAATTTCACTCAATTTTTTTCGGAGATGACTCAACCGTTTTCTACAAACTCAGATTCATATGAAAAGTTGTATACTTCCAAACAAGGTTCCTGAATTATGCTTGGTTCCGATCTCTGGTTCCGGAACTACAGGATGATATGTGAAACGAAATTAAAACAGTGAAACTCATATTTCTCGTAGATGGCTGAACCGATTTAAGATTCAAATGAAATCTAAGAATCATCTAAAATTCAAATGAAAAGTTTTAAGATTCTATAAAACATCTTGTTTTTCAGTTAGATCCAAATTCCGGTTTCGGGGATACAGGGTGATTAGTATAATGTCTATTTCACATAAATTAATTAGGTATAATAAACTTATTTCATTTTTTTTTGTATTTAGTTTTCATTTCGGGTTTGGGTTATGCTGGTTCCTGAATACCGGCTCTGGAAGTATCTTAAATTACCCTAAACTCAAATAAAGTGGAAATTACTTCGACATATCATGGAATGTTTAATCGATTGTTACACTTTTAGATTCAAATTCGATCCGATTTGCTGTTTTGACATTACAGAGTAATGAGTGATTAAAATCTCAAATTGCCACTTGAATCGACGGACATTAGAATAATGGCATGAAAACTGAAACATCGAAGAATATTCATGCAAAAAGCACATGCGGATGATAAAAAAAGGTATAATCTCACTGCTAGATGGATTAAGCACGTTTTTTTTGAGTAAATATAGCTTACTATTGAGTAGATATAACTCATCTTTCAGTACATTTTTGAAGTACCCTCTAGAAACTACTTAGAGCCATAGAAAATTAGATTATTGAACGGAACACCGAAATTGGGTGGAAAGTACTGAAAATTAGGTTGTTTTTTTCGGTTCCGTGTAGGTCAGTTGACCGAATGCCCAAGTATTTAATGTTATACGAGTTTCGATTTCCCATTACATTTATCCGACAGCGGGTTTGGTTGAAGATGCATTAGATGCAATCACTACCAGAAATCAAATGTCGAACTACGAACAATTGGATCGTCCCAAGACTGCAAATGACAGTTTCTCTTTACAGTTTACTTATTCTTTTGGGAATTGACAGATGAATTTTAAATTTGTTGTTCGGTTCTCCGATCAACTTTTGAGTCAAAAACACAAGCGCCTAATTCGTATTACTGTTTTAGAATTAGTTGATTTGAACAACAAAATTTCCAAAATAACTATAAAATTAATTAAAATTGAGAATTTACTTTGCTGAAAAAAACTCTTATTTTTAGAGAATGTGTTTAGTTGGCGAATATTCTGGACACAAACCAGCAATATTTCAATCCAACAGGAAATTATCATTGACAACTAATTTTGTTATTAAAATCAGAAAATTTGTTTCTATTTGTTTTTAATTCTGTTTTAGTTAAAAAGCTAAAAAGGACAGTCTTGTAGAAACTGCTTGAAAATTGTTTAGATGTTTTTCGCATCTGTTACGATATATCCATATATAAATTTCTAAACCGATATGTAAAAATGACGTAAACTGTTAGTGGAAAGAGTGCTCAAAGTTTTCAGTGAGAGAGTGGAATTTGCGAAGTCGAATGAAGAAACCAGCGATTTAGAAGAAAAATTTTCAAAAAGAAGTTTATGTTTCGCTTATGTCTTTTTCTCCAATACAACATCGTATTTATATCTGTCAATGTAGAAAAGATAACCGCGACTGAAATTTTTTTCGATAGTAGTGTGCCATCTAGTGGCTAGTAGTCATTACGGTGTTAACGTTTCTTCGGTGACAGAGTGTCATATAGCTGCAAATTGCAGAAACCAATTCAACCATTTATGTTGGTTGAAAACAACGTTTTATTTCTCTAATTCAACTAAAAGAATAGTTGAATGGATATGAAGTGTGTCTTAGCTAAGAAATGACAGCACGTTTAATTGGTGAATTCAACTAAAAAACAAATTTCAACAAATATTTTATTATTATTAAGGGAATTAGAATTAAAAAATCAAAATTAGCAAAAGTAAGATTTTTTTAGTTGTCTCACAATGTAACTAACTAAAATCAGAAAATCAACTAATTTTTTTGCCAAAATACTGATTTCGGTCTTTCCGTGTACGAACCAAATCTCAAATAACGTAAACTTTTTTTACGAACAAACTTCGTAAAAAGAGGTTTTTGCATCCAATGAAAACAATTTCCGGCTCCATGGAAATTACTACATTATAGGTATTTTCGGAACGGGATTGATGAGTAGATGGCAGAAAACGATGTTTGAAGTGGTTCGGAAATCCAAGATGGCATTTCAGTGACAGTTGTTCTTGTTTTTGTATTTGCGGGAAGTTTTACTTTTCTGTTACAATTCGAAAAAAATGCAACTGAAGCGCTTCGAATCGAATTTTTAGGAATATCGATAAACTGGAAGTCGCCATCTTGGATTTTGAACCGATCCCAAACATCATTTTCTTGCACCCACTTATCACATCCGTTCCGAGAATGGCCATGTGATTGGGGGTTTCCACATTCATTACACAAAACTTTTTTTACGAACCAAATCCCAAATAACGTAAACTTTTTTTTACGAACTATCTTCATTTATGAGCCCCCGTTTAGTTCGTAAATGGAGGTTTCGCTGTATTAGAATACTGCAGATATACTAAATACCTTCAGCCATGGTTACCAAAGTCCGTAAATCCGCTTTCGTTTCTCTATAAAGTATGAAACACAAAGCAAAAAACTAGCTTAATCCACCTTGCAATGATACCTCTTTTTTTAAATCAATCCGCATGTTTTTTTTTTTGCAAAAATATTCTTCGGTGTGTTTTGGTTTCATGAAATTATTTTGATGATCGTCGTTTCAAATGACAGTTTGAAATTTCAATCACTCATTACCCTGTAATTTTGGTACTGCAAGTCGAATCATTGAATGGCTAGTAGTACGATCCTACTTACACTAAGAATCCTTTCAGCATAAGTCAAAACGATTCGTTTCAGTTTTGAGCTCAACGACGGTTTGAATTTTGATGTGGAACACATCTTTATTTTCTATATAGGGGCGCAAATCAGAAACTCAAGGAAAAACACACGTAGAAATGTGGTCAGGTTTTAAACATTTACAGTTCAGTCTATTTTGTATCAATTATTAATATTATTTCGTCATTTGATTGGAAATATATCTAAGATTCGATTTGAATGTATCAAGCCACGTATTTTCAATTATAAATGATTGAAATTTTGATTAGTGGCGAGCAGTATCCTATTTTATCTGCTAAAAATCTCCGGCATATCGGATTTCCCTGCCATATACGACGGTTTCGAAGGAGTAAGCGATATATCAAAGGGAAAGCATCGCTCTGATTGGTCAATAGATGCAAAAGCGAAGCTGTTGGAAGCACGCGAGTCTATATATAGAAGCAAAATTATAGCTAACGTTTCAGTCCTACGCGTAGCATGCCAGAGGTAGGTTGTTGCTAGACAGCAATACCAAAAGTGACATAAAACAATTTGAAGCTTTAATTGGTATGCTCTGATCTTGTGTCATGGAAGCTCGGATGAAATTCCGTGTTATATCGTTTTGTCTGAGAAATTGACAACTACCCCAGGGTAAATTTTGAGTGCGTTAGATTAATTTCCAATTTATATAAGATGGACTCGATTGATAATGAGAAAAAGTTTATCGCTTCAACCGAAATCGCAGAATGGTAGAGAAACTTAACGCTATAAAAATAACTGGTTGCATACAAAACTTGAACGCAAGCTTGGCGAAGAGAATCTTAAATATCAAGTCGTATCGCAAGTATGTACAAAGATATAATTGCATACATTTGGGATATTGGTGTAATTTCGTCGGCTATAAAACAAACAATGTTTGGTGTTGGTTCCTAATCAAGATCAATCTAAGCAAACTTTCGTGCAATAGCGGATTCAAAAGTGTGATGATTGATTGAACTTTTTGATTGTAGATCATTAGAAATTTTGGTTGCCTTGTTCCACATCAATGGCTCGAACAACCCCATGGGGCTGATCCTTGCAGTTTTTAAAAAATCGGATAAAATTCATCAATTAGTCTTTGAATTGGAATTTTTGGTAATGAAATTCGATGTGGTTTTCTTTGAGAAAACGATTGAGCAATTCCCGATTTCTATTTGGTACCGGGATTCGGAAATCTGTGAAGACGAAGTCTGTTAAAATCACATAAGGGATTGTAAAACATTTCATTTGATGTGTTTTTGCCATCTTCGAGAAATCGTAGTGCATTCCAAATAAAATGTTGGGGTACATTCCGGGATCGAAAACCGGATACTGGTAAGGGGCTGTCCATAAAAAACGTCACGCTTTTTTTTGACGATTTTTGACTCCCCATCCCCCCTTTGTCACAAATTGTCACAGAAGCAAAGACCCTCCACCCCCCCTATGTCACATGTCACGAATTCAAAATAAATAAAATCTCAAATCTCAATACATACTCAATATGTATAACAAACCATACAAATATGAGTGAAAAATCGATTTATTACATGCTGTCATTAGGATAAAAAATATCCCTAAAACTACAAAATCATCGGAATTATTTTATTAATATCATTAACATCATTTAAATCATCTGTTTTATTCCTCCTAGGGGTCCACAGATATATTATTGTTTTAGGTAAAAAATAATATTTCCTTAAGGTAGCGTACAGGGCTGAGAAAATAAAGACCAAAACCTCATCAAAACGAGATCACTGCCGGAGAATCTTTTCATGATCAGTTGATCAGTGAATTTTAAATCACATCGATCAATATCGGTACTGATCTTCCGTCACACAATGGGTAGTGATTTTGAGCTAAAATGATTCTTGATTTATGTAAGTTCAATCATTGGATGATTCGATAAGCTTTGATGTTGGTGGAGGAAAATCACATATGATCAAGATAAGACATAACTTCTGAAATCGTTGATCTCCCGCCCTTTTTTAAATGGAGTACAATTGAATAAACTGCATTAGAATCAGATTAGAGAAATTCTTATGATATACTATTATCAATGCTAGAAAATCAAATTACTGATAAAAATGTCAATGCATAACTTATGTTAAACCGTTTGAAAGCATCTTTTTCTTTTTTACCCATATTAGGCAAAATTTATTAATTTCGCTAATTTACTCGCTCCTCCGTGCACTTTTGCTGATCACAACAGAAATGATATCCTGCATCACTCATTTCCGAATTTACAAGAAGAAGCTTTTACATCAACAAATACACGTTTTCCTATAAAATGTAAACGTTTATTGTCGAGATTTTTTCAGGAAATAGGGCAAAGAAGTAATATAATTAGGTATTTCAAAAATGCGCTCATTGAAAATATTGGACGTCACATTCCAAAAACCTCCCCCCCTCCCCCCTGTCACAAAAGGTCACGTTTTATGAATCACTCCCCTCCCCCTTGCGGCGTGACGTCTTTTATGGACAGCCCCTAAAACATAAATCAGTTTATTTGGTTATCGACTATTAACATCCGCAAACCCGATTAATTTATGTGAAATTACCATTTTTACACTAATCACCCTGTATCTCCGGAACCAGAAGTTGGATCTGATTAAAAACAAGAAGTATTTAAGAAATCCTAAGACATCTCATTTTAATCTTATATGGAGAAAATCGATTATGCCATCTTCGGTACAATTGAGCGAAATTTTTTATCACACACATTGCTGTAAAAAGTTCAAATCAATATAAATACAAAATTGTTTTGAATTCGGAAATACTGCCATCTTTCTAATACATATGTCATCTTCACCCGATTATGTTGCCAAAACCGCACCGAGCTAAAATCGAAACGATGCAAAATGTCATGAATAAGGATGCTTAGAAACAATTGCATACACCATTGCAAAATCCTGTTTTGCTTTGCTCCCAACCATCGCATTATCATACTATTAATGAAGGAAGAAAAGTCGTCTGAGCAAAAGTATCGATATTTCCGTTAAAAATGGAAGTATTTTAACAATCTATGATTTGTTGAACAGCTATTATCGAGTGAAATCTAAGTCTCAAAACATATTTCGATTACAAGTACTATTTTTAGGGAGTGTATCGAAAATAAGCTATCCACATACATTTGTGTTGTGTGCATGTATTTGTGATGGTTTTTTACGCTCAGGATCACAGCATGCTGTGCGTTTGACTGTCAGCTTTCGTTTGTTTACTTGTTTGTGCGGTTGAAATTCTGCGTTTTCAAAATGTCGAGTATTGAAAAAGAAGTAAAAATTAAGGTTCTGGGCACGTGGCTAAGTGAGAAGGGTATTACTATGCGAAAATTGGCGGAGCGGTTTGGAATTCATCATGCCAGTGTTAAAACCATCATTAATAAGTTTGGGGACCACTATTCTTTGGGTGAGCTACCAGGCAGTTTCTGTCCGGTACTTCCAACCCGAAACTGGACCAGAAAGTGGTATCTCTAATCATGAAGAACAAATCAAAAAAGCAGGAACCACAGGTTCCAAGTCCACAATACTTTACTGTCGTCGTTGGGAAGGATGTGAGCGATGCGGACAGGTCGATTCAAGTGGAGAAATTCGGTCGAAAGGTACTGGTATGGCAAGCAATATGTTCCTGTGGTTTGAAGTCAACCATTTTTTACACTATCGGAACTATAAATGCAGAAATCTATCGACCTGAGTGTCTCCAGGAGGGAATGCTGCCTTTATATAAGAAGCATAGTACACGTCCACTATTTTGGAGGGATTTAGCGTCGGCTCACTATGCCAAAACCACTCTCGATTGGCTAGCGGAAAAGGGTATAAATTTCGTTGAGAAAAATATCAATCTACCAAATTGCCCTCAGCTTCGACCCATCGAACGTTACTGGGCAATCGTGAACAAGATTTTCAAGAAGACTGGTAAGGCAGCGGAGAACATGCAGGAGTTCAAAAAATGCGATGCAACCCTTTGTCCGAAACTTGATGAAGAGCGTTCGATCAGAAGTTCGAAAATTCTTGAAGGAATAACTTAAATTTCATCCGGTTTTCATTATGCTCAAGTTTAACCTCGTAGAATAAAGGATCAATTTTTAGTTTGAATAAAATATCGTTTTTTATCATAATTTGAAAGAAAAATTTGTGGATAGCTTATTTTCGATACACGCCTTACAATGGGAATGGCAGTACTAGCTCGTGTAATCCATTTTACTTCAATTTTTTTTTTATAAATCGTATCATTAGTTAAACTTTCTTTCGCATTAAACGAAAATAAAACCAAACGAAATCATGTGCTCCTGTTACTGCAGTGTAAGAAACTCAAGTTAAATAAATAGTCATTCATTTCAAGCAGCATAATGAAACATGCTTTGTAATTCGATTTTTATTTTTGTTATTATTATCGATATAATCATTTCGGTAGTAACATGTGATTAGGGCATATCGCACGATAGGCCCTTGCGAATGTTACAAAATATAATGCTCATTGCTCGGCTCCACAACCTTCATTTACACAAAAAATCGATATAATATCGTAGATAGAAGCCCAATCTACGAAATTGTGCGCAATATGCTTGAATTTCATGTTTAAAACTTGAGTAATGAGCATTATTTTTCGTAACTTTCAAAAGGGCATATCGCACGATATGCCCTAATCACATGTTAGTACCGATTTGTTAAAATAGCCGATGAATTCGACTGTGTTCTGAAAACGTTGTAAGTTTTCGTTCTCTTTCCGTTCTCTCGTACACGCTATATGACACGTACGCGTACCGATGCGTACCGGCATTGTCATTTTGTCTGACGGTTTGACACTCATTGTTCTTTTTTTTGCAAGCCTATGTCGGATCTGGATGAAATTGCACAGTACCCTTTTCAAACGATGGTAGCTTTAATTTGAATCATGATTTGTGAAAATCGGTTTATCGGTTGCTGAGAAATCGAAGTGAGTTTCGTTTTTGGAATTTCTCTTCACCAATATCGGAGCTTTCGGAGGCGGAAATCGGGGACTAGTAGTCCCAAAGTAGGATTATATATCCATTAACTAAAAAGATCTGTCAACTGGATGAATTTACCGATAAGTTTTATAAAAATTTGCACCTAGTTTCGCCATCGTTTGTGTCAAAATACTTAAGAAATTGAAAATTTTTCAAATTATCACACTGTAATATGCGAAATAATTATTCAATAGTAATAATTCATGAAATTCAGAAGAACGGCACTAACAATCGCCAAATATATACAGAAGAATGCATCCGGAAGCATCAGCTGCCTTTCCTCCGCTCCCACGAATATGACATTCAATTTTTAGTTGGATTTGGCATCGTGCCGTTACGTGAAACTGGTGATGTACTCTACATGGAATGAGAAGTCCCGCGCCTTACAAAGAAAAAGTCGATTTTTTTTCGTGAAAACTTTCAGTATAAGGAGTGTATCGATAAGTAGTTAGCAACATTCAAACAGTTATTACTTTGAAATGGCTTAAATTTTTGCAGCGTGTTTTGCGGTGATATGTTTGTTTACATGTCAATAACAGCTGCGCAATCGATTGGATTCGGTACGGTTTATCGTTTCAATGATGAGTCGAATTGATCCGGAAACGCGAAAGAAAATTCTGCACACTTGCTGCTCAGAAAGTGGTGTCACGTACAACTAAATTGCAAAACGGGTGAACGTGCACCATATCAGTCAAAAATATTATCGAGAAGTTCGGTAAGACCCTTTCCATGAAGGATTTGCCCCCGTCCCGGTAGGAAAACGGGTCCCAGCCAGCCCGGCCGGGACTTAAAAGTGGTTGAGTACATTAGGAAAAACCCATCGGCGTCGACGAGGGATTTGGTCAAGCAGTTCAACACCAGCATCGGGATGATTCAACGGATCAAAGTTCGGAACTCCCTGAAAACGTACAAGAAACAGAAGGTGCCGAAAAAGTCCCTGGTACAGCAAGTTCAGGCCAAAACAAGAGCGCGAAAACTGTATAACCGGATTCTACAGAATAAAGACGGATGCATCCTGATCGACGACGAAACCCACGCCAAGGAAGACTCTCGAGCGCTGCCCGGACCACAATATTATACGAAATCTGTGTACCAGGACCTGGACGACGCTGACACCACGGTGGCGATGTAAAAGTTTGGGCAGAAGGTGTTGGTCTGGCAAGCAATTTGTACCTGTGGTTTGCGGTCGTCGATTTTCTTCACGAAGGGCACAACTAACGTCAAGGTGTACGAGGAAGAATGTTTGAAGAAGAAAATGCTGCCACTGTACAGAAAGCATAAGGCTCCTCCTCTCTTCTGGCCGGATTTGGCTTCAGCCCACTACGCCAACTCCGTTCTACAGTGGTTGTCAAAAAATAATGTACAATTCGTGGAAGAGGAAATCAACCCATCGAACAACCCGGATTTTCGGCCAATTGAAAGGTATTGGGCAATTGTCAAGCGGCACTTTCGGAAGGTAGGTACAGTGTCCCGAAACATGCAGGAGTTAAAAAAAAACTGGACAGCTGCCACCAGGAAAGTCACAAAAGTAACTGTGCAGAATTTAATGAAGAATGTCAAGTCCAAAGTGCGAGCGTTTCACAGAAACTAGAATTTTCTTCAATATAATCAGTGAAATTCATTAAAATGTAATTTTTCTACAATATATCGAAAACTGATGTCAAAATATGTTTATTCCGCTTGTTTATTCAACAATCAATGTTGCTAAATGTTTTTCGATGCACTCCCTAATCTACATTTAGAGTGATACACTTGAGCCAACATTTTGATGCCCATTTAAAAAAAAAAGATTTGTCAAGGCCTTCAAAATAGGCTTCAGTTTCTGCAATGACCTCAGCATTCGAGGAAAATTTCTTTCCTTGGAGAACCCTTTTCAGGTTTAGAAACAGAGAATAGTCGTTGGGGGCCAGGTCTGGTGAATACGGGGGATGGTGGACCGCAAATCATTCAAGTTTACCGTTGATTTTATGCATGAATGCGCTGGTGCGCCTTTTTCCATAGCTTGATGAAAACTAGAACTCGTTTGGCATGATCAGCAGTTATTCAAACACTAGTGGATAGATTGTCATGAAGCTTGGTATTGGGCCATCTACAGGGCCCGACACTCGAAGTGTAACCAATTAAAAAGGCCATAAATTCAGTTTGGAAAATTACTTTTACTTAATTCAAAGTACAAAATGTGTAAAAATCATACAAAATTCAGAATCAATTCACTTTTGCTCGATATGACCACCTTTTGCCTTGACTTGATGACTTGAGAAAGCGAAGGAGTTGCTTCGTTTGGCCGAATGTGACTTGCAGGTACTTTGGCCCACTCGCGGACAATAACTTTTTTCAGCGCCTCGAGACTGGTGTATCTTTTAGTTCGGACTTTGCTCTCCAAAATGGCCCAAAGAGAATAATCCATTGGATTCGCATCTGGTGAATTCGAGAGCCATTGTGTGGACGTGATGAAGTTCGGAACGTTGTTTTTCAGCCATTCTTGGTTCACTCGAGCTTTGTGAGACGGTGCCGAGTCCTGCTGAAACGTCCATGGTCTGCTACCGAAATGTTTGTCTGCCCACGGCTTCAAAGCAACCTCCAGAATACTTTCCCGATAATATGTCGCATTTACCTTGACGCCAGGCTCGATGAAAACGATTGGAGAGCGCCCATCTGCGGTTACAGCGGCCCAAACCATTATCTGTTGCGGGTGCTGCCTCCTGGTGGCCAATCGATGACTCAAATTCTCGTATGAACGGTCGGTCAAGTAAACCCTATCGTTTTGAGAGTTTACGAATTGCTCAATTGGAAAAATTTTCTCGTCAGAAAATACAATGTTCGGAAATTGACCGGCAACGAAGCAACTCCTTCGCTCTCTCAAGTCATCAAGTCAAGGCAAAAGGTGGTCGTATCGAGCAAAAGTGAATTGATTCTGAATTTTGTATGATTTTTACACATTTTGTACTTTGAATTAAGTAAAAGTAATTTTCCAAACTGAATTTATGGCCTTTTTAATTGGTTACACTTCGAGTGCCGGACCCTGTAGCTAGAGGCTTGTTCTCAACAACATCAAAAATACACGGTTCGAAACTATTCACCCTTTTTCTCTGTGACAAGTCCGGTACTTTGCATTCAGTGTAATAACCAACGATGTTGTTTTCGTGCCAAAGGAGACAAATCCACCAAACTCGACAGAACTTCGGCCAACCGAAAATTTGTGGGAGATTATGAAGGGTAAGATCTGAAAAACAGGGAAGGTTCACTAAAACGACTAGGGTTTGATGATGTAAGTGTACAAAAGTGTGTAAGTGTGTAAGTAAGATGGCGCAGAATTTTATGGGTAGCGTTAGGTTCAAGGTACGAATATTTTTCCTAGGAAATTAGCTCGAATAAACATAATTGAAAAAAAAACACAATTGATATATGTTCAAATCATTTTTGATAGTTCGACTTAACATGGATTTTTGTCAATAACTTTTTTCGAGAATAGTCTTCATGCGGGTTATTTAGAAGAAATGAGACCATCCCCGATGAAATCTCACAGTGAAAACAGTAACTTTGAAAGTCTTCTCCACTTCCCGGTGTTTCATTTCATCGAAACGCAATCCTAAATTGAAACAAGTCTTCCCAAGACTTGGACAAATTTAATTGGAGAGTCATCTTTTCAGCTGCAATCATTCACGCAACGTCGTCGCCTTTTTAGACGGAGCTACAAATGGAGTTAGCTAAAATTGTCCGCAAACGTGTAGAAAATATTTTTCCTGCAGAAACGGCCAGTGCGCATATCTGGATAAAACGGAATTCGTTACACAGCATCGTAACGACGGTGTTAGTCGGCTTCGCTACTAACGCGGCAACACCAGAACTATTCCGCCTGGTCTAGCACAATATTGACTTTTTGATTATGCCGCCAAGTGATCCAAAACCCGTCGTCGAGCACGGCTTTCTTGTGGCCATAACCGGGTAGGCTTTCCGGTTCGACACCGGTTAGTCAACAGCAGCCAGTCGACAATAAGATTAGATTAAATGTTTGAGGTGCTAGCGGTTTGCAACCGCGGTTTCGAGCTCAGTTCTGGGGAATTGGCCGCAAAAACATACGTTCGTGTTTGGATTAAATAATTTTCCGAGGAAAACATGCGACGTTGTTCCCGTTGGGATCGAGCGTAGGAATTCCGAGGGTTAGATATTCCGTAGCAGGTTTCAAAATTCAAATGAAGCCCAAATCGAACCGAATCTACTCTCGGCCCAGCAGATTTTTGCCATTCCATCGCAAGATTCGCAGCAAAACCAGTTTCCTTGTGCCCATCAGAGACCATCAATCACCCTCCGAAAGTTCAAATCGATCCATCATTCGGGGACTCTCGCCCTCGCCCTCGTAGCGGGGAGCCGATCGCGCTGACACGCTTGTAATCGGTCACAAATTGATAAAAAAAGAGAGACTTGCACCGTGCAACATCTGAAGACAGAAAAAATAAATGCTATTGGCTTAATTTATTCATTCCCAAACCTGTCTGTATGCGCGTCCACCCAGTCCATCTCGCTGATTACTCCATATTACAGCTAACGAGATTGAGTTTAAGTGCACTCCCGTTGTCCCCTCCCCCATCTCTTTCACTCTCTCTCTCGCTGGTCCTCCTGACTCCGAAGCCAGTGATCAGCAGGAAGCAGGAGCGCGAGCAAAGCAAAGCAAAGCAAGGAAGAAAAAAAAACTTGATTTATTCATATTAGGTTCCAGCAAGTCCAATTTGAGAAATTGTGTAATGCGGTAATGGCAAACGGCGATCGATGGACGAATGATCGCCCGGAGGGGGTTTGATTGCCCTTTTAGGCGACTCGGACTCGGACCCAGCCGCAGACCGCAGACTCGGACCCAGCCGTGTCGCTCGTTTTGGTCCTTGATCGACATGCGCAGATCATCGATGAGATTGCGCTTCCCTGCGTGGCCTATTACTACTACTACTACTACTGCAGTAGTGCGCAAATCGAACGAATGTGGGCAGACGGAGAAAGTGCGTAGATTCAGCGTGCGAAGTTTTATAACTCTTTCCTTCAAACCGATTCGCACCTTCAGTTTCTAAAATGTTTGTTCGTATAGATGGAAAGATTTATCACATCATTTCAAATATGACTGACGCAAATGTCATTGGCGTCACTCTGGAAACGAAAAAAAAACGAGGGCGCAATGGGAGAAAGGTAGACTCCCTTGCCATCGACGCATGCTGCGATCGTCACAAAGACAAAATTGTAAGGCAAAATATTTGAAATTTTAATCAGTTTGCAGCGGTTTCGAATTTCGGACGCGTGAAATTGTCTCGATCGATATCGGCGGCTGACCACGCCCTTTCCATTCAAGCGATCAATAGCTTTTGCCCAAATTCTCACAAATGAGTGATGAATCGGCGGTAAATGCCCGATAATAAATCATCCGGGAAAGTGTCGGACAGCTGCTCTTTTGTCGTTTCCACTGATGAAGGTTGGTTGGTTGGTAAACTAGTTTGTGGACCATGAGGACTGTTCCGGGCGGGAACCGTCGACCTTTTGCAGAATCATTCAAACGCCCATCGGTGTCCTCGACACGATGCATACATCCGAGGCTCCCACTTGGATACGACTGCCGATCTGGTGACTTGTCTCGACGCTTCCTGCAGAGCCCACACTGTTTTTTATCTTCTTTCTACTAAAAGCATCCAGCATAAATTGTTGCATCAATTGTTTTGTCTGGCTTCGTGGGGAACATCGTCGACGGTAATTTAAAAAAAGTCAAGAGCATACCGCGCATTCAACACCAGTTCGGTTATTTTCAACGATCACACAAGCATCTACGTATTCTATATAAGTCAAAGGAATAAACATTTAGGTAAATCGTTCTTAGTCTTGAAAGTTAAAACTAAACAGTTTCAGTCTCCGCACCAAATTTCCGGACATTTAAATTCTCAAAATTTAAATCTTCAAATTTTTAAATTTCTACATTTTTAAATTTCCAATTTTCTAATTTTCTAATTTTGGTATTTTCAGGGTGGCAAGTGAATTGCCGATTTCAATTTCCTGGTTTTTTTTAGATAAAAATTCCCGGATTTTGGAAAAGGTTCCAATCGCTCCTGTTTAGTTTTTTTTAAATATTTTTTAAATCAAACTTTAAACAGATATCCCATGTCCAAAAAGGATCATTGTAATAGGTCCGCTAATTGAGGTTTCTCATACTTTCCAGGCATTTCGATGTATAAATAGAAAATATTCATTATAACATGTGCATATAAGAAAAGCATAAAGCCTTTTTCAAGTCATTCAGGAGTTTTGGTTACACGTAACCGATTTCTTCCCAGTGCATATGACTGTTTTTATTATTTTTTTGGTATACATATGACTGAAAATAAATCAATAAGTAACAACAATCCCAAAAACGGACGTTTGCCACTCAGAAAAAAACAACAACAATCTATGCTTGCAACTTCAAATCATTTTGTAAATTTTTTTCTTCGTTCCTTCCGGAAGTGAAAGTGGAAATCTCAGTTTGGCGGGAAAATTATAAACGGCATGATGGCCGAGGATGGCTGTTATCGTATCGAAGAACGCTCGCTAGCAACTCTTCACACGATTCAATCAGCGCCACCAAAGAGAGACGGATATCATCTCAGCAACAAAACACCGTCATGGTTCATATAACATAGAATGGACACCAGTGCGAAAGCGAATTTCTCTCGATGACCTGTCTGAGAATCAAAGGTTAGCTCGCTGCTGTGGGGAATCTCTCTGAAGCAACAAACGGTCGCTTATTATCGTTTTGCGATCCGATTCTATACGGGCAGTGGATAATTGCGATAGAATCATTTTACTATTGCCGCTTATTCTAACTATGTGCATATAACCTTTGTATAAGTTGTATCTATGAAAATAGCTGCGAATGCTCCAGACCAGGGTTTTGAAATATTGTATATTGTGACCTAGTATGAGAATCAAGTCGAATTATCTGCGATAATGATCAACTTGCGATTCTCTCTTGATAAATTCCTCACCGCGCCGATCGTTGCCGGACTGTACATATTTTGTTAAGGGCTGCGAAATACTCAGAGTATGAAGTGGAGTGAATTCTCTCACGGTTCATGCATTGAGAGACATCGAGTTCTTGTAGCATCTTCTACCAGATTGAAAATGTTGTATACAATGTAGAGCAATATCGAGCCACTTTCTGCCAAATTATCGGCAATAACACTGATGATGGCACAGCGAATCTAACATAATATCGTCATTGCCAGGGCTTCGGCCATGGTACAATAAATTGTTATATGGACATACACTGTTTGAAGTATGTCGCTTGCAAGCACATCTGTTCAATGAACGATATCATCAGAAGAATTATCATGCTGTGATTGTGATGAAAACCATAAAACCAATTATTAACAAAGTCCTGTCAGACCAAAAATTTTAAATTTTCGTGTAATAGAATTGAAATTAAAATCATTAGATGTATTAGATGTGTGTATTAGAAAATTTCGCAAAACCTTTCGACTGCCACGACTTGCTCTTTTAAAACACCATTTTTTTCTAATGTATCTGTTAGTCAATAAACAATATTTACGATTTCAATGCGTTGATGGGCAAATAAATCAAATGATAGCAGTTAAAATGCACAATATATCGATCTGTTTTTTCCTAATAGGATTCTAAATGCTCGTAGAGTAATCAGAAAGAACGAGTTCTTCATGATAAACTCTCCGCTGGTTTTAAACCAGTTTTATTTCCAATAGCTCAACTAAGTTATCTATATGAGAAATTTTTCTACAATTGATCTGATTCTAGCAGATCAATCAATAACATTCAGGGTCTCAAATTAAGCAATGATTAGCTCAATTAGTTATACATTCTACCAGCTTAGAACTAATCGACTAGAATACTATCGAATGTAAACCCTGAAATTGCTTTGGGAAAAATAGATATGGCCGTATATAATTTAAATCATTACCTTATTGAAGTTCCAAAAGCTCAAACTAAATTCAAATCACCTTTATCTACATCAATATCAACGTTCTTGTGATACTACTATGAAACAGTTGAGGACCTTTAAAAGAAAATTAAACATAGATTCACTAAACAAATCAATCCATTTTCTAAATCTTTCTAAGATTCTATACTAGTCCTCAGATACCAGTTTGAACTCTCAAAAAGGAACTCAAATACTTCCTGCAAACGGTGAATAAGATCAAAGTCGACAACTCTTCCAATCTTGCGAGTCCTTTTGACATCTCACAGAAATATAAGCATAACACAAGCATTGCCTAAAGATGACATTACTGAGACAAGTTATGATGAAACATGAAGGCTCCTAAAAATTTTCAATAATTTTATTAAAAATTTCCCCTGAGATTTTGCCATAAATTTTGCAAGTGTGTTGAATACTTATTCAAAAATTTAATAAAAATCCAACAGAAGCATCCAACTTATCCTTATTTTTCAAAATAAGCTTTCATTATGCTGTTATTGATAACAACTAAAAAAAATTCTGATGCTTCCTGTTTGATTTAAAACTGCCTGCAAGCCTTTAAAAATCGTTGTACGAGACATGGGGTATTGGCCCAATTTCCAATAGACAATAAGTTATTTCAACACTTGTACTGAACATTTTGCTCAAACGCAAACTTGGGTATTGTCTCCTACTTTTCAATTGTTGAAAAAAATCATTATGCTAACAACTGTTACTAATAGGTGAGCTAGTAATATTTTTCCCGGTTTTTCACTAACATTGCCGACTTTTTCCCAGTTTTTCCCGGTTTTCCCGATTTTCCCGGTCACTTGCCACCCTGTATTTTGAATGAGAAAAAAAACTTTTTTACTCCGAAATTTATGCTAGGTACACATACCCATTTTCAAATTGATTTTACGTTTCGTCATTGACTCATCAGTGCGTAGCAGTTTATGTTGAACGAAGGTAAGCTTCTTTCCCTTTCAACACTCCTAATACCAAGCCTAAAAAAGTTACGCGGAGCACCAAGCCTGAAAAAAGTTGGAACGGCAACTTTGAGCTATCAAAGCTCAGTTACTACTTGACCAAGTCCAATTGGGGACGGGTATAGCGTGATGGGTAAGCCACCTGGGTTTGATTCCCAACCCCGCACATACGGTCAGAAAATTTTTCTGGCCCGAAGAGGCGAATGACCTTAAGGTTAAAACTTGATTTTTCCCGTTCCAAGTTTTTTTTCAAGCTCAAAACATGCCCTATCTGCATTCATGCGGCATCTCCAACGCGAATCGGATATTGAGAACCTCAACTTTACCGAGTCATAACAGTATAGTCAACCGATTTTCGAAATTTGTTCAACATTGGAAAGGTACTTCTTCCAGAAATAAAATGCACTGAAAAAACACGAAAAATAGGGTTGTCTACCCAAAGTTATAATGAAAACTGTAGATAGATGACCTCAAAACGGTAAGACTTTTTACAATGATCGTAAATATCTCGAATTTCAAAGCGATGACCTATTTATTTTTACACATCATTCGATTGCTAGTGATACCAGCTAAAATTTTCGCCCAACTCGAAGAATTTAGAAATATATACGAATGTTTCATTTTTTGTTCACATGTTTGTCTCTAACTCAAAAATTAAAGCGATGACATGTACATTTTTCTGCTCCAAAATATTGGAATCATTACCAGAAACAATGTATTGACGAACAAAATTATATATCCGTTCAAAGAATCTCAAGAAATTTGGTACAAATGCAAAGAATTCCTATTATTGAGAAAATTTTGAAAACAAAATCAAATCCAAAGTTTTAAGTTTTATGACTTATATTTTTTTATTATTTTAGTTGGAAATTTATTATGAACAAAATTTACATAATAACTGAAACTTGGATTTCACTGACAGTCTTAAAAATTCTGGTAAATATACCTAAACTCTAAAAATAATAACTTTTTTGTATTGGACAAAAAATCTAAACAATTTTTATGCACAGCCCAAACGCAATCGATAACTACTAAAATTCTGATTTTGTTTTAGATTTGCCGTAGAATCTCAAAAATTAGGTAGAAGGTCGGAAATTTCAAAATTCCCGAGTTAAATTGCATTGCACAGTGATCCGGATCCACAATTTAAGGGGGACAAAAACATTTGTGGCTTAATCTTATGCTTTAGAGCTATGATGTCTTCAAAACAAATGATCAGTGAAATATAAGCCATATTTTTATGTACATGGTATTAGGGTGGCTCTTATTTTAAAGGTGATCCAAAAATTATATTGTGGATGTGTTGAGATAGAGGACTGCATCCTTCGGCAAAATTGTAGATAAACTTATATCGAGCAGCTTTGCTTAAGACACCATTGTGGTATCTTCAACGGTTTTAGTGTTACAGCTATTTTTAAAGAGCAACTTAGGGTGTTCCTCAAAAAATCAGATTTTTTACTGTAGCATTTTTATTTTTTCTTTTCGTATTAGGTGTTTTTGAACATTGTTAAAAATTTATGATGACTGTCGCATTCAGGTAGCGGTTTCTGAACCAAAGTTATGAGCAAAATTAGTTCAAAGATGGGTTATTCAAATTTATTTTTAAACTGCTATATCTAATATTGAGGCAAACGAAAAAAAATCCGTTTCTTGCATTTGACAAAAAATACTTTCGAGCATGTTTATAAAAAAAGGCGGACGAGAATTTTTTTTAAATTTTGTTCAAACATCGGGGTTTTTTCATTTAAAAATACTCGTATCATGTAAGTCATTTATTAGCTATATATGAAAATAAGGTATTTTTGTCTTCTAGATTGTTAAAACTCATTCAAGTGCATATTCTGGAAGATGGAGTTCACTCACGTTGGTTACTCTATTAGATAATGCTATTACAGAATCAGGTGGTAAAAGCAATCGCTTTAATACATTCTCTAGATTCACTAAACGATTGAATTTTCCTATACTTGTGTATTAATTTCGACTTTCTTGCGCTTCCTCTCCGAACGTCGAGATCATGAGCCATTCCGATTTTTTTTTAAATTTCGACTCGTCAGTGCATAGCAGTTTATGTTAAACTGTTATGCCACCTGCAGTTCAACATAAACCGCCGAGGTTAAAATGAAACGTAAACATAAAGAAATTGTTTATGTGCTCTAGCACAAACAAGGTTAATTCCTGAATAACTTCCAATGACGCCCTGCACCACTCACACATACCGCTTTACGAAATTGAAGATGATTATAAAATATGGGCACCCTACTGTTTAATTATAATGGTAGTAGTAATGATAAAAATCCAATCACAAAAAATATTTTATGTTTTTGGTTGAAAAGTATTACCCTATATAGTATGAATTTCACATACAAAAGTAATATAAATGCAGGGTTTCATTCGGTAAAAAGCATTCAAATGGAGAGGTTGTTTTTAGAGACGAAGACAACTGTAAGCTGCAGGTAGATTGGTTGGTTAGTGCTAATCGCAAAGGCTGCTGCAAAGCCAATATTCGGGGCGACTCCAGTTTCATAAGTATCTGGAATAGTGGAACTCACTTCACTAAGAAAGACGACCTAACCGATCTGAGAACTGTTTCATTCTGTAGGTCGCACTAGTTCATGAACTAGTTCATGTTTTTAAAAAATCAAACAAAATTGTTTGGAGAATTCCTTTTTGATAAGAGAATAAGAGAGATATGAGAAAGGCATCATTACACCATTAGGTGGATTAAAACAGGTTTTACTTTATTTCCTGAGATTTTTTTGTACTAAATGCGTAATTCTCCTTTTTCTGAATTGGTAAACAAGTATATGATAGATTCTCGAGTGGAATTTACTAATAGAAAATTCAAATAATTTTCGAATTCTATACATTCCGAAAAAACTCTAAGTTTATAAAATTTAAATTTTTATATTCTTCCGATTATAATTGATGTCGTTTAGGATAGCGGAAAATTTAAGACACACTGAGGTTTTTTTTATGCGGTCTTTTTTATGCGGTTTTTTACGCGACTTTTTTATGCGAATTTTCAGAGTTATGCGATTTTTTCTATGCGAATTTTCAGAGTTATGCGGTTTCCCTTCTCCGGTTTTTTAAGCGAAGTCTCAGAGTTATGCGGTTTTTTTATGCGAATTTTCAGAGTTATGCGGTACGTAAATTCGCATAAAAATAGACTTTAGTGTTTATGTTTTTGTTCTTAATTGCTTGTAAAACAAAAATCAAGCAATAAATTATTTTTAAATTGTAGTTGGTTTCTTTTGCCATGGGTTAGTATAAAAAATTCAATTAATTTTACGTTCTGTTTATTATTGTACAAAGCCATTGAAATTATTTCAAATTGTACATTCACTTTAATTTGCAGAAACGTTGAAACGTAATATATATCGGAAATTTTGAAATTTCCGATCTTCTACCGATTTTTTTTCTTTTTTCTCCGCTCAGTCTCAGTCATTGAAGAACTGAACTTAATATTTTCAATTTTCAGCTTTCAGCTTTCAGTTTTTAGTTTTCAGTTTTTCAGTTTTTCAGTTTTTCAGTTTTTCAGTTTTTCAGTTTTTCAGTTTTTCAGTTTTTCAGTTCAGTTTTTCAGTTTTTCAGTTTTTCAGTTTTTCAGTTTTTCAGTTTTTCAGTTTTTCAGTTTTTCAGTTTTTCAGTTTTTCAGTTTTTCAGTTTTTCAGTTTTTCAGTTTTTCAGTTTTTCAGTTTTTCAGTTTTTCAGTTTTTCAGTTTTTCAGTTTTTCAGTTTTTCAGTTTTTCAGTTTTTCAGTTTTTCAGTTTTTCAGTTTTTCAATTTTTCAGTTTTTCAGTTTTTCAGTTTTTCAGTTTTTCAGTTTTTCAGTTTTTCAGTTTTTCAGTTTTTCAGTTTTTCAGTTTTTCAGTTTTTCAGTTTTTCAGTTTTTCAGTTTTTCAGTTTTTCAGTTTTTCAGTTTTTCAGTTTTTCAGTTTTTCAGTTTTTCAGTTTTTCAGTTTTTCAGTTTTTCAGTTTTTCAGTTTTTCAGTTTTTCAGTTTTTCAGTTTTTCAGTTTTTCAGTTTTTCAGTTTTTCAGTTTTTCAATTTTTCAGTTTTTCAGTTTTTCAGTTTTTCAGTTTTTCAGTTTTTCAGTTTTTCAGTTTTTCAGTTTTTCAGTTTTTCAGTTTTTCAGTTTTTCAGTTTTCAGTTTTTCAGTTTTTCAGTTTTTCAGTTTTTCAGTTTTTCAGTTTTTCAGTTTTTCAGTTTTTCAGTTTTTCTGTTTTTCTGTTTTTCAGTTTTTCAGTTTTTCAGTTTTTCAGTTTTTCAGTTTTTCAGTTTTTCAGTTTTTCAGTTTTTCAGTTTTTCAGTTTTACAATTTTACAATTTTTCAGTTTTTCAGTTTTTCAGTTTTTCAGTTTTTTAGTTTTTCAGTTTTTCAGTTTTTCAGTTTTTCAGTTTTTCAGTTTTTCAGTTTTTCAGTTTTTCAGTTTTTCAGTTTTTCAGTTTTTCAGTTTTTCAGTTTTTCAGTTTTTCAGTTTTTCAGTTTTTCAGTTTTTCAGTTTTTCAGTTTTTCAGTTTTTCAGTTTTTCAGTTTTTCAGTTTTTCAGTTTTTCAGTTTTACAATTTTACAATTTTACAATTTTTCAGTTTTTCAGTTTTTCAATTTTTCAGTTTTTCAGTTTTACAATTTTTCTATTTTTCCATTTTTCAGTTTTTCAGTTTTTCAGTTTTTCAGTTTTTCAGTTTTTCAGTTTTTCAGTTTTTCAGTTTTTCAGTTTTTCAGTTTTTCAGTTTTTCAGTTTTTCAGTTTTTCAGTTTTTCAGTTTTTCAGTTTTTCAGTTTTTCAGTTTTTCAGTTTTTCAGTTTTTCAGTTTTTCAGTTTTTCAGTTTTTCAGTTTTTCAGTTTTTCAGTTTTTCAGTTTTTCAGTTTTTCAGTTTTTCAGTTTTTCAGTTTTTCAGTTTTTCAGTTTTTCAGTTTTTCAGTTTTTCAGTTTTTCAGTTTTTCAGTTTTTCAGTTTTTCAGTTTTTCAGTTTTTCAGTTTTTCAGTTTTTCAGTTTTTTAGTTTTTCAGTTTTTCAGTTTTTCAGTTTTTCAGTTTTTCAGTTTTTCAGTTTTTCAGTTTTTCAGTTTTTCAGTTTTTCAGTTTTTCAGTTTTTCAGTTTTTCAGTTTTTCAGTTTTTCAGTTTTTCAGTTTTTCAGTTTTTCAGTTTTTCAGTTTTTCAGTTTTTCAGTTTTACAATTTTACAATTTTTCAGTTTTTCAGTTTTTCAGTTTTTCAGTTTTTCAGTTTTTCAGTTTTTCAGTTTTTCAGTTTTTCAGTTTTACAATTTTTCTATTTTTCCATTTTTCAGTTTTTCAGTTTTTCAGTTTTTCAGTTTTTCAGTTTTTCAGTTTTTCAGTTTTTCAGTTTTTCAGTTTTTCAGTTTTTCAGTTTTTCAGTTTTTCAGTTTTTCAGTTTTTCAGTTTTTCAGTTTTACAATTTTACAATTTTACAATTTTTCAGTTTTTCAGTTTTTCAGTTTTTCAGTTTTTCAGTTTTACAATTTTTCTATTTTTCCATTTTTCAATTTTTCAGTTTTTCAGTTTTTCAGTTTTTCAGTTTTTCAGTTTTTCAGTTTTTCAGTTTTTCAGTTTTTCAGTTTTTCAGTTTTTCAGTTTTTCAGTTTTTCAGTTTTTCAGTTTTTCAGTTTTTCAGTTTTTCAGTTTTTCAGTTTTTCAGTTTTTCAGTTTTTCAGTTTTACAATTTTTCTATTTTTCCATTTTTCAGTTTTTCAGTTTTTCAGTTTTTCAGTTTTTCAGTTTTTCAGTTTTTCAGTTTTTCAGTTTTTCAGTTTTTCAGTTTTTCAGTTTTTCAGTTTTTCAGTTTTTCAGTTTTTCAGTTTTTCAGTTTTTCAGTTTTTCAGTTTTTCAGTTTTTCAGTTTTTCAGTTTTTCAGTTTTTCAGTTTTACAATTTTTCTATTTTTCAGTTTTTCAGTTTTTCAGTTTTTCAGTTTTTCAGTTTTTCAGTTTTTCAGTTTTTCAGTTTTTCAGTTTTTCAGTTTTTCAGTTTTTCAGTTTTTCAGTTTTTCAGTTTTTCAGTTTTTCAGTTTTTCAGTTTTTCAGTTTTTCAGTTTTTCAGTTTTTCAGTTTTTAGTTTTTCAGTTTTTCAGTTTTTCAGTTTTTCAGTTTTTCAGTTTTTCAGTTTTTCAGTTTTGCAGTTTTTCAGTTTTACAATTTTTCTATTTTTCTATTTTTCAGTTTTTCAGTTTTTCAGTTTTTCAGTTTTTCAGTTTTTCAGTTTTTCAGTTTTTCAGTTTTACAATTTTACAATTTTTCAGTTTTTCAGTTTTTCAGTTTTTCAGTTTTTCAGTTTTACAATTTTTCTATTTTTCCATTTTTCAGTTTTTCAGTTTTTCAGTTTTTCAGTTTTTCAGTTTTTCAGTTTTTCAGTTTTTCAGTTTTTCAGTTTTTCAGTTTTTCAGTTTTTCAGTTTTTCAGTTTTTCAGTTTTTCAGTTTTTCAGTTTTACAATTTTACAATTTTTCAGTTTTTCAGTTTTTTAGTTTTTCAGTTTTTCAGTTTTTCAGTTTTTCAGTTTTTCAGTTTTTCAGTTTTTCAGTTTTTCAGTTTTTCAGTTTTTCAGTTTTTCAGTTTTTCAGTTTTTCAGTTTTTCAGTTTTTCAGTTTTTCAGTTTTTCAGTTTTTCAGTTTTTCAGTTTTTCAGTTTTTCAGTTTTTCAGTTTTTCAGTTTTTCAGTTTTACAATTTTACAATTTTACAATTTTTCAGTTTTTCAGTTTTTCAGTTTTTCAGTTTTTCAGTTTTTCAGTTTTACAATTTTTCTATTTTTCCATTTTTCAGTTTTTCAGTTTTTCAGTTTTTCAGTTTTTCAGTTTTTCAGTTTTTCAGTTTTTCAGTTTTTCAGTTTTTCAGTTTTTCAGTTTTTCAGTTTTTCAGTTTTTCAGTTTTTCAGTTTTTCAGTTTTTCAGTTTTTCAGTTTTTCAGTTTTTCAGTTTTTCAGTTTTTCAGTTTTTCAGTTTTTCAGTTTTTCAGTTTTTCAGTTTTTCAGTTTTTCAGTTTTTCAGTTTTTTAGTTTTTCAGTTTTTCAGTTTTTCAGTTTTTCAGTTTTTCAGTTTTTCAGTTTTTCAGTTTTTCAGTTTTTCAGTTTTTCAGTTTTTCAGTTTTTCAGTTTTTCAGTTTTTCAGTTTTTCAGTTTTTCAGTTTTTCAGTTTTTCAGTTTTTCAGTTTTTCAGTTTTTCAGTTTTTCAGTTTTTCAGTTTTTCAGTTTTCAGTTTTTCAGTTTTTCAGTTTTACAATTTTACAATTTTTCAGTTTTTCAGTTTTTCAGTTTTTCAGTTTTACAATTTTTCTATTTTTCCATTTTTCCATTTTTCAGTTTTTCAGTTTTTCAGTTTTTCAGTTTTTCAGTTTTTCAGTTTTTCAGTTTTTCAGTTTTTCAGTTTTTCAGTTTTTCAGTTTTTCAGTTTTACAATTTTACAATTTTACAATTTTTCAGTTTTTCAGTTTTTCAGTTTTTCAGTTTTTCAGTTTTACAATTTTTCTATTTTTCCATTTTTCAATTTTTCAGTTTTTCAGTTTTTCAGTTTTTCAGTTTTTCAGTTTTTCAGTTTTTCAGTTTTTCAGTTTTTCAGTTTTTCAGTTTTACAATTTTTCTATTTTTCCATTTTTCAGTTTTTCAGTTTTTCAGTTTTTCAGTTTTTCAGTTTTTCAGTTTTTCAGTTTTTCAGTTTTTCAGTTTTTCAGTTTTTCAGTTTTTCAGTTTTTCAGTTTTTCAGTTTTTCAGTTTTTCAGTTTTTCAGTTTTTCAGTTTTTCAGTTTTACAATTTTTCTATTTTTCAGTTTTTCAGTTTTTCAGTTTTTCAGTTTTTCAGTTTTTCAGTTTTTCAGTTTTTCAGTTTTTCAGTTTTTCAGTTTTTCAGTTTTTCAGTTTTTCAGTTTTTCAGTTTTTCAGTTTTTCAGTTTTTCAGTTTTTCAGTTTTTAGTTTTTCAGTTTTTCAGTTTTTCAGTTTTTCAGTTTTTCAGTTTTTCAGTTTTGCAGTTTTTCAGTTTTACAATTTTTCTATTTTTCTATTTTTCAGTTTTTCAGTTTTTCAGTTTTTCAGTTTTTCAGTTTTTCAGTTTTTCAGTTTTTCAGTTTTTCAGTTTTTCAGTTTTTCAGTTTTTCGGTTTTTCAGTTCTTCAGTTTTTCAGTTTTTCAGTTTTTCAGTTTTTCAGTTTTTCAGTTTTTCAGTTTTTCAGTTTTGCAGTTTTTCAGTGTTACAATTTTACAATTTTTCATTTTTTCGGTTTTTCAGTTTTGCAGTTTTTCAGTTTTCAATTTTCATGTGAAACATGAAAACTGAAGTTTAAGGTTGTTAGTTTGATCGGAATGTATAGTTTTTATGTCAACAATGGAAATAAGTATAATATCTAAGTTTAATGTACAATAATAGAAAAATGGGATTTTGAAGTCTGCGACTATTTGCGATCTAGGGCCATGAAACAGTAAATTATCAGTACACAGTATGCATTCTTGGTTTCATCAGGATGCTTTCTATATGTGGTTTTCAATGCTTTCAGAGTAGCTCAATAGCAGAGCAGTTCCATAAATTGTAGATCTGCTCCAGGAAGATACTTTTTCGTACGTTTTATTTGCGTTTAGACATGTTAGATCGAAAAATAAGATCAAATTAGAACAGTTATGAATAACAAAACAAACAATTGAAAAAGATTCTTCATCCATTCCAGTTCAGAGAGACGAGTGTCAACTTTGTCATTTCCGAAAACAGAAAGAACACTGAAACAAAAACGGGGAAAGTGCGCTGTCCGTCTCGAGTATCCGAAAAGGCCCTTAAAATGCCATCATAAATCTTTCATTTGCCTCCTACAGTTACGCAGCGACGGCAATTTTCCAGCGGAGCATCTCCGGAGCAATTACATGAGTTGCCAATACCGATCCGAGGGCGCAGACAGGTAGGTTAGGCGGTAGACATACTGCCGCCGCCCTTCCTCCCGTTCAGGTCCGAAAAGGGAAACTTGCAAACAAGTGCTACTTCACACTGGTGGACAAATTAACTGCTTCTGCGGATGTCTGTCGCGATTTTCACAAACCAGTTTGCCACCGCCGTTGAGGTGTACGATGTGCTCTGCTGAACCGGGAACCGTACCGGACCGCGGTGGGTTGATTTATAGGGGTTTCCTGCTCGGTCGCGTTTTCTCGCCGCCCCGGCAGTGCTTGACGTTTTGTGACATATCAATCTTACTGTGCGCGAGAAGTGAAACGCACGTGTAATTGTTGCTCGATCGGCTCAATCGGAATGGCATTTAATTATTTTTATTGGAAGTTTTTACCGGTTTTCTTTTTTGTCTTTTGCAATTAAGCTCTTTAGAATCAAGAAAATGTTGCGACCATTATCGATCAGATATTTGTCATACCGAATGGATAAAAAAAAGTGACGTTTGATATACAAAATGGAGAAGTTCGTGTTGTTTCACACAGTTGGATTCGTGCACATGAATTTCACTAGCTATCCACCCAGAAGAATCAAGAATGATTCAACTTCAGTGTAAAACAATACCAAAAACCTTAAAACCTTTCCCCGCCGGGTTGAAAGATTAATCACAGCACAAAGGCGTACGGAGTCAGGGGGGGGGGGGGGTGTACCTCATTCACGTTGACGTTGGCAGTCGCTGACAGATACCGTGTTGCCACCTACAGACTCCGACACGGCAGTGTCGACAGCAGCAGCAACGACGCGGAATGTTGACATTTTTGGAACTCCCATGGCAGCGCAATTACTGCAGCTCCAAAGGTGCGGGCCTATGGCAAAACTTCAATAGCGAACACACGTTGCTTGGGTTTTGTTCCGCGGAGATACACGCTCCAACGGACCCCGGTGAGGACGGGAACGAGAGATGAATTATACGATCCGTTTGTCATTACCTATTCATAAAATTACATACATGACACGTACGAACGACATGTCTTTTCTTCCGAAATGGTGTTGCACCCCAGCGGATGACAGGGCGGAGAGGTGTCAGATCAGTAAGAGGTAGCCGGCTAGCCGGGTTCGGAATGGATATAAACAGCCAAACACATTCACGCATTCGACGCTGTCTGGGAACTCTTTCGTGACAGCAGGGTACAGAAAAAAAGAGAAACAATGCCAACGGATTTCGCGCGAAAACGGTGAATAAATCGCAGCAAGCTGGTGTCTGCGCTGTTGTGTAAACATTTAAGCAGCCCGGTGGCAAAGATAGGGCACTCCAGCAAGTGCTATCGTAGCCAACATCTGGGGCATTTGGTGGGCAATCAGAGCGCTCAGAGTATGGTAAACAAACATTCGAGCGTTTCAAATCGAGTAAAAAAAAAAAAAAAAAAAAAAAAAAAATCTTGACTTCCGGTGAAACCCTCAACGAGTGAACACGTCGTATCGTGTTAGTGCGGTGAAAATTCGAGTATTTCGCGAGAAAGAAAGGATTTTCATCCGTACTTCGGTGACTCCACGTTGTCACATAGCGAGGGTTTCACTTGTAGTCCAGTGAAAAGAAAGTCCATTGGACTATAAACGAAAGCTAACTGGCAATATAGCTAAATCGCTGTGCCATCAATCGGCGTCATCTCAAGTGAGGTGACGCCACCAGAAGTGAAGAAGAAGAAGAAGAAGAGTAAAATCTTAATTTTTCTTATCGTAGTGATGTTATTTTGATCGATAATTTGCGGGGAAGTGCGGTAAAGGGTACTGAATAAACAAGTAGTTTGTAATATCCATTTTTTGTTAGCCATTCTTCTTCATTGTTTTAGTTTTAGCAGAATGATGCTGGCCACAGTTTCATGACGTCATAGCAGGGGGCTGCATTTAAGTCTGTGGGTACCAGCTTTTGGATACTGGTGAGAATCATTCAAGTGACGCTGCTAGGGCAAAACACCATGTACTGTCTACTGAATCTGACACATCAAATTTGTACGTGAACATAAATAGTGATCTTTTTTGATAGAAGATGTGAATTCGATGGGCCCATCGTTGTTGGAAGAACATCCAATTAGAATAAAAAAACAAAAATGAAATTAAAATCAGCAATTAGATGACAGAAATCAGAAAAATTCTTGTCAATTTTCTATTAACTTGCTCTGTACTCTAAACTAACCTAATATTTCACACGTTTTTAATCCGTGAAGCATTTCATGCGGAAGAACTTATGTACTTTAATGTTATGAAAAGTTCCTCGTGTGCTTCCAATTAGTGGATTTTTTCAGATACTGTAACATTAAGAATAAACATCCGAAATATCAGTCAGTAAAAAAAAAATATTTTTTAGAGTACTAAATGTTCATCTTAGTAAACAATGATAAAGTGCTAAAATTTCAATATTCAAATCCAGAACCCAGAATTTACAGTTTATAGTCCGAAGTCCATAATCCAAAGTACACCGTGCAGAACTAAAGTTCAGATTTTAAAGTTGAGAATCCAGAGTTCATAGTCACGAGTCCACATTTTTGAAATCAAAGCACTTATGAAAAAATTCAGAATGTGCAGCGCAGAGAGAAATAAGTTCAAACTTTTGATTCCAGAGCTCAAAGGTAAAATTGTAACATTCTTAGAGCACTAAATCAGAGCACAGAGTTGATAGTCCAGCGGCTGTTTTCCATAGTTCAAAACTATGAAATATGGTATCGGAGGTTAGAGTACTGTCTGAACTTCGAGTCCAGGATCCTAGGCCCAGAGTCCAGAGTTCAGAACTCAAAATACCCAGAGGTCTGACCCCAGAGAGCAGAACCCTATATATAAGTTTAGAGTGCGATGTTCAGAGCCCAAATCTAATCCGAAGCTCAGAACCCAAAGTCAGCTTCCAAAGCCCTTATTCGAGAAATTAATTATCATAGCTCAGAATTCAGGGGACTTCTGAGTTCATGGTCCAGTCCAGAGTTCGTAGCGCTGCTTCCAGAATTCAGAGTCCTGTGTTCAGAGCCCAGTGTCAAGACACCAGAGTGCAGAATCAAAAATTCAAAGTTCAGAATCAAGACACTAGAATCTAGAGTCCAGAGTCCTGAGCCCAAAACTCTTAGTTCAACATACGTAATCTTGAAGCCATAGCTCTGAGCTCAGAGTTCCACGTCTAGAGTCAAGCGCTTGGCCCAGAAATTTCTTAAAGCTGAGTTCAGAATTCAGAGTTAAGAGTTGTAAATATTAGTGTAGAGTACAGAATCCATAATTTAAAAGTCCAGTCCAGAGTACAAAATCCAGAGTCTAGAGTACAGAGTTCAGAGTTCAACATTCACAGTCAAGACTCTGAGTTCAAAGTTCAGTATACAAAATCTAGCGCCCAGAGCTCTGAGTCCAGAGTCCAGAGTCCAGAGTCCAGAGTCCAGAGTTCAGAGTCCAGAGTCCAGAGTCCAGAGTCCAGAGTCCAGAGTCCAGAGTCCAGAGTCCAGAGTCCAGAGTCCCGAGTCCCGAGTCCCGAGTCCCGAGTCCCGAGTCCCGAGTCCCGAGTCCCGAGTCCCGAGTCCCGAGTCCCGAGTCCCGAGTCCCGAGTCCCGAGTCCCGAGTCCCGAGTCCCGAGTCCCGAGTCCCGAGTCCCGAGTCCCGAGTCCCGAGTCCCGAGTCCCGAGTCCCGAGTCCCGAGTCCCGAGTCCCGAGTCCCGAGTCCCGAGTCCCGAGTCCCGAGTCTCGAGTCCCGAGTCCAGAGTCCAGAGTCCAGAGTAAAGAGTTTAGAGTCCAGAGTCCAGAGTCCAGAGTCCAGAGTCCAGAGTCCAGAGTCCAGAGTCCAGAGTCCAGAGTCCAGAGTCCAGAGTCCAGAGTCCAGAGTCCAGAGTCCAGAGTCCAGAGTCCAGAGTCCAGAGTCCAGAGTCCAGAGTCCAGAGTTCAGAGTCCAGAGTCCAGAGTCCAGAGTCCAGAGTCCAGAGTCCAGAGTCCAGAGTCCAGAGTCCCGAGTCCCGAGTCCCGAGTCTCGAGTCCCGAGTCCCGAGTCCAGAGTCCAGAGTCCAGAGTCCAGAGTCCAGAGTCCAGAGTCCAGAGTCCAGAGTCCAGAGTCCAGAGTCCAGAGTCCAGAGTCCCGAGTCCCGAGTCCCGAGTCCCGAGTCCCGAGTCCCGAGTCCCGAGTCCCGAGTCCCGAGTCCCGAGTCCCGAGTCCCGAGTCCCGAGTCTCGAGTCCCGAGTCCAGAGTCCAGAGTCCAGAGTAAAGAGTTTAGAGTCCAGAGTCCAGAGTCCAGAGTCCAGAGTCCAGAGTCCAGAGTCCAGAGTCCAGAGTCCAGAGTCCAGAGTCCAGAGTCCAGAGTCCAGAGTCCAGAGTCCCGAGTCCCGAGTCCCGAGTCCCGAGTCCCGAGTCCCGAGTCCCGAGTCCCGAGTCCCGAGTCCCGAGTCCCGAGTCTCGAGTCCCGAGTCCAGAGTCCAGAGTCCAGAGTAAAGAGTTTAGAGTCCAGAGTCCAGAGTCCAGAGTCCAGAGTCCAGAGTCCAGAGTCCAGAGTCCAGAGTCCAGAGTCCAGAGTCCAGAGTCCAGAGTCCAGAGTCCAGAGTCCAGAGTCCAGAGTCCAGAGTCCAGAGTCCAGAGTCCAGAGTCCAGAGTTCAGAGTCCAGAGTCCAGAGTCCAGAGTCCAGAGTCCAGAGTCCCGAGTCCCGAGTCCCGAGTCCCGAGTCCCGAGTCCCGAGTCCCGAGTCCCGAGTCCCGAGTCCCGAGTCCCGAGTCCCGAGTCCCGAGTCCCGAGTCCCGAGTCCCGAGTCCCGAGTCCCGAGTCCCGAGTCCCGAGTCCCGAGTCCCGAGTCCCGAGTCCCGAGTCCCGAGTCCCGAGTCCCGAGTCCCGAGTCCCGAGTCCCGAGTCCCGAGTCCCGAGTCCCGAGTCCCGAGTCTCGAGTCCCGAGTCCAGAGTCCAGAGTCCAGAGTAAAGAGTTTAGAGTCCAGAGTCCAGAGTCCAGAGTCCAGAGTCCAGAGTCCAGAGTCCAGAGTCCAGAGTCCAGAGTCCAGAGTCCAGAGTCCAGAGTCCAGAGTCCAGAGTCCAGAGTCCAGAGTCCAGAGTCCAGAGTCCAGAGTCCAGAGTCCAGAGTTCAGAGTCCAGAGTCCAGAGTCCAGAGTCCAGAGTCCAGAGTCCAGAGTCCAGAGTCCAGAGTCCCGAGTCCCGAGTCCCGAGTCTCGAGTCCCGAGTCCCGAGTCCAGAGTCCAGAGTCCAGAGTCCAGAGTCCAGAGTCCAGAGTCCAGAGTCCAGAGTCCAGAGTCCAGAGTCCAGAGTCCAGAGTCCCGAGTCTCGAGTCCCGAGTCCAGAGTCCAGAGTCCAGAGTCCAGAGTCCAGAGTCCAGAGTTCAGAGTCCAGAGTCCAGAGTCCAGAGTCCAGAGTCCAGAGTCCAGAGTCCAGAGTCCCGAGTCCCGAGTCCCGAGTCCCGAGTCCCGAGTCCCGAGTCCCGAGTCCCGAGTCCCGAGTCCCGAGTCCCGAGTCCCGAGTCCCGAGTCCCGAGTCCCGAGTCCCGAGTCCCGAGTCCCGAGTCCCGAGTCCCGAGTCCCGAGTCCCGAGTCCCGAGTCCCGAGTCCCGAGTCCCGAGTCCCGAGTCCCGAGTCCCGAGTCCCGAGTCCCGAGTCCCGAGTCCCGAGTCCCGAGTCCCGAGTCCCGAGTCCCGAGTCCCGAGTCCCGAGTCTCGAGTCTCGAGTCCCGAGTCCAGAGTCCAGAGTCCAGAGTAAAGAGTTTAGAGTCCAGAGTCCAGAGTCCAGAGTCCAGAGTCCAGAGTCCAGAGTCCAGAGTCCAGAGTCCAGAGTCCAGAGTCCAGAGTCCAGAGTCCAGAGTCCAGAGTCCAGAGTCCAGAGTCCAGAGTCCAGAGTCCAGAGTCCAGAGTCCAGAGTCCAGAGTCCAGAGTCCAGAGTCCAGAGTCCAGAGTCCAGAGTCCAGAGTCCAGAGTCCAGAGTCCAGAGTCCAGAGTCCAGAGTCCAGAGTCCAGAGTCCAGAGTCCAGAGTCCAGAGTCCAGAGTCCAGAGTCCAGAGTCCAGAGTCCAGAGTCCAGAGTCCAGAGTCCCGAGTCCCGAGTCCCGAGTCCCGAGTCTCGAGTCCCGAGTCCCGAGTCCAGAGTCCAGAGTCCAGAGTCCAGAATACAGAGTCCAGAGTCCAGAGTCCAGAGTCCAGAGTCCAGAGTCCAGAGTCCAGAGTCCCGAGTCTCGAGTCCCGAGTCCAGAGTCCAGAGTCCAGAGTCCAGAGTCCAGAATCCAGAGTCCCGAGTCCAGAGTCCAGAGTCCAGAGTCCAGAGTCCAGAGTCCAGAGTCCAGAGTCTAGAGTCAAGAATCCAGAGTCCAGAGTCCAGAGTCTAGAGTCCAGAGTCCAGAGTCCAGAGTCCAGAGTCCAGAGTCCAGAGTCCAGAGTCCAGAGTCCAGAGTCCAGAGTCCAGAGTCCAAAGTCCAGAGTCCAGAGTCCGGAGTCCAGAGTCCAGAGTCCAGAGTCCAGAGTCCAGAGTCCAGAGTCCAGAGTCCAGAGTCCAGAGTCCAGAGTCCAGAGTTCAGAGTCCAGAGTCCAGAGTCTAGAGTCCAGAGTCCATAGTGCAGAGTCCAGAAACCAGAAACCACGAGTCCCGAATCCCGAGTCGAGAGTCCAGAATCCAGAGTACAGAGTCCAGAGGTCACAGTCCAGGGTTTAAAGTTCAGAGTCAGAGCCTAGAGTTTTAAGAGCTTGAAGCTTAGAGTTCATAGTCTGAAATTCAGAGTCCAAAATCCAGAGTCCCGAATCCAGAGTACAAGCTTAAAGTTCGGAGTCCAGAGTCCAGGATTCAAAGTCCAGAATCCAGAACCCTCAATCAAGTCTAGAATCCGGACTATAGAGTTTGAAGTTCAGAGCTCTGATTCTAGATTCTATAATCAGAAATTCGAAGTCCAGATTCCATAATCCAGAGTCTAGAGGCCAAAGTTCAGAGTCCAGAGTTCAGAGTCCAGAGTCCAGAGTCCAGAGTTCAGAATCCAGAGTCTAGAGGCCAAAGTTCAGAGTCTAAAATTCCAGAGTCCAGATTCTCGTAGTTCTGCCCAGATTTTCAAATCTACAATCTAGAGTCCAAAGTCTAGAATCCAAAACTCAGAACCCAAAGTCTAATGCCTAATTACCGAACTCCACAGTCCAGAACTCAGAGTCCAGTTCAGAGTTTAGAGTCCAGAATCCTGAATATAGAGTCTAGACTCTAAGAGTCAAGAGCCTGGGGTTCAAAGTCCAGAATCAAGAGTCCAGAATTCAGAATCGAGGATGTAATGTCCTGGATATAATAGGAAGTGTCCTGAGTACGGAGTCAGAGCTCAGAGCAGGACTCCTTGTTCTAGAGTTTTGAGTCCCAGGACAAGGAATCAAAATCCAGAACTTTTCTTATAGAACCCTGAGCTGAAAGCACTGACTCGAAAGTTCAAAGCCTAGACTTCCGAGACCAGTTCTCAAAGTGCAGAATACTTGGACCACAATTCAGAGTCCAAAGTCAATAACTAAATTTTTAATGCCCAAAATTAAGCGTCAAAATCCAAGAATCGTGAACTGTAAGTCTAAAGCTCAGATTTCAGTTTCAAATATTCTGTATACAGAATTCCGAGTCCCTTACTAAGAGTACCGAATCCAGAATCCAGAATTCAGAGGTTACTTTCCAAAACTAAATCTAGAGTTAAGAGTTCATGAGCAGGAATTCAGAATGCAAAATCCAGAACCTAGTTTCCTGAACAGAGTCGGAATTTCGGAGTTCAGAGTCAAGAATACAAACGCACAAACAAGGACCTCCCAGTTTAAAATTTAAATTCATAAATCCAAAAACCAGATCTTAAATCCTGAATTCAAGGCTAAAGATCCTAAAGCCTCAAACCAAAACTCTTGAATCAAGAATTCAGCGCTTAAGGTAGAAAAAAAACAAAGATCATAGTAAAGAATCTCGAGTTAATCGTTCAGATCCAAGAGTTCAAAACCCAGAATCCAAAGCCATAACTACAAGTTCAAGAGGCCAGAAAACCCAAAATTTACATTTCATAGCTTAAAGCTGAAATTTTGATTTCAGAGCTCTGAAACCATACATTATTTGTTTATTTGGAGTAGGGAAAAGCCCGGTGGAGTTAGTTTCTGTCAAACTTGCTCTCCAACAACCTCCTCATCTTTTGCATCAACAGACATCCAAATGATACATTTCACTTAAACGTAGTCTAAAAAAACTACTAAAAAACTAAAACTAATTAGACAGTAGCCCTAGGAACACTTTCTTGACAACGTTTCGTGATTAAAGTCGAATTAATTGGAACAGTGGTTGAATGTTCGGCACATGTTGGCAAAAGGTTCGCTATACCCATAATCAGTTCTAGCATAGGGGATCCTAAGAAAAGAATAGTTTCTAAGATTACGGCGATGGATAACAATTTGTAAATGCTGTAAAAGTTCGGAGATAACAAATCGAGATCAATCAGTTTGCTTCTAGCATGGTAACTTAGAAGGTTCCAAGGGTTTCTCCAAGGAAGCCGACGCAGAGCAAATCGAACAAATTTTGCGTTGGATATCGTTTTGGTAGTACGGTAACCAGACAACCGAGGCGTATTCGAGCGTAGAGCGAACTAAGGCACAATATAATGCTTTTAAGCAATGTACATCATCGAATTCTTTAGTAACGCGGAAGATGAGTCCTAGCAGCTTGGATGCTTTGGAAATAGTAAACTTAATGTGTTCCTTGAAATTTAACCTAGAGTCCAGGAGGACACCAAGGTCCTTCACAGACGATGTACGTTCCAGAACAATTTGTGAAATATTATAGTCGAAACTGACTACAGACTGTTTGCGACTAAAAGAGATGACGGAGGCTTTCAAAACCATTCTGTTGATATTGTAGGAACTCTGCGTCAGCTGTGGATTAGATGACATGAAATAATTTGAAGTCATCGGCGAACGATAGTTTCATGCACTTGATCGAAAAATTCAGATCGTTGAGATAAAGTAAAAATATAAATGGTCCAAGGTGACTTCCTTGAGGAACTCCAGAGGTAACGGCGAATAGTATCAGAGTCTTGGTTTTGCTATTCGGAGTCCCGAAGCATGCGTTCATACTCCAGAGTTCTCAGTACAGGGTCCAGAGCTCCAAGCTACAAGTATAGAGTGCCATGTCCTGAATTCAGAGTCCATTGTTCGGATTACACAACTCAGAATCTAGAGTCCAAAAAGCCCGACTTCTGACGTCAAATGTTTGTAAAAAGAATTTCCGAGTCCAGAGTATTCAGTCCGTAGCTCAGAACCCCAAATTCCAAGTTTACAGGGATTTAGATCCCAAAATCTGTAGACCTGAAACTGGAGTCTTGAGTCCAGTGACTAAAATACAGAGTACTGAGTGCTAAGCCCAGATTTCAAGGTGCCTTACAAAAAGTTGGTAAAGTTATGTAATAAGAAACGAGACTAACGTTTGCCGCAATTGTGAAAAAGGACATGAATGTTATCTTTACTGAATGCGAGAAAAATGATCTGAATTATCACGTAAAATCGAAATTCTAGGTCTAGTATCTAAAGTCGAAATTTGACCAATTTTTATACAAAGCTGCTAAAATCACTTTCAACTGCACCATCTTGGTAATGATTTAGTCATCAAATTGATTCGTTAATCTGTTGCGATTTTCTTTTCTAAATTGTCAAGTCACTATCAATCTGCCGAGTACAATCAAAATGAGTCAAGATTTTCCTTAGTTCGCCGTCGTGAACAATGACGCTGTGTGTGTGGCCATCGGTGTGTAACCCAAAAATTTACCACAATTAACCGTAATTACGGATCATAATTCAAAAAGCCAATACCTGCACCCTGCAATTCCACAATCAATCAAAGAAAATAAAAAAACATTATCCGCCGACCCCACTCCCACCGCCGTCGATCGTTTTATCACACACCAGCGCCCTCGAGTGCCCACTCCCGTCATTAGAAAACAACGAGATTTGCATCGATTGCTTCGGTTTGTTGTCACTTCATTTAATTTCAGCAGAAATGCTTGTCACACAGCACAACTTTGACGTCACCCGGTGCGCATAATCAACTCGGTCAATTGCGAGGCCTATTGTTGCTTCATCTCATTAGCGAAGCGCATTTTGCTTCATTTTCGAAACTCACTTCATTACGATTACGACCGGTGGACTGACGCGGTTGGTTTCTGCTGGAGAACAGCCTCCATCATAATCCGTCCGATCTTCCAAAAGTCAAAACTGCGTACTCAAACAAAAACACCGGAGAAAGCGGCCGCGCACTTTTAATAATTAATCAACTTTTTTTTTTCTTTTTCTTCTCTTTCGCGAACTTTAATCGAGGCTACTATAATGGAAGGAAACAGTTTGCGACAGGTTTCGCACTCTTCTCCGTAGTTTATCTCCCCTCAGCTTCGATTAGGGCTACGACGGGAACGAAGCTAGCAGCACACACGCACACGACGGCGGCAAACAAAAAAAAACGTTCGACCTGTTCGGCGCTTGGCCTCAGACTAACCGTGCAAATCATAACAAAACCGTCGAGGCACCGTTGTTGATCGCGGCTCGTTCGTGTTCCGCTTGTGGAGCCGGCGCCGAAGCTGCGAATAAACGCTGTATCCATCCATACACATCAACGGGCAACGCACACTTGGATCGGCGTCGGCGGCTGTAGATTTTGCGATTCAAGCCTGTTGGCTGCTTCGGATCGAGACGATCTCGTGGAAACGACACAGTTGCAGCGTACACAAACAAGTAGGCGGTATGATGCACGGTGAAATTCGAGAGCCGTCGCCGGGCAGAGAGAATTGGATGATCATGTATCAAGTGCTACCGTATGCGTGCTGAGCGATGCGCGAATGCACTTGACAGTAGCTATTCAGATCAGGTCTGTTTTAAAATACAATTGGTTCTTTTTATTTTTAATTTTCACCATATATAAAGGCAACACACAGCGGGGCAATATGGATCACAAACGCGACGACTGTTTTGGAGGCATGATACAGTTGACCACAAAGTATTTTTTTGTCATGAATACGACTTACTTTACTATGGGGCACCTTTTCAAAATTTACCCTCTGGGAGAGTGATAAGTTTTTGATCGTGAATATCTCTTGTTTTACTTAACGCAACAACATAATTTTTCCTCCATGCTATCAGAAATAAAATCAGGAATTTGTGATTAAATTTTCAACAGTGTAAAATAAACATACATAACTCAAAATCTATGTTTTCTCAAACTTTTGGAAACAACGAGGAAAACTCATCACGTTTGATTGCCTTTTTCGCACCAGGACGACAATTTTGAGGTAGTCAGGCACATATCAGTTCCGATGTTATACTGGTCGAGTGTAATAGGTAAATCTTGACCGAGAATTGTTCATTTTTTCTAGTACGTTAGACGGAACTGGATATCGTGCTGAGGTTCTTCCACTAACATCAGTAATAATGAGGTGGTAAAAATCTCAAATTCTCAGGTGGAATCAATGTAGCTCTTCTTCGCATTCAGACGTCGTGGCTAGCAGTAAACTAGCCTGCTACTGAATTTTTAGTTAAATTCAAGAACTAATCTCAGAAACTAGATTCTGGTCCACCTGAATTCTGAAGTTAATTTTAAGGTGAAATGTAGCGTCATGAAATGCGCGCAAAATTTCATCCGCATTAGTTGAACGAACCGTCGCACAAAGCATAACAAGAAAAACCGACACATAGAAACCAGATTTTTTTTCAGTGATCTAGCGCAGTGGGCTTACCATTCATTATGCTGGCTTGTAAAGAAGACTGCTATAAAAATTGCTACAATCTTAATTATACTTATTATATGATATTTTATTATTGCTTCAACAACATCAATGCATTGAGCTCAACAGAGTTGGACATTTTTAGCATTATAAATGACAGTTACTTAGAAAATAAACGATTTCTTACAATACCCATTTTATTGTACTCAACTCGTTTTGTAATGAAAAAACCCAATGCTGCATAAATTCGCGTCATTATTTGATATGTAATTTTTACTCACGATGTAATGCCACCGAGTCCACCGTGCATTTCTCACACCATCTCAATACGAAACAGCAGCGCGCAAGCAATGAAAAAAATGCAGAAAAGTTTATGTAAACTTTTTCAATTTTCGGTTGTTTTAGCTAAAATTTTATAATTTTGAGTTGCATTTTCAGTTTCTTTGTGAAATTCTGCTACAAACACTACTTTTCAGTTCTAAAACCATTCTCGTGGAACGGAACAGTAACCGTTTGTAAATTTCAAAACCCAATTACGGCTCGGCAAAGCAAAATATCAAAATTCTGAGAATACTTAGTTGTGATAAATTTGATTTCGAAAATTTAAGTGTTTTTGGTTTTTCGAAAATCGGTCTAGTTTTTGAATAATTGATCAAAAACGCGATTCGCGCATTCCGCTACATTTCACCTTAAGTTCCGAACTTAGTTTCATACTTCTATTTAAAAATTTAGTTCCAAATTACAGGTTCAGAATTTAAAACTATGACTCTAGAACTGAATCTAAGCTGAAACTATTTCTGGATTTTGAAAATGGTTTCAAATTTAGTTCCTTATTCAGGGACTCAAATTCAGAGATATGATTTAGGATTTTTCCGAATTCATGAACAAAATTCCGGATACGAATTTTAGATCTGGATTCTGAAACTAAATATGTATTAGGTCTGAACACCGAACCTTGATTTAAAAACTAAATTGAGAACCAGAGTTTAATTCCTGAATTTAGTTTCAGAATTTAATTCATCAATTCAGTTTCAGCATTCATTTTCAGAATTCAGAACCTACATGTTGGAACTGAATTGTGAACATGATTTCTGGAACTAGATGCTGGAACTGAATTCAGTTCCTATATCAAAACTTGGAATTCAAGTTCAGAATTTTGTTCTATAACGCAATTTGAAAAATCTAAAAATAACTTCAGCTCCTTACTTCTAGAACTAAATTTATGACCTGAGTTTTTGATCTAGATTCCGAAAATTTGCAGCTGAATTCGGAGCGTGCCCCAGATTTATATATTAGTTCTTTAATTTTAACAGTTATAACCATTTAACAAATTACGCAAAGCGGTTTTTTAGAACCACTAAAATATTTCCAAAGGATTTTGAGAAGTTTATTTCTACTAGTATCTAAATCTACAAAATTGTATTTGTTCCGTGTTATTTAATTGTATGGTAGAATATGTTTGCCGTCAATTAGTCGTACTGTAGTATAGATGCATCGTTAAAATTCTGGAGGCGAAGCAATGAAAGTTGAAAAATATACACAATCTAATACGAATGATTGTCTTTATCCAGAAGTGAGAAAGAAACATGTCAGTTTTATTCGTATTCACGTCCTCCAGTTATGTCTGTGACATTACCCACCCGCCTTTTTTAAATAAAATATATTCAGTCTATAAAACTTTTCATGAAACGCGTAAATTAGAAGTTTGAAGAGTTTTCGGTACTAAGAATTAAAACAAAATTTCGCATCTAAGGTTTAACCTGGTTTCAAAATCACTGCCAATATTTGTTTTCAATTCAAAGTACCAACTTTCAAAGAACATTTAACATATATAGCACCACGAACACTGAATCTATCGACATATAAGTGACGTTACTAATTCATTTATGAAAAATGGAAATAACGAATTCCGTGTGTTGCTAAAACATTGCCTTTTTAAAGGGAAAAAACGCGCAAGCCCAGCTAATGGCAATAGTTTTTTAGATGTTCGACTATCTTGAACAGGCAAGTACCATCAAAAGTGATACACCGTTAACCAAGACAATGCACCGTGCCATAAGTCAATGAAAACAATGAAAAAAATTAAACGAATTGGGCTGCGATCTGTTTCCTCACCCGCGTTATTCACAATTACCTAGCCCCCAGCGATTGCTTGTCCTTTGCGGATCAGAAAGACAAGCAAGCGAAAAATTTTTGGCTCGAATAAGACAGTCATCGCCGCAAAGGAAGCCGATGTTTAGACCAGTGACAAATCATTCTATATGGATGGTATTGAAAAATTATGAAAAGTGCTAGAACGAATTTATGTCATTTGAAGATGATAATGTTGATGAATAAAAAATATGCCTGCACACGAAATTAAGTTTTTCTGGTTAGTTCCTGGACTGTTTGAAGGATGTGTTAGCAACTTTTACTTCTTTTCTGAACCACACATAGTTCAAGTTTATGCGATACAGAATCTTGGTTTGTATGAGTGATTTTCTAAAAAGCGAACACACTCATTGAAACGCAGAAATTTAATGGAAACCGTGAACTTGTATGTATTTGTTAGAAGAAACCATGACAAAGATTTACGTTACTAACTGAAGTTTCGATCACCAATTATCTGAAATATGATTTTATAGATATATATTTATCTACTCCAATCGAAGTGTAGAAATATGTTTAATGC
Source organism: Malaya genurostris (assembly GCF_030247185.1). Taxonomy (NCBI): domain Eukaryota; kingdom Metazoa; phylum Arthropoda; class Insecta; order Diptera; family Culicidae; genus Malaya; species Malaya genurostris. The sequence goes on along the minus strand of NC_080571.1, from coordinate 20,481,055 downwards.
AGTTTATGTAATGATATGGAAAATTAATTAAAAATGATCGAGATATAGATGTTCAAAACCTGAGCACTGTTTGTACGGTTCTCAGTATTTTGAATTTGCACACCGGTATAGAAAGTAAAAAGGAAATCATCCGCCCGATTCTCTCGTCCCCCGTCCCTGTCTACCATCTTTATTAGAACTAACAAGTTTTTTTTGTCACTAACTTTTTCGTTCTCTTTTCCCCTTTTTCATTCTTTTTCTTCAGTAACATCACCATCACCGACAACGGAGAACCGCTCCAGTCGATGACCAGGCTGCGGGCGACCTGCCGGGTCTTCGTAGCCATCTGGAAGACTCTCATGTTATATTCAATTCACCGGCCACTGCTGATCGTCACCTGAAAGTTGAATTTTCCAGAATCCGCGACCCCGATACGACATTACCTAATGATACTATTCTAGTTTTAAGTTAGTCGTTAATTAAGATTAGAAAATACCCTTGGCATCTTAAAGCTTAAGCAGTGTGCCTTAAAATTATATTATATTATTGAATAAAAAAACGTAGTGCTACGCCAAAAGATTTTGAGTAATTTTCTTCATGTGAAGATATAGAAGGTGAGATGTGACAAGGTTCATATCATCATGCAGAAATCTATCAGTAACTTAACATTCACTTTTTACAAGAGGAGTCGACCTTAAACACCTGCCGGAAAATTCCGATGAAGGTCTTCTACTATTTACTATTCCGGCAAAGCTACCAAAAGTTGTTACTTTCTACTTGCTACTGCATTCTTCTTTTGCCGGTTCGGAATGTAAAGAGTAAAAGACCTTTATCGGTATTTCCGGTATCTCAGAGACCCGAGTGATTCGCATTGATGAGATGCTTAAGCTCGGTTCCTTTGCTGGAAGGGAAAAGTTAAGTTACTAAAAGATTTCTGCCTGCTCAAATGACCCTTGTCACGTCTCACCTTTCTGCGATATATCTTTACATCCTTGCTCTACCTTGAGAACTAGCATTCTATAATTTTGATTTTATTTATTATTCCGAATTACAATAAAATTATTCTTATTATTATGAATAATGCTAATATTTCCATTGTTTTTTGTTCGAAATTTCAGGTGGGTAATTACCCACCTTTGCAATTTTCTGGTGGGTAGCGCTGCCCACCGTACCCACCTCTTTCACCGGCCCTGTCCATAACTTCCAGAGTTTCGTTCCAATAGGCTTGAGAATTTCACAGTAAATTCTTCAAACATTTTACTATAAGAAAATATAAAGAAAATAATAAATGATGTTTCAAAAGTGTTAGACCCTACCCGCCCCTTAACCTTTGTGTTACAATTTCCACCCTAAGCAAGTCTCAACACGCATACGGTCGCGGGTCGGCTCGTGGAAAAAAACCTGAACCTAAATGAGAGAAACTAACTCGAGCGAGATAGAACAGACATTCCAGCTGATGATGATGATGATGATAATGATGATTGTGCTGATTGCAGTGCACTGGGATTCGACTAGTGTTGCCAGCGAAAAAAAAACCCTTGCTCCGATGACGTTTTTAATCATTGCAATTCGCTCTTTTTCGACTGAGAGGAAACATTAGCCTCCAACCTCAACTGCGTGACGTTAGACAATAACCGCAGCAGGCGGATCGAGTGCCAACTAGATATGGTCAATTTATCATGATTTATATTCTTACCGAAACGTTTCACAAACGTCACATTTGTCGCTGCGTGGCCTACCTGGAATGAAAAGGAAGAAAAAGAAACCTAATTAGAAAAATCTCGGCTCCATGGAAAAGAGAACAAATTATGCAACAACAATTGGCTATGCTGGCCGGCTACCAGCTCTTAGCAAAATGTCGGAATTCAACCTATTGCAATAATGAACGGACAGAAATAAATCGTTTTCTCACGCAGGACCACCCGTGAGAACTGTCGAACTTGACTGATCGCGGTCATGTAGATGCTGCTTGTCGTCCTGCGTGCGACGAAACGGCCGAGTAACACCAACCAGCAGGAGATTCATTAGCGACCGACGACGAGAATGAAATGAAATTGGAAACAAACAAAAAAAACGCGCCGTCTGTCAGCTCGACCACCGATCACCGACGATATGTCCTCACCGAACGGCACGGTATGGCAGATTACGACCGGCGATATCGGCTGTCCCGTTGCCGTCCGGAGGAGTGCGAGTCCGTTACCTATCGTAATCGCCGCGAATGCCGCGAGTGCGAGTGTGTGTGTGTTAATGCGAACCCTAATTGGGCGCCAAAAACATACTTTATCCTCAATTAGCAAAATATGGACCAATTGCAATTGTCAGAATGATTGTCCAATTATGAGCGAGCGGAGAGAAATGAACGGCGGTACTTTGTTTGTTGTTGTTCACGCTGTTCAGCCCGTTCGTGACCGAGTGGGATTTTTGTGTTCAAATTGTCTTTTGTTTAATGACGTTGAATTCCAGTTTTTTAAAAAAGTGAGTTCGAACTGGAAGATCAACTGTTTGAGAAGATCATGTCCGGTTTAGTTAATTTCAACTTATCAGATAAAGTTTCCATTCAAAATACATCTACAATTGGGTCTGAATGGGATAACAAACAACTCGAGTTCAAAGCCGTGCTTAATCGTGATTTTCGACAACAGTGCTGAATAATGCGTAGCCGTTTTAAATTGTAAATAGAAAATACCATAATAAAACTCTGTTGTAAACCGTATATGCTGTGGTTTAACTGAAGACTTCGTTTGTTGTCTTTTTATGTATTCGTGTATTGTCAAAAAAACTTCCGTGATCATTTTACTCACAGTTTATTTCAATCATTAACGAGGTTAGTGGAACTTTTATGAATTGATGCTTTAACACACAACTTTTTTTTTTGTTGACTGCGAAGGCACCCGAACCAATACTCATTATACTTTACAGCTTGTCATGTGTTTTTTTTTCAGGCTGAGAGATATCTTTCGCCCTTATTCTGAATAACGTCGTATCGTTTTTTCCCTCGTATTTCATTTGTATTCCCAATAACGCTAGCAAAATCAAAGGTTTTGCTATGATTCGATCGAACCACATTCGATCGAAAAATCAATATGTCGTTATTCAGAATAAGGGCGTTTATCTCTCTTAGGTTGATGTCAGAATGAGCGCGGAACGCGGACCGAAGCGAAGCGATTAAATGTGATGTACTTTTGACGCATCGCATTCACTCTGACAGGTTTGCTTCGATCAAATGTAACTAGCTCACACGCGCTTCCAGACGCTTCATGTGAACCTTAGGTTGCTGTCAGAGTGAAAGCGTCACGCGAAGCGTCGAGGCACGCGTGCGAGCTTGTTGCATTTGGTCACAGCAAACCTGTCAGAGTGAATGCGATGCGTCAAAAGTGCATCGCATTTAATCGCTTCGCTTCGGTCCGCGTTCCGCGCTCATTCTGACATCAACCTTAGGATCCATGATCGCAACGACAAAAGAATCTCGCACAAATATAAGTTTTTTTCAACATTTCTTCAGCAGGAAATCTTTTAATAAAAAGGCAAAACATATTTTCATGAGATTGTTTCGATGAAAGAGACAGGCATTATCACACCACCAGATGGATTAAGAATAGGTTTTGTACGATATTTAGGGATTGCACGTAGGCCGCTACTTATATTTCGGGAGCTGGCCACACTAATGTCAATAGCTAAAATCTGGCAACACCAAAATAAAGTTTGACATGTTTTAATATAAACGTGCTCAGACCATTTGGATGTACAAGCGCTATTTGTGCGTTGTTTACAGTGCTATCGTTCTGGTCGTTTTAACGGTTAAAAGATCAAAATTGAAAGCAAAAAAAATGCTGTGTGACATCAAACTGGAAACTAGTTTTGCTCTCAGTGAAAGCACATTGAAAACTTAATATGATGTAGATTTTCTCGAAATGACACGTCACGAGCATAAGCTAAAAATAGAACAGCCAAAACAGGTCCGGGATAGTATACATTTAGGCGATATCACTCGCAAGCAAGAAAAAAGATTTTATGCAATCTCCACACTACAGCGGAGAGAACCCGGTTTCGAACTTAGGTGATTTGGAATGCGAATGTTTTGCGATTGCTATGGACAGTAAGAAGGAGACGGAAAATGTTCGGTTATATGACAAGCAGTGTTGTTTCACAAAGTTGTATGCAGGTAGTTTTTGTCAATGCACACTCGTTGCGTCGCTTCCATCCCGCATCCACCGTGAATAGCAGTGTGGCCATTTGAGCACAGTATGAAAATGTTTTCTTTGTCCTTTTCATATCCAAAGCTGTAGCATTAAAACATTATAACATTAAATTGAGTTATCTACTTGATCTCACACAACTCGAACATGTAATCACTTTGAAATACGAATTTAGAGGCTCTGAAGAACGAACGTTTTACAGTAAAGTCTTCTACAACACAGGGAAGGTGAATTAGGAATCCGGCACTAAGGTATCCCAGATCATTTGTTTTTTCGACTAATTGGGACAATGAACGATTATCTCGCTTCTGACCACCGATAGAACCAGAATCTCTTCAGTAAATTTTTAGTTCTTGTAAAGACTTATAATTTACAATCATTTGATGCAGAATTAGTCTTGTGACTCAATATTATGAATATTTAGTTAGACGGTTTCTTTAGAAAAGTGTATTAAAGTTCCAAGATCTATTAGATGATTGATAAAATACTTTTCATAGCATCTAGCGTTAGTGAGAATATGAAGTTCTAAGCATTTATAACTAGGAATAAAAATTGTTTTGAAGAGGTTCTTCGACACAGTTTGTGGACTACTTAGGAATATACAAATTGAACATATATTTTCTTGGTGGCTCCTATAATCCACTAAAGTATTATTAAGATAGCTCTTGATTCTGAAATCTGAGACATTCACTGTTCGATGTTCGAACTTCGTAAACAATGAATTTTTCCATACTGTTGGATATAATGTTATAAGTATTTTCAGAACGAGTTAGCGAGTAGATTATTTTCGCCATCCAGGTCCCCGATTTTTGAATGGATCTAGAAGGAAATCGATGACGTCATATATATTTCTCATATCAAATTCTGAAATAAGCTCCTTCTACGACAGACGATCAGCGAGATAGGAATGCAAAGCCACTATTCAGATTGACCTGCTTCAGACAAACGTGGTACCGATGATTGGTTTGACATCAATATTCTCGTGGTTAAAAAGAAGTACCATTATTTGCGCGAAATTTGAAAAAATGTTTAAAAAAATTGTTTCTTCGCGGTTATGGTTGCGGTCAACTGCAGGATCTTGGCAGGATGTCAAAGCAGTTTTGTAAAAGATAAAATAGGATTGAAGGAATAATTCTTCCATTGAAACTTAACTTTGTATTTCTGTGTTGCCAAAAATATTGAAATCTGCTCAATATCAATGGATTCACTATGTTGTTGATTTTAATATTTTCATTTTTTGAGTTTCACAAAACTTTTGCCTTTAAACAGCAAAATGAAATCATAATGTGATGTTAATTGAAAATTTGATGAGTCGACATCATAATAGGATTTGAATCTGATGTTGCTATCATAATCAGATTTCAATTTGTTCTCATTTTGATGTTAGACTTTAGTCGGGTCGTCTGACATCCAAATTGCCTTCGCTCAAAAGCAACAAATGGCATCTGTATTTTTAGACATTAAAGGAGCATTTGATTCAGTTTCCATTGATGTTCTTTCAGACAAGCTTCACCAACATGGACTCCCAGCGGTTATAATTAATTATTTGCACAACCTTTTGTCAGAGAAACGCATGCATTTTTCACATGGCGATTTGGCAACATTCAAAATTAGCTACATGGGTCTCTCGCAAGGCTCATGCCTCAGTCCGCTCCTCTATAATTTTTACGTGAATGACATTGACAGCTGGCTAGTAACCCCATGTACACTAAGACAATTGGCTGATGATGGCGTGGTTTCAGTTACTGTACTGCGGAGAAAACAGAGCTGGTCGTCTTTTCAAGAAAGCTTGATCCCGCGCAGCTTCAGCTTCATATGATGAAAAGAATGATTCAACAGGTTTTGACTTTCAGATACCTCGAGGTGTGGTTTGATCCCAAATGCACGTGGGGAGGACACATTAACTATCTGGTAACGAAATGCCAACAAAGAGTAAATTTTCTTCGAACAATAACAGGGTCTTGGTGGGGTAATCATCCGGAAGATCTAATAAAATTGTATCAGACAACGATACTTTCAGTGATGGAATATGGATGCGTTTACGCTGCAAACTCTCATATTATCAAATTAGAGCGAATTCAATATCGTTGTTTGCGAATTGCTTTAGGCTGCATGCATTCGACACATACAATGAGTCTTGAAGTTCTGGCGGGAGTTCTTCCATTGAAGGATCGTTTTTGGGAGCTTTCGTCGCGACTGCTAATAAGATGCGAGGTACTGAATCCCCTAGTTATTAATAACTTCGAAAGGCTAGTTGAGCTTCAATCTCAAACAAGATTCATGACAGTATATTTTAACCACATGTCACAGGAAATCAACCCTTCATGATATATTCCTATCCGTGACACCCTCCTAAATGTCCCTGATTCAACTTTATTTTTCGACACATCCATGCAGCGCGAAGTGCGCGGAATCCCGGAACACCTACGCTCGATGGAAATCCCGAAAATATTTACAAGTAAGTTCAGGCATATTTACTCTGAGAAAATATTTTACACGGACGGATCACGAATTGAAGAGGCTACTGGGTTTGTTATATTCAACAATAATGTTTCGGTCTCATTTAAGCTTCAAGAACCTGCATCTGTTTATATAGCAGAGTTAGCAGCAGTTCATTATAGTTTGAGTGTAATCGTCACATTATCTCCAAACCATTATTTTCTCTTCACAGATAGTCTGAGTGCAATTGAAGCCATTCGCTCAAACGCTGCTGGCAAAAATGAACCGTTTTTCTTGGGCAAAATAAAACAGTTCCTGAACGTCATATTGAATAATAATTATCAAATCACAATAGTTTGGGTCCCGGCACATTGCTCCATTCCAGGCAATGAAAGAGACGACATTTTAGCCAAACGTGGTGCTATTGAGGGTGAAATTTATGAGAGACCGATTGCTTTCAACGAATTCCCATAGCTCGTCTCGCCAAAGAACACTTGCCAGCTGGCAAGCTTCTTGGGATAAAGATGATTTGAGTCGGTGGATGCACTCAATTATTCCGAAAATATCGACAAAGGCATGGTTCAGGGGACTGGATGTGAGTAGGGATTCCATTCGTGTGATGTCCAGACTCATGTCCAATAAATACACGTTAGAGACGCACATCTCCTTCGAATTGGGCTCTCCGAGACTAATCATTGTGCTTGCGGAGAAGGTTATCGGGATATTAACCATGTTGTTTGGACATGCGTGGAGTATCGTGATGTCAGATCTCAACTAATAAATTCTTTGCGTACCCAAGGTAGACTATCCAATGTCCCAGTTCGAGACATTCTTGCTTGTCGTAACCTTTCTTACATGAAACTTCTTTATCATTTCATAAAGACAATTGAAGATTCAATTTAATAATTGACACTTTTGATGATTAGTTCTGACTCCTACTGCGTCCATTAGTTCATCCAATAGCAAAATTTTAATAAATTGATGTGCTGATAAAAACAAACTCAAAATAGGTTACGATAAGAGTAATATATTTTATTAAACTCAAATCGTTTTTTTTTCCTTTATGGGCTGCTCTGTTTCCATACCGGACGAACTAGGCTATGGTGCCCAAATGAACAATAGTAACGAAGGAGGAAATCCTCCAGCATGTAGCGACAGATTCCTTTACGGCTATCAATTTGCAACGAAAGATACGAATATTCTCTATTGCAAGTTCGCCAGAGAATTTGTCACTTGGCCAGGAAGTGTGTGCTTCACCCTGTAACCAGTCAATCATTGAGTCGTGCGTCTGTATCGTATTAGTATTTTGTCATCCTACCAACTGCTTCTGTGTCCTAAATGTCTTCGTCGATGAGACTTTGGAAAATTTCGCTTTGTATCCGCTTCGGTCTTGGCCCTGCTTTCCTATATAGTCTTTTATGTGTGAAGCGGTACTTACGATTATTACTTTGAAGTTCCCTAATCAATGTAACATAGATATGTTAGGTCTACTTACACTATCCAATCTAATCTATTCTGATTGTTTCTATCTTTGTCAATGTTACGTTACGTTTCCTTTTGCCCCATTGCATTGCTTTTTACTATACCGGAGAAACCTGTTAATATCACAAGCTAATAGATTATCAAGAATAAAGAAATAATAATAAGATTAATAATAATAATAATTACAATAATAAAATAATAATATCAATAATAATAAAAGTGGTAATAAAAATCGTGCATTTTACTTACCAAAAGATAGGTAATTACATAAAATACCTATTTTGACTCATTTTCTTGAGAACATTCTTGGGTCTTTTTCTTGGTCTTAAATCTTCGATGATAATCCTTTATTTCAACAGGCTCGATTTTTGTCAAGAAAATAAAATAAGATAAAATCAGGTGTTAGTAAGCTTGTTAAATTATATAATGTAAGGATACGCATTTAACACTAGATTGCCCAGGAAAGTCACAATATGTAAACAGTGGAAGGATTGCTTAAAATTCTGTGAACTTTTTTAATTCTTTATTTAGCGATATATGCACTAAGGCACACTGAACTAGCTTTTATTTATTCTGTCACAGTTTATATTATTGACTTTCTCTCTTTCAATTTGACTGCTTTTGAGCAATTTAAGTCTATACTAAGGTTTGGGCCTTTTAGTGTTAAGCACGCATCCAGGAAACAAGAACTACATGTATTTCGTGAAGAAATACTAGGTGTGATTGGATGAAATGGTCCACGTGGACCGTTCTCTTCCAGAAACACACATCTCACACTCTTAGTTAGAAGGTGACATCTGTATCCAAGTTGGAGAAATCTAAGAACATTCAAACCTTTCTCGATTTGAGAGTGTGTTTACACCCGATTAATCAGCCTCGCTGTCATTGCAACTTGTAAACATTACCGACACCGAACCGGATCGGAAAGGGTTGAAAGTTCCTAAACGGTTCATAAGATATCAATTTACTCCTATTCCTGATAACAATAGTTCTCCTTTTTGAATTAAATTCACCAGTCCAGGACGATTATTATATATTAATATTCATCCCAACTAGATCAAGATAAATCAAATTGGTGACCAATTCCAGGCATGAGAGTGCTCGAAACCACCTAATGACCTATTGTCAATTTCAAGCAGTATTAGTCCTGTCCACCCCGAGATAGGGTTGGTACTCGGAAGGCAAAGTATCGATACCAATGGTATAGGGCTACCGAAATTTTGGGTATCGATACAGGGTATCAAAAGGCAATAAAGTATCGATACCTGTAAGTATCAATTGATACTTGCGCAGCAATCATTTCTAAATAAAATAAAATTGTCGATTGTGGCGTAATTTTATGATGTACAGAAAAGTTTTTCCATAAATTTGTTATGCCAACAGAATACGCATATTTCTTGCCACTTCGCCTTTCACGACTCTTGGTCCACGTTAAAGAATTTCCACGAATTTTGTCATGTCAAAGAATTTCCGCAAACCACTTTGTGTTGGAGCCATACTGATGATTTCACATTTCACATTTTTTTTCAAAAATTTTCATATCATAACCTTTATGTCGATACACGAATATTACTTTAAAAGCCTAGCATGTTTCATAAAGCAGCTTCAAAAATATTCACGCTATTTACTTAAATTTCATAACAGCAGCGCAGAGCTTGGCTAGAACGAACACAAACAAGCGTTCAAACCCGCCCGGTGGCAAGAATAGAGAATGTTTTAATTTTGACATTTCTTGCAACGTCACCCTAATGACGGTATGGAATTTTGAAGACCCATCATCATGTAATTCCAGAGTTGGAAAAAAATCAGCAATTTTGTGTGCAACTAGAATGCCTTTGATCTGAGTTAGAGAAAATCGGTCAAGCTACGTCAAAGATATCGAAATGAGTTCCATTTTGGAGTCATTACTTAACTCGACAACCTGAGTCGATTGATGTATGAGAAAGGCAAAAAGTAAAGGACAGGTGTTAATGTTGACTCGAAATCGTAGATCGGAAAGTTTGCCTATTTTAAATAACAGATAATACCAGTACCAGTTCAAAAATTTGACAGTAGAACTGTTCGAATAAAAAAAACTAAAACGGCTTGCTTGGGATACGTTTGTTTCAGTTTCAGTTATATAATAGACCACCCATAATAATCGTGCAGCTGTTGAATTTACTCTCAAGCTGCTAAATTTGCTCTAAGTGTTAGAAACAGCTCCTTTCGGTTACCATTCTTTTCCATGCATGCATATCGGTCACCTGATAAAACGTGTGAATCGTACTTTAGTCGCATAACATGTTTGTATGTGTCACCAAATATTCCAGAGCTTTTTTTTTAATTTCTAGACAAAGACTCTTGATGTCAATGATTTGCCAGATGGGTATAGAGTGAGGAGGAGTTGGAGCCCCGTTGGACTAGTTTTACTGGAGAATTTTGGAAGTTTCTAACTACCTATTTTTGATGTAGGATTTCGTCTTTCTTTACTATGCTCACCTGGGTGCATTTTCAAAACTTCACAACACGAAAGTGTAACGGAATTACTCCAGATTTGTTTTCTTAATAACTTGTTGCTGTTTTTTCTCTTGCAAAATGAGTGTGAAATTATGTAATGTTAGTTTGAAAAAAATAAGTGATCTCAACAATTGACCTCTGTCTGCCGGGTTTGTTAAACGAAAAAAATGGCACTCGGTTCAATGGTCTGTTTCGAAATTGGCAAACGAAGGTCCCGTGTTAGCCTCCCGATTAATTGGACGTTGATTGAACCAATGATACAACGTACTGGACCAACGAAAGACCTCCGTTGAAACGTTTCTCTTCAATCACTCTCTCTTTCGATTATTGTGATGTGATTAAAAAGATTTTCTGTGATCTCACTACTCGGGTTGAAGGTCGAAAGTTTCGGGTATCATTTTATGCAAAGAGTTGAGTGATAAACGTGGAAACCGCTTGGTAATTAATAGAAGAGAAAGTAAAAAAAAGAAACTGTCACTTGCTTATACGCCCTAATGAAAAATCAACCAAGATAACAGTTCATCGATTTATCAAATATTGATCTGAAAACATACGATAACTTCTAAATAGGAAATCGAACCAATGTCGAAACATTCATCAATGTTTGATTCGCCCTTCCTTGAAAAACAGCTGAAATGTCATTTGGTTATACGGCCATTGAAAAATTAATCGAGAACTGTCAAATTTTTCATTGTAATAATTGTATATATATAGCAAGAAAATAAACAATTCATGGAAATAAAAAATTGGTGTTAAAATCAAATATCCAAGTATCTCAAGAACAGCTACTTTTAGAAGAAAGGATATCATGAACAAATGTATTGCCTTTAATCTGTAGAATAATATTCTACTGTTTAAATGATTATCTTTCAACGAGAACTTGAAATTTCGAATATATCTAGCTATCAATCTGTAGGTTTTAATAAGAGCTTTAAAACAAAAAATATCAAACAAAAATTAAAACCATGCTTTTTTTTATTATGTAATTATTTAGAAAAAAATATCAAACAATTTTTTCAGTGCATGTTTTTTTTAGAGTGTTCAATCGAATCCCTACAACTTCTTCCTGCACGCTATTTTTGTATAATTTACGGTTTCCGAGTTACAACGATTTGAAAAAGGCAATTTTGGTGCAATGCAAAAATACATACGCCCTTTTTAAAAATTAGTCGTGAGTCGGACTGACCTATCCATCGGTTCAAAACTTATGGTTTGCCATACTGAAGTCATGTACAAAGTTTTATCCAAATCGGAGCAGGTCGAGACTGATGATCTGCTAAGCATTTCTGGAATTGCTCTACTCTCTTAATAGAACTTCCCAGATTGATTTATGATCCTCGGAATGGAATTTTTTGAGAAGCTAGTTGACTTCATTAATTACAAAGCCTTAATGCATTTACTTTGGCGTATCAAGCAAGTAAATTTTCACAGTATTTTTCCGTCAACTGGTTCAGTCGGTCGGATTAATCTACGACAAAGAAACCTAGGCTCGAGTTCACCGGCTAAACGAGGCGGTCACAGGTTTGAGGCTACCGCTCGTGGAAGATTCTCCAGACAGACCCTCAACAAAATGTCACCAGTAGTTGCATTATCTGACAAGGAGTATTCTCTTGTATTTTGTATCTGATACCGAAATTTAGCAGTTCAAAGAGCTTTTATTTGTGGTTGTACCTATCGACAACCTGTCGATGCAATGTTTATCTACGGTTCATTCGCCAAACATCGAGCCGAGGTAAGAAAAATTTTGATTTTTTATATCATCGTTTACAAATCAAATAATCTCCTTCTCTCAAAGTTCATAAAACTCGAATCAATTTATATCTACGTCATTCACTTCGAACCAGAAAAATCACCCGCGAAAAATCACCGCTTGACGTAAGCAAATGCATGGCTCTGGAGGAAGAATCGGAACCTTCACCGAACCTAGTAATTCAACTGGGAAAAAAAACTTGTTGGGAAGCCATTGCTTCTTGTTTTGTAGCTTTTTCCACAACGTAAGATTAAAAACAAATCTAATTTCACCGGCAACCCGTGCGTGGAGGGGCGAATGAACTTTTTTTTTCATTTTGAAAAAATAAACTAGGCTAAGCGTTAAATTTTTCTTCCGTCGGCAATGTGCTCGTGCAAAAACCAGCGCGCATTTGGATCACTCCCGTAGGCCTTGACGTCATTGCAACTGAATTACCAATGCAACAGCGGAGGATTCCATTTGGTCGGTTTCTCCTTCTAACCGGTGCTTTGGGGTGCTAAAATTCATCGTCCGACACCATCCACGAGCACCGTCACCGAAGCATACCAAATACAAGACAAATAGTTGAGTAAAACGGATGATGCATGGAAACGAAAACAGTGACGCAGGTTCTGTGATGCGCATCGTACAGCCGATGGGAAAAAAGGTGCCAAAAAGATGACGATTCGTAGCAAACCAGGTGCCAGCGGCATGATCTTTTGCATGATTCATCGCCTGCTAAGAGAAGTATCAAAATAGCCTGCAAGGCGGCATCGAAATGCTTGAGGTTTCAGCAAAAGCTCAGCCGAAGCTTTGCCCTTTCAGCAGACGCAAGCTTTCCATGAATTCGCAAGAGAGGTTCGTCACTGGCCAATGGCACTGCCAGCATTGAAGTCTCTTGCTCTCGCTCACCGCAAAATCCGAAACGAAAAGATTACAGAGCTAACTGACAGAAAATCTCTTACCTTTTTCTTGGCGTTCGCCGTCTCCTGCGGTCCGATCGTGTACAGATCGACGATTCCGAGCAGACAGTCATCGCACCGGCACACATCCTCGCCGAGAATCAACGAACCGAGCGAGCCGATGCTGCTGCTGGAGTCCATCGAGTCGGTGCGAATCAGTCGCGACCCGCCGGGGCCCGCAGTCTGCGAGGCGGCTTCGATTTTCTTCGCCAGCAAAGCCTCCATCAGGGACCGGGGCCGAGACGAGTTGGACGGCGACAGCAACGACATCTTGTACCTGTTTGTTTTGGGATTGTTTTTTCTATATTTTGTTTCTTTCTCTCCTAGTTTGCTTCTTTTTACTTTTTATCGCTGAAGGATTGACAGAAATTCCACCGGTGCTCGGGTACCAATTAATCGAATTGTAAATCCTCAGCACATCGCTGCATAATTGCCGGCATGACCTGCGGAAAAGCAAAAAATAAGACGAGATACGAGTTCGAATGTAGTTTCGCGATTGCTATTCTGTTGGAGAGGTTTTGTTTTCTGTTATTGATACGGTTGAACCTTTCGCTGGACGCAGGAGTTGGACTTTCGGGGTACGTTGCAAAATATCACCGTTGGAACTGGTGTAATGGCCTGAGTGCCCACCAGACAGATGATGTGTCAGGTTGAAACGCCGGTTGAGACAGGTGCGACTCGAACCGTCCGGTCCGGTCGGTGTCTATCTCGCTAGGATGGTAATTGAATTCAACTTTGATGGATGGGTTTTATGTAGGACAACGGTATTTAACTGCTTGATTCCCATGAATACGGGGTTTAATGGTCTTTAAAATTATATGCGGAAGTTTCTCACAGTTGAGCAGTCGTTCGCATTGCACGCGTATAGCTCTTGGCTCCTGGAAATTTTTTCTGGCTACCTAGAGTTTCATTGATTCAGGGCTTCAGTCTTTTTCAAGGCTACCTGAATCACTAATAGTCTTTTTAAAGACTAACAATTAGTCAGCCTTTCTCAAGGCTATACAAAGAGTGATATTTGAGTGACTAAGAAATTAATCAGCCTTTTTTAGGGCTAGCTATTCAAAGAACTATTCTTCGAACTAATCAGTCTTTATTAAGACTACCACAAAATCAGTCTTTATCAAGACTTTTCCCAACTAGGAGTCTAATCTAAATAAATAATTAATTTAATTTCAAATTTCATTCATTTCAAAAATGCCTGCGTCCAACTGGAAAGGCAACAAGCCTAAGGCTAAAAATAATTCAATACGGAATAAATCACAATCCGTTATTCAACATTTTTCTAATAACATTCACGATCTTATAGAATCTGAATGTAAAAATAAAAGACAACGGACGGATTTCCCTTCCGTTTATTCTATGCCGTCCAACAATATTTACGAGATTCTTCCTGAATCCGATTGTAGCGACATAGAAGAAAATTCTTCAAAAATTCCCAAAATGGACGCTTGTCGTTCTGGGAAGAAACAACAATCTATGCCACCAGTGACGGGGATGATTTCCGACTTCAAAGCATTCCGTATTTGGTTTTCTAACTTTCTCCCGGAAGTAAAAGTCTCTTTTCAAATCGGACGAAGAGGAGAATGTCGAGTCTTGGTTGATTGGAAGATTACGAACGTCTTATTTGATATTTGTCTGAGAAACTTCATAAATTTTATTCATATGATATAAAATCAGACAGAACCTTCAAGGCTCACTTGAAAGGCTTATCAAATGATCAAAGTACTGATGAAATTAAAAATGAACTAAAAGAATTGCTTGGTTGTGCCCCTTCCCAAGTAATACTTATGAAAAAAAAAAGCGAATGGTACTTTTAAACCACGCTCTGGAATTTAGCATGAACTTTACTTGATACATTTCAATCGAAGTGATGTAAACAATTTGAAAACTTTAGAAAAAGTACGATTCATTTCCCACATTAAAATTCATTGGGAACATTATAAACGGCATAATCGTATTGCAAACTTAACGCAATGTCTTCGTTGCCAAGGCTTCGGCCACGGAACCAAAAGTTGTCATATGGATATACGGTGTTTGAATTGTGGTAAATCTCATTCGAAAGACGTTTGTCCAATGAATGAAACCACTGATAAATTTTCATGTTCAAATTGCGATGGAAATCATAAATCCAATTATTTGAAATGTCCTGTCAGGGACAAAAATTTAAACGATTGTTCGCTTAGACAACAAGTCAAATCAACGACCTTAAATTTACAGAACATACCTGAAAATCAAAAAACCGTTACAAATGCCACGCCTAATTCTTCTAAAGCACTTATTTCTTCGAATTTAAAACAGAAAACAGGTACAGGTCTTCTAACGAAAACAATTTATTGACAGGTAGATCAACCTCGTCATCATCTTCTACTAATGTCAGTTATGCTACTATAACAGGTAGAAATCTACCACTTAATTCTTCTAATGTAAATAATCAAAACACAGGAACGCCTTGCAGTTCATCTTCTAACGAATACAATTTATTAATAGGTAGATCGGCCAAATCATCTCCTTCTAATGGCAGTCTACCTACCAATATTCCTTCAATGCCATTCGCTTCTTTCAATGAAGTCGATTTAGGCGATATAACTGAAAATAAAATGTTCTACCTACAAGATCAACTTTTTCAAATGATCATCCGAATGAATTCGACTTCATCATATTTTGAAGCATTTCAAATCGGATTGCAATTTACAAATAATATGATAATGAATTTAAAATTTAACACTGATGTTAAATTTTCTCAAAGTTCACAAAATTCATATTGCCATTGTGACAGAAACTTTTCTTAAACCAAATGTCAAATTGAAAAGTAATCCACATTATGTGGTTCATCGATTTGACAGGTTTACTGGAATGGGTGGTAGAGTTGCCATTTTTGTCCGACGGCAAATTAAACATCGAATTTTACCTTCTTTCAATACTAAAGTTATTGAAAGCTTGGGAATCGAAGTAGAAACCATTCGATGCAACTTTTTAGGACTTTTCAAAGTTAGTTTTGAATATTGAAAATCCGAAAAATTATCAAAAGTTCAACACATATTAAAAAAATGGGAAAATGTTTCCCAAACAAAATATGAAAGAGTATTGTAAAAGTACAAAGCTTTAAGAAGAGATTTCATTTTTCAACGTGTAAATAAATTGAGTTATTGCAAAGCAACACGTTTTTAAAGACATGTTGATCGTGCGACGCTCACTTAGAGATGTGCGAAACAGCTCATACAGGTGAGCAGCTCCAAACCGATCAGCTCACTAAAGGGAATCGATTCAATGTATCAGCTCATCAGCTCATTTAGATTGAACTGAAGGTTTGTTTTGGGCGCCGTTTTTTTTACTCCGTTTTTCTTTCATATGCATGATCGAAATCATTGATGCACAAAGAACAATGCTATGCGAACTAACTTGTCTGCGAATTATTATTATGTCATATTTGAGAATATCTGCAAAAGTGGCATCCCTGAATGTACCTTAGCCTACTGTGTGAGAGGTAAGATTTCTTATTGACAATGGCTCATTCAATTTTGTTAAAGAAGGATAGATGCACATTTTAAAGAACGCTCGTAGCTCGTTTCCACCTTACCAGCAGGGATGCCAGGTCATTTTTGTCAAAAATCTGTGATCAAGCCAAAAACCTGTCTGTGCAAAATCTGTCTGTGCACGTTTTCCCGTTTCCATAATAGCTGATCAGAATCATTTTGGTAAGCCAAAAAAAAAAGGTTCCACTATTTCCTACCGCTCTGTAATTTTTGGCGCTAGACTGTGATCAATTTCAAAAATTTGTGCCATTTTTGAAATCTGTGCAGAAGGTTGAAAATCTGTGAAACACAGATTAATCTGTGAAACACAGATTAATCTGTGAACCTGGCATCCCTGCTTACCAGTGCGGTGAACTGGTGAGTTGCAGTTCTTTTAAAAAGAGCTGTGAGCTATCAGCTCACTTTAAAGATTCGATTCACTGGAATAGCTCAGGAGCGAATTGCCCATCTCTACGCTCACTGCAAAAGTGAGTTACAGAAATTGCAGACACCCTTCGTTTCTTAACCATTCATGGTTTCAGCATGGTCATAGTGAAAATGAGTCACACAAATAGTACTCAAGATATTCTCATTTGAACATAAATTGAATTAGGAATATATTTTCCTATAAGTATTGTACAAGTTCGCTGCATTAAGTTGCATATTTCGCTTCAGTACAAGGTTTCCTAGGTAAAAATAGGTAAAATTTTGTATAACTTTTCCAGGAAAGAAAAAAAACCTGTGCATTACCTTCTACAAAATTATGGGATTTTATATTTTCTACAATTATTCCGAGTTCCACTTAGATTTTTTTTTATAGTATTGGGCATATCTTTTCCTATAAGTTTTGTAAAAATCAGCTGCATAAAGTTGCATATTTCGCTTCGGTGTAAGATTTTATCAAAGGTAAAAAAAGGTAAAATGTTGTATAACTCTGCCAGAAAAGAATGCACTACCTTCAACAAAAATATGAAATTTTTTATTTTGTTCAATTATTCCAAACAAAGTATGCATAACAAAATAACTCGAAACAAGTTATGAATAAAAACTGATTTGAAGGGGGTTGCCATAAAAACGCTTGCGACGGTGCGACCTAGACTTTTGGTATATTTAACAAAGTAAATTATTTTCAATAGTTCTAAAACTTTGTAGAAGAAAAAAATTTTCTATCTCTTCAGAAAAAAAATTATGGTTATATTTTTTGTCAAAGTAGGCCATGAACAATTAGGGATAGAATCAAATTACACGGTATATATTTGTAAATAATTTCTTAAAATTCTGATTTATGTCCACGTTTTTATTGATTCGAACCACTGTGCGTCGTTATTCAGAACAAGGGTGGAAGAAGCGTCCGAGCTTGTTTTCGACTTTCATCGACTCATAAACGAAACAATTCACGATACGGTTGGATAAATTCGAACGTGTCAGTTCAGCTTTTTTGTTGTAACGGGTGTTTTTGTTTAGGAGGTTTGTATTTTAAATCGGGATTACTCTATTGTCTGAAAGTTGTTTTAACAGTGTAAAGTGACGTCTCTACTCAGTATTGTTTAACAAATCATCATGAATAGGTTGACACTACACACTTAAAAAAAACCCTGTGATTTTACATCTTATTAGATGCACATAAATGGAGCGTCGAAGCTCACACAAATTTACGTGGAAGAACATTTAATATTGTGTCTAAAACCTCATACATGAAATTCATTGAAATAAAAAAGAAAAGAATACTGAGAGCAACCGTCGCGACTTGAACCGAGAATCATTGGATCGCAAGTACGTCTGTTAATCGACTGAGCCACAGAAGCTGGTAAAAGGTGCATTTAAATTCATACAGTCGCACCTGCCAGCAGAACGCAAGTTACAGTCGGAACCAGTAAAATTCAAGCTCATCTAACATTAAGTCATTACAAATGAGATTTTCCGTCATTTGACAAATTAGGTCTTTATGAATTACATCGTATAAGGGATTAGGTCACCAGTAAAATTAAAATTTTTTTGGTGTGTAGAGCTTCCAAATCGTGGAAATTATTTTTTCAAAATCATTGTACAATTCAAATTGCATAAAGAGCACTTCGTAAATTTTATGGTGCACATAGTCGTCCACCACCGTTTGAGACCACCATAAAGAACGTAATTCCCAAATTTCGGTCCACATTCACTGTTTTGGATGCCAAGTCATCGACAAGAATAAGAAAATACGGTCTATGGGCTGGTGGAATCATCGGTCCTTATTTCTTTAAAAATGAGGAAGGACGACGCGTTGCCAAATCTTCAAGATATGGATGTGGACGAAATGTGGTTGGTTGGTTCAACCGGATGGTGCCACTTGTCATACTGCGGCCGAAACAATCGATGTATTGAAAGAACATTTCAACGGCAGCATTATTTCTAGAAATGGACCGGTGAATTGATCTCCGCGTTCGTGTGATTTGACGCCACTCGATTATTTCTTGTGGGGATACGTGAAGTCATTGGTTAGTGTGGATGAACCAGCAACGATTGATGCTTTGGAAAC
Organism: Malaya genurostris; assembly: GCF_030247185.1. Taxonomy (NCBI): domain Eukaryota; kingdom Metazoa; phylum Arthropoda; class Insecta; order Diptera; family Culicidae; genus Malaya; species Malaya genurostris. The sequence continues at coordinate 20,461,745 of NC_080571.1, read as the reverse complement.
CAATATTCAACGTATCATTGCTGAAATACGCCTAGAAATGCTTAGAAAAGTGGTCGCGAATTGGATCTCCAGAATGACATTTGTGGAAAATAGACGTTGCGGCCAAATGACCGAAATTATATTAAAATGTTAAATGCCGAAAAAATATTCACCAAATAAAAATAAATTGTCCATTTCATGATTTGGCATGTGTTTTATTTAAATTTCAAATCAGCTCCTCATTAAATAAGCCTCGTAATATTTTGATTTAGAGAAGGAAGTAGAAAAATAGAACTGAAAACAATGTCTAAATGTTTGCTTGATTGCATGCACAAGGTTTGATCAAGTTCAAATTGTATTACTCGCTGCAAGCTGATACCGCATTCGCAATAAAACCATACATAGATCTATCAATCTTTTGCTCTGTCGAACAAAGATATAAAAGATTTTTCATTGACATTCAATGCTTTTAACGCGTCTCTACGTTTTGACGTTTCATTTTTTCACAAGCTTTCGATTCTAATGTTGGATTCGTCTTTTCTTGTCGTAAATAGGACTTACTTTGGATTAGGGTCATTTCGCCGAAAGTCATTTCATCGAAAGCCGTTTCGTCGAATGCCGTTTCGCTGAAAGAGTCATTTCACCGAGTTATTCATCAGTTTTAATATCGTGATTGGAATTGATAAAAAAAAGACAAATAAAAAATGATTATGTTTACTCCCATTTCGTTGACCTACAATCGTACTTCTGAAATGATCCATAGACTTGAATAATTGTTGTAGGTTTATTCATGATCAGCCCCGATGTTCAACTAGACGAATAATTTGTCTTCGGATTTCGAAACCAGAATTACGATTCAGAAACTCAATTTCAGAATTCTGGAACAAAATTCATAGAATGACTTTCAGGATATAGCGTGATGGGTAAGTCGATGCCTTTCACGCAGCCCACCTGGGTTCGATTCCCAACTCCGCACATAGGGTCAGAAAGTTTTTCTTGTCCGAAGAGGTGATTGACTCCATAAGCGAAATAAAAAATATGGCTTTTAGATCCTAGATCCTGAAACAAAATTTTACATCTGCACTCCTGACACCTTAATTTTGGAAATGACTTCTGAACCAAAATGTAATTCCTTAATTCAGTTTCAGAATTTAATTTCAGAATTCAGATTCAGAATTTTGATCCTTGGAACCTGGATCGAAATTCGAAAATTAAATTCTGGTAGTAGATTTTGGAACTGAATTCAGTTCCTTGTCTCAGGTTCGGATTTCAAGTTTAGAATTCCGTTATTGAATTCGTGACACGCATTCAAAAAACCTGTTTTAACACACTTTACCCTATACCTTCGGATCCGGATGAAATTCAGGAATTACGTATGGGACAACAGGACCTTTCATTTGAACCTAAGTTTGTAAAAATCGGTTCAGCCATCTCCGAGAAAAGTTACACACACATACACACACAAACATTTTGCGTACTCGACGAACTGAGTCGAAAGGTATGTGACACTCGACCCTCCGGGCCTCGGTTCAAAAGTCGGTTTCCATAGTGATTGCATAACCTTCCTATATGAGAAAGACAAAAAGGTGTATTCTCATGAAATTTGTTCATATATCTCGAAAATGACTGCATTTAAGAAGTAACTCTCCATGAACTTTTTCATTGAGCGTAGCTTGAAGAATTTTTTTTCTCATCAACATCGTTTTCCTAAAATAATGAAAAAGTTTTTTTTTCGGAAGACTGTTTTAGCGATCATCTCTCTACCTTTTCAAACATTCATCATTTTTTTGTAACTTGACGTTTTTGTGGTAGGAATATACATAACAAAAGGGGTAAAAAGTCCCGGGCCTAACACATAGATGGTGCTAGTTTTATTGGAGTCACCTTTTCTCAGTTAATACTAACCTTTAAAAGACAGGTATTAAAATTTCTTGTTATTATTCTCATTAGTTTGTAAGTTCTGGTGCTAAAAGTGACGCTACTTTTGTTATTTTCTGAGCAATGGATCAAAAACAATTTCGTGTTTTAATTTTACACTACATCTTGATGGGAAAAAATACCGTTCAAAAATTTTCGCGTCGATATGTGACAATGGATGAAACAAACCACATGAATTGAACTTCGAATTGCTCCCACATCCACCGTATTCGCCAGATTTGGCTCCCAGCGACTCCTGATTTTTCGCAAATCTGAAAAGAATGCTCGCCGGCATGAAAATTTCGCACGAATGAAGAGGTTATCGCTGAAACTGAAACTGCCTATTGAGATTACGTTGATGAATAAAGTAAATTTTGTAACCAAAAAATCGTGTTCTCTTTGTTAGGCCCAGGACTTTTCAGCTCATGTGTAAATTGTAAATCGCAAGTTTTGCGCGAAGCAAATTTACTATACTTCAAGGTGAACCTTTGCATCAGAGTTTGGTTTTTCAGCTAGATGAAATGTTTTTTTTCTATTTAATAAAATAAGTTTTAAGACACACTTATGATTAACGTATTGCGTTTTGGAAGAATGACGACGCTGGAAATAATGTGTTCTTTAATCAGTTTTTGTTTTGGTTTTGATTTCGCTGAAAAATTGGACCAGCTGCAAACGAAATTAAAATTTTGCCAAAAGAACGAATGCATCTAGACGTAGATGATGTATATGGAATAAAATTTAACAAGTCTTGTGACTCAGTGTACCTTATGTTGAAACGTGAACAAGATACAATAGCATTCACTTTGATTAACAACGAGATGCACAGTGTCGAGTATGACAACGCTAAATACAAAATCCCTGTGTACGTGGTGGACGGTGCCATGGAAGCGCGTGTATATGATCTTATCCCACACGTAAGCAAACATTACGTTCAAGGAAAAATATGTCGCAGTACGGAGAAATTTTTTCCATCGAAAGGAAAGTGTGGCGGAATCCTTGTAAATCACTGGTTACCTACGAGAATCAGCTTATTGCATATCAGTTTTGTGAACAATCGACTCACTACTCACTCACCAAAGACAAGGACTACTAACTAACAAATAAATAAACCCAGTTCCTTCTGTTTTAAGAACACTTCCATCAATTAGCATATGTAATCAATGTACTACATACAATGTTCGCAGTCTCGGAACAACAATCATAGCAAAAAGAAGACGGAAACTAGCCCCAGCAATAATGAAGCAATGGATGACAATGGATCCTTGCTGGATGAAAGTTCATATTATTCTTTCCTTATCTACCAAAGTGAAAATTTTCGGGGTAAGGTACGAAATTGAATGAAGCAAGTATTAACACATTAGTAATTTCTCACTTCCTGATAATTTCAAGCGAATCCGAAATTCGGTTTAATTTTAGTGGGTAAATATGTGTGTACCATTTTTGCTAAACCACTCTTTTTTTTCTTTTTTTGGTAGAAATGGTAACGTGAATTCCAACTAGTTTTACCAATTTTCATCACTTCCACCAGAATCATTGAAAATCATGTTCCTTAGCCGTATTGCAATAAAATACCCACATTCGGGATAATAATACATTTAGAAATATATCTTAATGTTTGCTTAAGGGGGGCAATTAAACCACTTCACACTAACCCTCAATGCTTTAAGCTTTTGAATACTTCACAATTTGATCTGTTGGTTTCATTCAGTTTAAGGAAAAAATTTTTTGACGTGAATACGTCTTATTTTACAATGGGACGACTTTTGAAAATTCACTCTGTACAAGAATGGATGAAAATTGATTGTGAATATCTATTTTTGTATTCAGCGCAGCAACATAATTTTTTCTCCATATCATCGGAAATATGATAAGCAATTTATGATAAAATTTTTAGTAGTGTGAGACAACCACACAAAACTCAAAATTGACCTATCATTTCTTTTCTTAAGACGGTCAAAATTGAAGTTTTCTAAAATGTTTGGTATGAACGCGCATTAAGGTGAAATTCAGTGCCAAAATTAAGCGCGTAAATTTCCTGCCGCATGAATTGAACGAATCATCTCACAAAGCGTATCGTGCAACCGATACCGACACATAGAAATACGGAATATTTTCAGTGACTAAATGCTGTTGGCTTACGACACGTTTTTCTCGCTAGTAAAAAAGACACCAACTATGGGTGTTTATAAACCATGAGTAATTTTTAATTGACTAATATCAAAGAGACACATTTGAGCATGTTGTTTAATGTACGATTCATACGACCAGTCTCCTTCCGTCACCGTCACCGGAACGTCAGTGTCCGTCAAAAATAGTTTAGTAATTTATTTACCGAAACGTTCACAAGTACCGGCCGTGATAACGTTCCTAAGGAGTGTATCGAAAATAAGCTATCGCTATTTGTGTTATACGAATGTATTTGTAATGGTTTTTTTTTTATGCTCAGATCACAGCATGCTGTGTGTTTGGCTGTCAGCTTTCGTTTGTTCACTTGTTTGTGCGGTTGAAATTCTGCGTTTTCAAAATGTCGCGTATTGAAAATTAAGGTTCTGGCTAAGTGAGAGGAGTATTACTATGAAAAAGTTTGCAAAGCGGTTTGGAATTCATCATGCTAGTGTTAAAACCATACTTAAGTTTGGGGAACACTATTCTTTGGATGAGCTACCAGGAAGAGGCAGACTACCTGGTTCTTCCAACCCGAAACTGGATCAGAAAATGGTATCTCTAATCATGAAGAACAAATCAATGTCAATACGAGATTTGGCCAAAAAAGCAGGAACGAAAGTCAGAATGATCAAGAGGCGAAATCACCTAAAGACCTACAAGAAGCAGAAAAGCTCGAAACGAAGTGTAGAACAGAAAAAGCGAACAGCAACAAGGGCCCGGACATTGTATTCGAGTCTTTTGCAGCGTCCGGATGCATGCGTTTTGATGGACGATGAGACTTATGTAAAGGAGAACTCAAAAACCCTTCCAGGTCCACAATACTTTACTGTCGTCGTTGGGGAGGATATAAGCGATGCGGACAGGTCGCTTCAAGTGGAGAAATTCGGTCGAAAGATACTGGTATGGCAAGCAATATGTTCCTGTGGTTTGAAGTCAAAAATTTTTTACACTACCGGAACTATAAATGCAGAAATCTATCGATCTGAGTGTCTCCAGAAGAGATTGCTGCCTTTATATAAGAAGCATAGTGCACTTCCACTGTTTTGGCCGGATCTACCGTTGGCTCACTATGCCAAAACCACTCTCAATTGGATTGCGGAAAAGGGTATAAATTTCGTTAAGAAAAATACCAATCCACCAAATTGCAATCAGCTTCGACCCATCGAACGTTACTGGGCAATCGTGAAGAGGGTCTTCAAGAAGACTGATAAGGCAGCTGGGAACATGCAGGAGTTCAAAAAAAATTGGGCTCAAGCGTCCAAAACATGCGATGCAACACTTGTCCGGAACTTGATGAAGAGCGCTCGATCAAAAGTTCGAAAATTCGTGAAGAAATAACTTAAATTTCATCGGATTTTCATTATACTCAAGTATAACCTCGTACAAAGAAGGGTCAATTTTTATTTTGAATAAAATATCGTTTTTTATCTTAATTTGAAGAAGAAAATTTGTGGATAGCATATTTTCGATACACTCCTTAGACGGGTTCGTTGTGTGCAAATGTCTCCATAAGAATGACGGTGACAGAGGTTGACTGCTACGAACCGTCTGAAGCGTACTTAAGACAGCGAATTTAATCATTCAATTTATAATTAAATTGCTCCTACAATAGATATTTTCGCTTACTTCTATGCATAATTTGCATCATTTTATAAAAGGGCTGAATTAAAGACTGTCCCAGAAAGTATGGACGCACTTTGATTTCGCTGTAAATAATTCACAAGTGTTAGATATTTAAATTTTATTCGATATACTGATAATATTAGACTACAACAACGAAATATTATTTTCAACATTTGCTACTTAGCCATTGTAGACTAGCTGGCGCACCTTCTTGCGAACGTTCCTCATTAATTTCCGTACAGACTTCTTGGCGACAAGTTCTGAAACTTTTTTCCAATCTTTTTCGAACTGTTGAATGGTTTCGGCTGCCGAGACATCGTTAAGAGACTTCGTTAATGCCCGAAATTCCTCAATTGGTCGAAGTTGTGGGCAATTTGGTGGATTCATGTCTTTTGTGACGAAAGTGACATTTTTGGTAGTATACCATTCTACCGTTGATTTCCAGTAGTGGCAAGAAGCAAGATCTGGCCAGAAGACAACAGGATCCTTGTGGCTTCGAATCATGGGTAGAAGTCGTTTTTGTAAACATTCCTTGATGTATATTTCGCTGTTCATTGAAGCAGTGGTGATGAAGGGTTTCGAAATCTTACCGCAGCTACAAATTGCTTGCCAGACCATAGCTTTCTTACCAAATTTTTCAACTTCAATCGATGTCTCTGACTGGTTTAATACTTGCCCTTCTCGCACCGTATAATATTGTGGTCCTGGCAAGGATTTGTAATCGAGTTTCACGTAGGTTTCGTCGTCCATGATTATGCAGTTCAAATTTCCAGCAGCTTTCGAACCCTCGGCCTGATCGATGCTTCTTGTTTCGGACTACGTTTTGGTTGTTTCTGCTTCTTAGAGGTTCGAAGATTCAAACGTTCTTTAGCACGAAGAACATTTGACATCGAAGTGCTCACTTTTTTGGCCACATCCCGAACTGAAACCTCCTTCTTTTGCTCGAACGCCTTCAGTATACGTTTATCCATCTGAGTGTCAGCAGAACCTTTTTTCGACTCGTTTTCGGTTTATCCTCAAAGGTGTTTCCCTCACCGAACTTCCTGATTGCATTTCGCACGGGTTTTTCACTTACTCCTTTCATTTTTGCTCAGTGACAGTCCGCGTTCTGTGCACCATTTGTACACAATTTTTTTGACGTTGTTCTGCTGAAACTCCACGCATTTCGAAACAAACTAATGAAAACGAATAAACAACTGCACAAGTGGTTATAGAAGAGTGTAAACAACAGGACGCAGCCATAAAAATTGACAGATTCTGAACCATTGTGAAATGGCAGACTTTTTTGATTGCCTCCATACTTTCTGGGACAGTCTTTTTTGGACAAGAATCTTGCAGAAGGCAAAGCAAAACAAAGACCTAGCCCTTCCTTCCGTCGGAGAATATGAACTTCTGTTTCAGATTTTGAAGCCAAATCTAAGTGTGCATGCCAATTTCATGCAATAATCAATTTCATCTCAGTAATAATCGTTCATCTCGTTTCTATTCTGAATAATTGCTAGCCGTTTTTCTCCGTGTGCTGCTACTATGTTACACTGCAAAAAACATCCGTCGTACACACAGAAAACAAATTAACCCCTATTATCCGTATTACCTATTCCCGAAGCCCTAATTATTCCGCACTAAACAAATAGGCTAATGTCTTCATCATCATTTGGCACTAATTGCGATTCAATTGCATCGGTACTCATCTGCACAAGATGAACGGCAATAAAAGCAAAACATGTATTGATAAACTGCGTCTCGCGTACAATTAATTTAATTAATTTCAAGTGTTATATAATTACTCAATAATTTACCTATACTGCAATAATCATCGCCGGACCCTCGAAGCGCACGAAGCGATCGTTCTCTTTCTGGAGGATCACTTCGTCAGCAGTCGTCCAGTTTGCGCGTTCACAATTTCCAGGGAATTGGTAGCAAACAGGGGGACGGGGAGGGGAGAAGCATTCGCACTGCAGTTGGTTTGATTGGCACTTACTCGGCACTGGAAACCGGGCATTATTCGATTGATTTGCCCCTTTTTTTCTCTCTCTCTCTCTCTCCGATCCGATCCGATTCGATACACAACCGATGCAACAACCTTCGCCACCAGTCGTCGTTGGTCACAAAAAAGTTACACTCACTTATGACAGTTTCTCGATCTGATGCCATTTATTATCATGTTCGTGGTTTTTGGGCCTGGGGGTTTGGAACTTTTCCGTGTTTTTTTGTTTATTGCTGTTTTTGTGCTTTCAAGTGCGCGAAACTCTTCGAAAGTACCAGATCTGAATCTGATGTGCCTTCGACGGTGAATGCGCCACGTCATTTGACGTTCATTTTTCAACAATTACTGCACGAAATGGAACATTAGCGGAAATTGACAATACTCGCAGTGACGGCCAATGATAACCAGTCCCAGTGTGGCATTTCAATGGATAAACTATACTGTAAGGAAACAGGAATGTTCACGTTTTTATACATGAAAACTGAAGTGAATTATTGGTTTCATTATTTAAAGGGCTTTCGGGGGGCCCACCAAGGTGCGCCCAGCAGCTGCATCGTTTCTGCGGCTGTGAGATCGAAATTTCGGAAGAAAATTTTGCACTTGGTGGATCCGTTTTCGGGTTCAACTGCCACCAATGAGGTCCGAGAAGGTGACTAAAGGAACATTTATCAAGCGCGTACTCATTCTCCGTACGTCCGTCATAATTTATTATTATCATTAAATCGAGCAGCATGCTTCCTCTTACACCTCGTCGCATATTTCACATGTTTATATTGTTCGCTTGTTTACGTTACGCAGCCAGCAGTGTTTCGGGTTGAAGTTTTCATTCCGTGCAGGAACTCAGCTGCGGTCGGACCAGTTGGAAGAATAAATTAAGGACACTTTTTGTTATTTCTACTGGTTAAAATACGCAGTACTCGAAAAGAGTAAAAAACCCTACGGTTCCCCGAAACTCGATTACCTCGCACGGGTCCAAACTCAAACGGCGAATCCTTGAGGTAGAATTAAAACCGGGCTCTAGCAGTAGTGAGCAGGTGAAAGCCAAAATTCGTCCCGTCCGGTCCGGTCCGTAACGTGTAACGAGTTCTGATTCGACGAAGGAGCAAAAGAAACTGTTATCATTTTCGGATGACAGCCGCGCGAAACTGTCCAGACAACCATTGATCATAGCAATCGGGACAAAATATCCGCAGCATTTCGAAAGGTTGACGCACGAGTGTATGGCGTATGAGTTTGCGGAGTCATGGTCATGGTTTGCTATGGCTCTGGGTTGGTTGACTTGAAGACTACGTGGTGGCCTTGGTGCCCAGTATCATATTTTTATCTGTTTTTTTTTCGGTTAATTATATCGAGAATTTCAGATAATTGGTAATGAATTTTCCGAAGTTTTATTTGAATTTGTGTGGCGTAACCGCAGTTTTTCTCGAACAGAATAATTGTAAGCCTAGAATGTCCTTTTTCTACAACTGCATTTAACCAATAGACGTTCTATTTTTCCATTGCGCCGATGAATTAACATATTATCAATTTTTCATCCCATCCACAACTTTTGTGTTTACATTACGTTTCACTGGGCCCACAATTATAGTGTAAAGTTTTCATATTCGCTGCGTTTAATTACCCAACTACACTCTTTCAACTTTTCCTGCTAATGTAATTTACGATTCAATTCTACGAAATATTAATTCACTATGTTCGATTATAGTTATTTCGCAATGTTGTGCAAGTTTGGCATTTTGCCCGAAATACAAGCGTGTAAAGCATAATACTATTTTCACAATATGAGTTAAATCTAGTTTTAACTCTGATTTTATGTTTTAAGCGAAATAACATGTTTTCAGTTCACGTTATTTCATATTCAGAAACGTCACATTAAAACATGTTTTCCCTAAGGGTCTGTGCATAAAAGACGTCACGCTTTTTTGACGATTTTTGACTCCCCATCCCCCCTTTGTCACAAATTGTCTCAGAAGCAAAGACCCCCCACCCCCCCCTATGTCACATGTCACGAATTCAAAATAAATAAAATTCATCTCAATTTATTCTCAATATGTATGACAAACCATACAAATATGAGGGAAAAATCGATTTATTACATGCTGTCATCAGATTAAAAAATATCCCAAAACTACAAAATCATCGGAATTATTTTATTAATATCAATTATATAAATTAACAAAAGTATTTGGTTGGAATTGATGAAACATTTAAATCATCTGTTTTATTCCTCCTAGGGGTCCACAGATATATTATTGTTTTAGGTAAAAAATAATATTTCCTTAAGGTAGCGTACAGGGCTAAGAAAATAAAGACCAAAACCTCATAAAAACGAGATCACTGCCGGAGAATCTTTTCATGATCAGTTGATAAGTGAATTTTAAATCACATCGATCAATATCGGTACTGATCTTTCGTCACACAAAATCGGTAGTGATTTTGAGCTAAAATGATTCTTGATTTATGTAACTTCAATCATTGGATGATTCGATAAGTTTTTATGTTGGTGGAGGAAAATCACATATGATCAAGATAGGACATGACATGATCTACGTCTGAAATCGTTGATCTCCCGTCCTTTTTCAAATGGAGTACAATTGAATAAACTGCATCAGAATCAGATAAGAGTTTCTTATGATGTACTATTATCAATGCCAGAAAATCAAATTACTGAAAAAATTGTCAGTGCATAACTTAAGTTAAACCGTTTTAAGGCATCTTTTTCGATTCCAAATTTACAAGAAGAAGCTTTTAAATCAACAAATACACGTTTTCCTATAGAATGTAAACGTTTATTGTGGAGATTTTTTTCAGGAAATAAGGAGTGTATCGAAAATAAGCTAACCACATACATTTGTGTTGTACGCATGTACTTGTGATGATTTTTTATGCTCAGATCACGGCATGCTGTGCGTTTGACTGTCAGCTTTCGTTTGTTTACTTGTCTGTGCGGTAGAAATTCTGCATTTTCAAAATGTCGCGTATTGAAAAGGAAGTCAAAATTAAGATTCTGGACACATGGCTAAGTGAGAAGGGTATTGCTATGCGAAAATTAGCGAAGCGGTTTGGAATTCATCATGCCAGTGTTAAAACCATCAATAATAAGTTTGGGGAACACTATTCTTTGGATGAGCTACCAGGAAGAGGCAGAAAACCCGGTTCTTCCAGCCCGAAACTGGACCAGAAAGTGGTATCTCTAATCATGAAGAAGAAATCAATGTCAACACGTGATTTGGCCATAAAAGCAAAAACGAGTGTCGGAATGATCCAGCGTATTAAGAGGCGAAATCACCTGAAGACCTACAAGAAGCAGAAAATTTCGATACAAAATGTAGAACAGAAGATGCGAGCAGCAACAAGGGCCCGGACATTGTATTCGAGTCTTTTGCAGCGTCCGGATGCATGCGTTTTGATGGACGATGAGACTTATGTAAAGGAGAACTCAAAAACCCTTCCAGGTCCACAATACTTTACTGTCGTCGTTGGGGAGGATATAAGCGATGCGGACAGGTCGATTCAAATTAAGAAGTTCGGTCCGAAGGTACTGGTATGGCAAGCAATATGATCCTGTGGTTTGAAGTCAACCATTTTTTACACTACCTGGACTATAAATGCAGAAATCTATCGATCTGAGTGTCTCCAGAAGAGATTGCTGCCTTTACATAAGAAGCATAGTACACCTCTACTGTTTTGGTCGGTTTTATCATCGCTTCACTATGCCAAAACCACTCTCAATTGGCTTGCGGAAGAGGGTATAAATTTCGTTGAGAAAAATATCAATCCACCAAATCGCCCTCAGCTTCGACCCATCGAACGTTAGTGGGCAATCGTGAAGAGGGTCTTCATGAAGACTGGTAAGGCAGCTGGGAACATGCAGGAGTTCAACAAAATTTGGGCTCAAGCGTCCAAAAAATGCGATGAAACACTTGTCCGGAACTTGATGAAGAGCGTTCGATCAAAAGTTCGAAAACTCGTGAAGGAATAACTTAAATTTCATCCGGTTTTCTTTATGCTCATGTTTAACCTCGTAAAATAAAGGATCAATTTTTAGTTTGAATAAAATATTGTTTTTATCACAATTTGGAAGAAAAATGTGTGGATAGCTTATTTTCGATACACTCCTTAGGGCAAAGCAGTAATATAATTAGGTATTTCAGAAATGCGCTTATTGAAAATATTGGACGTCACATTCCAGCAACCCTCCCTCTTCCCCCTGTCACTAAAGGTCACGTTTTTTGAGACACCCCCCTCCACCTTGCGGCGTGACGTATCTTCAGACCCTATCTTGGCATTGTCGAACAAACAAAATAGGAGAAGTTCAGAAGACTTACCCGAACAAGTAAAATGTTTAGTTTTAGATAATAATTAGAATAATTCATTGCTTAATTTATTCAATACATACCAAACCGTAATCAACTGTTGTCTTATGTTTTATTTTGAATGTTAACTTTACGATCATTACGATAACGGAATCAAAATCAATTGAATCAGTTATTTTGGTAATAAATTAATTAAAATTGTTCTGCAAAAAATCTATTTTCGGCTGTAGTTTTTGTGTGTCTCATTTCTCGAATGGACAATGTATGGAACACTTGTAGGGTTAATTTGATACTATTATTTTGCTAAAGGAAGTATGTTAATACGTTAAGGCGTTTTAGAGTTATGCAATGTTTTTGAGTTTTTTCAAGGTATTTTCAAGACTAATTTAAATGAGTTAAAAGAAAAGCACCCTCCCAATTTTCTCTTAAATGTTTACTTACATTATGAACTTTCAGTAGCCGCATAGGATACATTTTTATCGATCTGACATCTAATGAATTTTTATATTTGAAGGTTGACTAGTTTTTGATGAAAAAACAATCATAACTTTTTACTGGTAGCTCATATGGAAAAGCTTTACTTAGCAAAATTATGCGCAATATTTATTCCAACAACTCTTCTGAAGTCAACTTTTCCATAGAACGTTTCACAAAAACGATAGAGCAAAAAAATCGATTTTTCGGGAGCCAACCTACTCTTACCCGGGACAATTGATGTAACTCGGTCAAATGAAAAGCTAAAGAGGTGCTTTTTTCAGCAAAGTCGCTCAAAATAAAATTTCCTACAACTTTATTGTACAATAAAATCATTTTTGAGCTCAATTAAGAAAGTTAGATTTCAGATTTCAATCTAAATAAGGACCACCCTAGTAATATTTTATATCAAAAGAAGCGCCATTTGATAACAAACAACTTTTGTGAAGACACCAACTACAAAAAACTAATATTTAATTGTGAAAATATTTTTGTCACGCTAATTTCCCGTTTCAAACCATAGTGCATTGACAACTTTTTCAGTGAAAAATTCCATTGTTCATACAAAACTACTTTTTGGATTTTTCCCACTTTTCCGAAAAGTTTTCCTAATTTTTTTGATGTACGAACCCGGTGGGGGTAAAAAATGATGAAACAAAAAAAGAATCTTGTGAATCCGTCCATCCGTTCTTACGTGATGCGATTACAAAGAATGATCTCTGCATTTTTATATATATATAGATAGTTAATAAAATGAAATGTATCATTTGGATATTCTGTAATCTGTTGGTACAAAAAATGAGGAGGTTTTATGCCTACTGGAGATATAGTGATAGATTGATAATAACTTATCTCCAGATTTTCTTCTACTCCGAGTTTACTTTTATTGCTGATATCTATTTGTACTATGGAATAAACGAAAATATTGTTGCAAATCACTGCAGCCGATAGGAAAATTCACGGTAGAACCCTCCTTTTCTTGATTCTATTTTTTATTGGCAGGTGCCGCTACCGGTAATTCAGTTTGCGACAATTTGCCAATCAACAATGAAAATGAGTATTTGAAAATACAAACTTGAAACGATGAACAAATTTCTTCAAATAGTTTGAGTATTTCATTTTTTTTATAAATATTCTAACCAAAATTCAGCAACATTTTGGATAGCAATTTAAAATCAATAATTTAAAGTATACATTAATCAGGGAAATCATTTCTATTACAAATTGCTTACGAACAAAAAATTTAAATATTTCGTTAGAAATCTACACGATTTGTAATCATATTGGATCGGGCGTGTTATAGTTCACTTTGACGAGAACTAAAACTGAATAGACAAAAAAAAACATTCGGATGCAAACAAAAATCCATGATTGGAAATAATATAAGACCAGTTTCAGGGATGGCTCGCAATACGGTTAGGAATCGAAGAAGGAAGACGAAGGGCGACAAATTTGCTAAGAAGTACTTGGTGTGGTAGGCGATCTGTGGTTGTGGAAAATTCAACAAGCTATACACAATGACCGGCACCATCTACCGTTAAATTTAAAAAGAAGAATATTTTCAGAAGCATTTGTGGCTCTTTCTTCGGTCCCATGAAAGTGACGCTTTAATTTGACCGGATCTGGCATCATGCCATTACGCGAAACTGGTGATGAAAGGGAATGAAGATTTTTTTCTTTTGAGGAAGGATCCGCCAATCCGCCAAACTCGCCAGAGCTTCGGCCAAATGGAAAAATTCAGGACGATCATGAAGGAAAAGCTTCAGAAAACAGGGAAGGTCTTCAAGAACGACAAGGATTTGAAGATAAAGTAGATCGAAGAGGGCATTAAGCCTAGGAGAGGAGGTTGCATAAAGAAACTTTGCAAAAAACATGGTAAATTTGTGTTTATTCATTCCCTGAGTATTTGAAAAATATTCGAATTTTGTATGACCATTTCTGTCTCAAGCATTTAGTAGTACAGTCTTTACATCGAATTGATTTAAAATGAAGCAATGACAGTCCAGTAACATTCATTTTTTCAGCTCCGAAGATTCGAAAACAAACATGCATAGATTTGCATTCATGACCCACAAAATGTCCATGTGAAATGGCGGTCAAACCATCATATTATTATAAGTATTGATTTATGACAGCTAAACAACAAAACGACCAGCTGAATCCAATTCCAGGTGTAATCATTTTGAGCCTTCAAGTATCAAGCGAAAGAACGACAGGAAAAAAAACGTTTATCCCATTAAGACAGTCACTAACCGTTTTGGGCTTCGCCGTCGTCGGGATCCGATAATATAATAACCATCGGAGCAGACCCACAACCGTTTTTACGACCAATTTAAATCGCAATAATCGTTGCCAGCATTCACTGGACGGGTAGAAACCCGGCTTTCCATTGAACAAATTAAAGAAATTTCACACCTCATTCAAGAGTGCCGCTGGAAATTGATAGGCCTTTTGTTGGTCTTTCGGTTTTCGATCGTTCATTGAAACCGAATACTATTTTAAGAAAACTCTAATCTAATATTGAAATTCATTTATCCGTTCTATAATCGGTACAATATACAAGCGAATCCAGTAGAAATACGATGTTCGATGGGTGCCGCTGACATTCGTCATTTATTTTCAATACAAATCAAATCTTTCAACTGAGCGCTGATGTTTGGCAAACGTAAGATAAAAAAAATTGGTCAGTCAACTGCACAAGATACGAATTACAGGGTTGTTACGAAAAATTTCAAAATCAAAACGCGCGAAATCCGCACGAAATTGAAAACTAAAACGCGCGATATTCGAGTGAAGCGTTAGACAACTATTTTTATGCAGGTGATATTTTGCGCAGTACTTGAAATTTACTTAAATATAATTCAAAAATCTGCATAAGTTTGCCATATGAACACAATAAATAAGTCCGCATCCAGCACGTCACTTCGAGAAACCCCATGAAAACGATCTCATTTTTATTCTCCATCTTTTTCGATTTTAATCAATAAATCTTCCATATGATTGAAAAATAAACCAATCAGTTCATTCTGCTTAAAATTGCAATTCAAGAAAAGTGTCTTAGTCTAGAACTCTTCGGTTTTCCTTAAAACTGCTCGAAAAAAATTATCTCAGTTTCAGCTTACTTCCACGGACACATTTGATTAGCAACAAACACATTCCTACAAGGATTTCCTCTTGCAGAAATTATCGCGATATAAAGATTTACGTACCTTCTGTAAGTAAACCATTTGCGGGTTAGGAACCTTTAATTTAACACGCGAAAGACAATGGAAATGGTATGTTGTCGTAAAACTATTTACTTTTCCAGAAAACTACTTTTGTGTCAGAAAATATTTAGTTTTGCTTATTTTGTGTAGCGCAATCTAATACAAATGCTTTGAAGCAGTGTTGCCAACTTTTTTTTATTAGAGAATTAAAATCTACATTCATAAAATGTTAGCAATTTTCCATCAAACGTTGGTAGAAAATTGTTCAAATTTTCAGGCTTCACATTCATTTGAGATTAAATTATTGTTTAAAAAGATTGTTTGAAACTCAATCCTGCAAGTCACTTTAATAAACTCGTTGCACTGAATATATCAATCTATGACATACGTACTGAATAAAATGTACGTAACATAATACACAAATTACCAACACAAGTTAACTAGGTTTACTCTTGATCCCTAAATAATACTCTCTGATGTACGGAAAATGTTACAGTAAAAATAAAAATGCTTACAATTGTAATTTTGAAAGAAGTTAAACAGATTTCATCGAAGATATTTTTTTTGCTTCGACATCTTTTTGCTCGGCAAACATTTCCTTCTTGGTAAGAAGAATTTTAAGGTAGACCACACCAGGATGATCTTATTCACTCTTTTTAATTTCAGTTTCAATTATAATAGCACCTTCTTCAGTTGTCAGATTTTACTCTGAATGTCTTTTTTTTCCTCCTCATCTTTTATTCTTTTATTTGGATCAGGGAAAAGCCCACTGGAATTAGTTTCTGTCAAACTTGTTCTCCAGCAGGCATAAAACCTCCTCATCTTTTGCATCAGTAGATCAAAATCATCCAAATGATACATTTCCTTAAATCTAGTGCTTCTATACTCACTAAATCTAATGAGACAGTTACATAAGAAACGATTTCTCGATAACATTACGTGATAAATGAAAGTCGAAAGAATTGAAATATTTGTTAAACATGGGGCACATGCTAGCAATGGGCTCGTTATATCAATAATTAGTTCTAACATAGAGAACCCGTCGAATGTCTAATTGTAACAGTTGAAAGCTCTATGTGCTCTTTAAAATTTAACTTGGTTTCCAGAACACCCAGGTCCTTATCAGACGATGCGCGTTCGAGAACAGTTTGTGGACTATTATAGTTGAACTTGAATACAGACTTTTTGCTACAAAAAGAGACGACGGAGCATTTAGTGGCATTTAAACCATTTTGAAATATGAAATATGAAAGTAATCGGCGAACGATAGTGTCATACACTTGATCGAAAAATTTAGATCGTTGAGATACAATAAAATTATGAACGGTCCAAGGTGACTTCCTTGAGGAACTCCAGATGTAACAGCACATGGTGAGGTTGTACAGGCTCCTATTTTCGCTATCATTTCATTACCAGTTAGATATGATCGAAGCCAATTAAAAAATGATCCGTTTAATCCCAGTCTACTTAACTTGGAGATTGCTATGTGATGATTGATTTCGTCGAACGCAGCAGGGGAATTTGAAAACTTTGGCATGGATCCAAGCTGAGTCTCTTATATGTAGTCAGAGCAACTATGTGTTATAAAATCCAGAACTATAATTTCAAACAGCTTCGATAAGGCGCACAAAGCAACAATTCCACGGTAGTTGGATACTATACCCTTGTTCACATAGGATTTCTTCCATATTTCTGGAAAAATTCCAGAACGCAAAGAACAATTGAAAATGTTGAATAGTGGAACCAACAAACTATTAGAACACTTTCTTATCACCACGAATGGAATCCCAGAACTTCTTCGTTTCTTTTATTGTCAGACTTCGCTTCGTAAGCATGTCGTGTAAATTTTGCTTTAAGAATGCGATTTTTGTCATACACAAAATTTATTACTATATTATTGAAGAATCGCATTCCTTGCATTATTGAATGTATTATCACTGAGACGATATCTTCCATCTGACATCAATATGCTTGAGTGCAAAATGTTGAAATAGCAACTTGTATCACTCGAGATCGAAAAGCATAAAATCGAAATTTTGTCCACTCAAGAAAACATTGGCTAGAACCGCGTGCTAGTAAATTTTAGTTTTATCAAGGTGAAAATTCGGCCATCTCGACCAATTGCTGAAACGTTCGACCATCTTTAATTTTTTAGGGTTTCATTAAAGTCACAAGCTTCAAAAATTTGCAAAGAATTTTGAGGAATGATGTTTTTTGAAATTCGCGCGAAATCCGCGCCATAGCATCAAAGTCTTAGGGTGAAGCCAGAGTGGGAGCGACAAACGACGCGATGCATAGCACGAAAATTTTCTAATTCGACGTGGTAGTCATAGTAAAACCAACTAGAAGAGATGCTCAAAAGCAACAGATGTAAACAAAAATTGACATTATCATTCGTTGTTAAAGTTTCAAAAGAATGGATTCGGACGAAGAGTTTTTTTACGTCCGAAGGCGTACGCTACTATTTCTTCGGAAATCATAAAAAGTTCGGAATTCATCCAATTAATCGAAACAGAAGAGAGTTCTGTGAATATCACCATCTGTAAAAAGAATTGTCCAAAGATTCTCAATAATTTCATGACTATACCAACCAGTAGTTCCTAATATTTCCGTAACTTCTTTCCAACACTTCTTCACAGGAACCTGGTTCCGATAATTACGATATTGTTGATCCCAGAGCGCATTTCGTTTAAAAATAGCATCCAAACATCAATCGAATAATCATGTTCCGTCATAACAAAAATCAATTCAACCTCTGTTCGCTCGTAAATCGCGTGAAAAACTTTGCACGTGGTGCTTGGTCGCTTGTCGCGCTGAAAATCGCTCGTCGCTACGCAACGTATCGTATTTACTGTGGCCTGCATGTTTATTTTTTCAAGTGGACGAAATTCTGTCGAGCTTCGCCATGTGTTTTTCTAATATTCGCATCGCATCGCTTCGCGTCGCTTGTCGCTCCCACTCTGGCTTCACCCTTAGCAGAAACCGCGCCAAATCCGCGAAAATCGCGAAATCCGCGAAAACCGCGAAATCCGCGCGACCGTAACAACCCTGGAATTACATTAACACTGACACCAGCTAAATGGAAGAGCTGTAATTAAATATATGGGTCATTGCACGTTTACTGTCGATAAGGCTGGGCTAACGAGACCAAAAATATAACAAACATAATAAAGATTGACAATTCTGTAATTGATTCACGTATCACGATTTAGTATCCAGATCAATTCTAGTGGACAGTTTGGAATGGTACGGTTAGCTCCGACAGTGAATAATGTCAAAACACTCTATTGCGTGGGAACCGGGTATAATTTAGAATCTTACAAGATGTCATCCGCAGCTTGATATCACTGTTAAAAAACAGAAAACACTTCAACGAAATGGATAGTTGTTACCCGTCAAAATCTGTACAACGATCCAATAATTAATAACCCTGCAGCATCCCAACCTAGTCCTTGTACATCCCGTCACGTTCCATCTGGAAGGACACTTTACGAGTCTTACTACACTACACAGCTTGTCTAGTAAGACATGTTCCATTGCCGATGTTTACTTGGCATGTTCACGCGATAAGGCCGCGTGCGGGAACATGCAAAGCACATTAGCCACCCGCCGCCGGATCTAAGCCCCTTTGGCAAACAGACAAGGATCAAACGCGGTCTTGCGAGACATGATGTTCAACACCCGGCTCTGGTGGCTCCGCCGGTAGTTGTTCGTGCATGCGTTCAGGCACTGCTGGCACTGATCACCGCTTCTTCTGAGACTGGAGGAAGCTCATTTTACGCACAAACTCCCCGGAGTTCTTCCCCAGGGTGAAAATCAGACGGAAAACGGTAATAAAGAGGCAAACACCCGGCAACGCCTTCTGTGATCGGCACAGTTGTCTCGCTAGGCTGGTGCTAGGCTGTCAATACGCCGCGTGGTCTGAAGATACCGAAAAATGTTTATGATCGTTTTACATTGTAATTAAGGTGATAATAAATAAATCATCCACTTATCACCTGTTCGGAGAGTTAGGTCCGTGGAGAGAAGCTGCCGGACGACGCGGTTGCCTTCAATGGTACGGTTCACCGTTGTTAGAAGTTCCTGACGGTCGGCCTTCGATCGCCAGTGAACTATACTATCTTTCTTTTGAACCTGTGTTTGTTGGCATGTGCATGTGTGTTGATGTCTGATGTGTCTATGCAGATCGCCAGGATGCCGAAGGGGCGGAGTCTTCACCAAAGCAGAAAAGGTAGATTAATTGCTCCTCTTTAGTGAGAAATATCAACGTCTTAATTTATCACTTGCATTGCGCCTCGGATAGGGATAGTAAGAGGATCTCCACATCTCGTGGGCCATCCACCGGCCAACAAGAAGGAGCATCATCGTAGCAGGCACTGATACTGCATACGACGAGAGAGAGAGAGAGAGAGAGAGAGAGTGAGTGCAACGCTATCATTATAGACCGTACCAGTAGGCCATAAATAGTGACGCGCAGGAAGAGTTATGTTGTAGATTTATGCTAATTTTATGTGAAACTAAAACGTTGTCATTTTGCTCTGGGCAGGATGATCTATATCGCGTGACTGGTGGTGATTTTTATTGCCTGGCAGTGGTTGTAGATGATGTAGTTGTTTTCTGTTACTGGTGCTGTTCTTGTTGGACAACCGGGCCGTGGTTCGGACGAGTTTCGGTTTTGCGCAGAACATGTTTATTGAAATGCGTTCCCAATATGCGTATGCATTGTGGTGTTCGGGAATGATAGATGATAGACCGCTTCGACAGAGGGGTAGTGCGCTGAAACATGCAAGGATTCAGTCGTTTCTTGGTCTCACAGTTTTTTCAATCTTTGAAAACAATTTTGACAGTTTTTTTATTCAATAATATAATATAACATTAAGGCACAATTTTGACAGTTGAAGTCTTTTCAGTTTTGTTATCACAACAACCTCTCATTAGATCTACATTACAGTTTCTACTAATTTCTACAATCTGTTGGGCAAATGCAAGTATTGACTTCTCCATATTAGGTGCTTCTTTTTCAGAATTAGTTACGTAATAAACCGAATTCAAGGAATTAAGCAAAGTGTGATCGGTTACGTTCGTGCAGCAAAACGTTAGTGTAATGTGTTTTCTTGGATAATTAAACACTGAATTTGTCTCCTCAATGCTCGGTCCAAACGCATTAGTTGTAGAACAAGTTACAATTTTATTGAACTATTATGAAGAACTCACATATCTTATAGAGTAGTGATTTCCAAAGAAGTCACTACAGTCCACCAGTATAGCTGATTTTTAGTGGACAGCAAAATCAAAATTGTCCACAGGTGGACAATGAGCCGCGAATAGTGGGCTTCACTAATCTATCTGAGAAAGGATTAGAGTAACTGTACTGAATGGAATTAAAAGTCCCGGGCCTCTCACAGAACAGACGTGAATAGTTTCGAACCGTGTATATTTTTGTTGAGAACAAGCCTTAAGATGGCCCAATACAAAATTTCATGACAATCTATCCACTAGTGTTAGAATAGCAGCAGATCGTGTCAAACAAGGTCTAGTTTTCATCAAGCTATGGAAAAAGACGCACCAGCGGATTCATGCATAAAAGCAACGGTGAAATTGAATGACTTGCTGTACGGTTTGGTTCATCATCCCTCGTATTCTCCAAACCTGGCCCCTAGCGACTATTATCCATTTCCAAACCTGAAAAGGTTTCTCCTGGGAAAGACATTTTTTTCGAATGCTGAAGTCATTGCCGAAACGGAAGAGTATCTTAAGTGTATCGCTCTATTACACTGAAGAATATAAAAATTTTCACGGTAAAAAATTGACTTTTTCTATGTTAGGGGACTTCTCATTACATGTAGTCTTCCTCTCCGTTTCCCTAGTTATTTGGAGATTTGTGTCTTGCCTTAGCTTCTCATCAATTTCCTGGTAGGAAGGGAAGGATAAAAGGAACATGGAAGGGAATTGTGAAGTGGGTAAGGTGGGAAAATAGCACAAAACATAAAGAAACAAATCGTTCTGCATCCCCGAAAGGATGCTGAACGATCTGCAGGTGCCAAAATGCACAGTTAATAAACCCGCCAACCCCCGAGAGGATTTAGAGATTTTACAAAAGCGACACCATTCTGCATTCCCGGAAGAATGCAGAAAGATTCGCATTAAAGACTGTCCCAGAAAGTATGGACGCAACCAAAAACCGCTGCCATTTCGCAATGGTTCAGAGTGTGTCAATTTTTATGGCTGCGTCCGGTTGTTTACACTCTACTCTAACCACTTCTGCAGTTGTTTATTCATTTTCATTAGTTTGTTTCGAAATGCGTGGACTTTCAGTAGAACAACGTCGAAAAATTGTGTACAAATGGTGCACAGAACGCGGACTGTCACTGAGCAAAAATGGAAGGAGTAAGTGAAACAGCCGTGCGAAATGCAATCAAAAAGTTCGGTGAGGATAACACCTTTGGGGATAAACCGAAAACGGGTCGAAAAAAAGGTCCTGCTAACCCTCAGTTGGATAAACGTATACTGAAGGCGTTCGAGCAAAAGAAGGAGGCTTCAGCTCGGGATGTGGCCAAAAAAGTGGGCACTTCGATGTCTAATGTTCTTCGTGCTAAAGAACGTTTGAATCTTCGAACCTACAAGAAGCAGAAACAACCAAAACGTAGTCCGAAACAAGAAGCATCGATCAGGCCGAGGGTTCGAAAGCTGTACAATACGATTCTTGCTGGAAATTTGAACTGCATAATCATGGATGACGAAACCTACGTGAAACTCGATTACAAATCCTTGCCGGGATCACAATATTATACGGTGCGAGAAGGGCAAGTGTTAAACCAGTCCGAGACATCGATTGAAGTCGAAAAATTTGGTAAGAAAGCTATGGTCTGGCAAGCAATTTGTAGCTGCGGTAAGATTTCGAAACCTTTCGTCACCACTGCTTCAACGAATAGCGAAATATAACAGATCGGCTGAAAAGTTCGTATCGTTTCTATGAGAGGGCGCCACAAGAATTAAATCCATACCATTTTCAGTTAGTACCAACCTTCAAAAGATACGTGTATAAATTTGACAGCTGTCTGATTATTAGTTTGTGAGATATTGCATTTTGAGTGAAGCTACTTTTGTTATTGTGAAAAAAATGAAAAAAAAATAATTTCGTGTGTTGATGAAACACTACTTTTTGATGAAAAAAAGTGCCGCCGATACAAAAAAAATGGCTTGATGAGTGTTATCCAGACTCTGCACCGGGCGAAGCAATAATTCGTAAGTGGTTTGCAAAATTTCGTACTGGTCATATGAGCACCGAAGACGATGAACGCAGTGGACGTCCAAAAGAGGCTGTTACCGATGAAAACGTGGAAAAAATCCACAAAATGATTTTCAATGACCGTAAAGTGAAGTTGATCGAGATAGCTGACACCCTAAAGATATCAAAGGAACGTGTTGGACATATTATTCACGAATATTTGGATATGAGGAAGCTTTGTGCAAAATGGGTGCCGCGTGAGCTCACAATCACAATGTCACAAGTCGATGAAAACCATTCTGAAATTGAACGAATTAGGCTTCGAATTGCTCCCTCATCCACCGTATTCTCCAGATTTGGCCCCCAGTGACTTTTTCCTGTTCTCAGACCTCAAGAGAATGCTCGCTGGTAAAAAATTTAGAAGCAATGAAGAGGTAATCGCTGAAACTGAGGCCTATTTTGAAGCAAAGGACAAATCGTACTACAAAAATGGTATCGAAAAGTTGGAAGATCGCTATAATCGCTGTATCGCCTCTGATGGCAATTATGTTGAATAATAAAAACGAATTTTGGCAAAAAAATGTGTGTTTCTATTAAACGATACGAACTTTTCAGCCGAACTGTTACATCAATGAATGTTTACAAAAACGACTTCTACCCATGATTCGAAGCCACAAGGATCCTGTTGTCTTCTGGCTAGATCTCGCTTCTAGCCACCACTCGAAATCAACGGTAGAATCGACGACACGACCAGGCACTCCGAAGAAAAATTTGCAATGAAATTGTCCACCAGTTACCGTCAATATAACGACCCCTTGATAATGATAAAAATAATCTTCTTGAGCATCACTGTTTAGGTTGCTACGAATTAGTTACCAAGGAGCTCCAAAGTAAATTAACAAACAATTTTAGAACAAACGCAAAAGATATGCGAATAGTACACATTTTTACAGATTTTGTTCAATATTTCAGTAACTTCTACTGTGAAATCCATAGAAGGTCATCTTTCCATTGTACGCAATGGAAATGTTAACCAGTCAACATGTTCTAGCTGCATGCGGTGGTGGACTCGCAAAGACAGGAGCTGCAAATGGTTTCGTAAAAAATCAAATTCATGATCGAGAAATATAAACAATTTATCGATCGGGCGTTTTTTAATGTTCTAACGGTAATGATGTAGAATACGGATACAAAAATAAAAAATAAATTTGTTCCCGGCGGTCTAGATTGAATTCTCGAATGTGTCTAGGCCAGTCCGCGTCCTGATTCAAACATAGGTGCCCCCATCCTCGTTCGGTAGAATGGCGCTTCAATTTCGGGAAGGTCCCGGTACGACGGTTATTCAGGGTAGAACGTGTACGATCGCTATCCTCCACAATACGGCCACTATGACCGGTACACACTTGACAGTAACTTCAAAAGGAATAGACGCATCGATCGGCGTGATTCACGAAATCACGTTCCGCATCATCGTACATAGGAGGTCCAATCATTTCGACTATTTAGTCGTAATTAAGGGTTTCCTTCAGGAGCAGAACCTCCGCTTGAGTTCCCGGCTTGAATACGTTAACGCACAAAATCTACTTCATTAGCTCGTGCGCCTCGATGATCAGCTGATGTGATTCGCGATCAGTCACGATAACCAGATGTTCTGAATAGGGATTTTCCGCATACGAATTTTCTTCGCTTTTCTCGGCGAGCGAAATAAGACCAACGGATTCATTTATACCGAAGTATTTAATTTCAGGAATCA
Source organism: Malaya genurostris (assembly GCF_030247185.1). Classification (NCBI taxonomy): domain Eukaryota; kingdom Metazoa; phylum Arthropoda; class Insecta; order Diptera; family Culicidae; genus Malaya; species Malaya genurostris. Next base: position 20,437,096 of record NC_080571.1, on the reverse strand, counting down.
GGAATCAGAACAAATTGGCTCAAATGGCACGTTCCCCTTGATATTTGGAGATTTGTGCCTTGCCATCAATTTGTTTTTAGCATCATTTTCCCGATATATAAGAGGGAAGGATTGAAAGGAGATGGTAAGGGTTGGACTAGGAGGATGGGAAAAATTGACGACACAAAAACACATAAAAGCAGAAGTAAATTCTGCACCCCTAAGGGATGCTGAACAATCTGCTGAGGATCACATTTACTGGAAGCAGGAGGAAATTCTGAACCTCTACGAGGTCCCGAACAGTCTGCTGTTAATAAAACCTCCAACCCCCAAGAGGATTTAGATATCTTACAAAAACGACACCATTCTGCACTCCCGGAAGAATGCAGAACGATTTGCAGTATGTACAAGCAGAAATAAATTCGGTACCCCCTAAATGATGCCAAACAATCTGCTAAACCCTATTTCAGGTGAATACAGAAGGGATTCATTCACTCCAGGAAGAACGATGAACCCTTCTGACTATAGCTCCTTAACACATTGGGTGAAAAACGAGAGAATATCCTTCAATTTTAGCTCCGCATACACAGACTCAACCATGTATGGAGAACCAAAAACCCGGATACGTAGCTGCGTCAATGCGGGACAGTTACATATCAGATGATATGAAGTACCGTAATCGCATTCACACAAATCACACGAATAATACTCAGCACTTTGAATAGTAGCCATGTGATAATTGAGTTTGCAATGTCCAGTCAGAGCTCTGACCAGAATCATAAATCAAATAAACATAGATTTCTCACTGTACGGTGACACTAACAGCACCTCTAGTGACAAACGGATGTACTTTTTTCCATTAGCTACTGTGGTTGTGTTAAATGCGCAGGCAACTTTTTGCATGCATTTTAGGAGCATTTACGCACCCATTCTCCACCAGACGGTGCTTTTGGTGTCACGGGTTGCTCAACTACATTACTATTACACTGGGAAATCTATGTTTATTTGATTTATGCCAGAATACTACAATGATGCTTGGAGAAATGCAGTAGACACTTTGACATTTTCAGATTTAAATCTGGTAGAAATGCTCTTGTCTGAGCGCAAGTTTGCAAGCTGCGCCAGTAGCTGGCATGTTTGGATGCAGCCCAAGAATGAATCTTGTGCCTCATCCAACTAGTTGAAAGTGGTAAAGCTGGTTCAGGACCAACGAAATCATTCGTTGCACCAGCTCTAGCCAACTCATCAGCCCATTCATTTTCAGTAAAACCAGAATGGCCGGGTATCCATAAGAAGTAAACAGCATTTGAAATGCTGAGGTCTTCAATTTGAGTTCGACATGAGATCACTAGATTCGACCATGAGTCATTCGAACTGAGTGCTTTTAAGGCTGCCTGACTGTCGGAACAAAAATAAATACGTTTACCACAGATCCTCTGCTGAAGTGCCGATTGTACTCCACACAGAATTGCGTAGATTTCTGCTTGGAACACAGTACAGTATCTACCAAGTGAAAGAGACTGCTCCAGTCTCATTTCACGACAGTAGACACCAGCACCAGCACGACCATTCAACAGAGAACCGTCCGTATAACAAACTATGTGTTCATCAAGTTGTCGTTCCAGACAACCAGACAACCATTCCTCACGAAGAGAATAGCTCACATTGAATGTTTTGAAAGGAAAACTACATGTGAGAGTTAGGTCACTAGGAGCGAGTAAATACTCATCCCACGTAACCATTTGAGACCACAAGCGTTTCAATAGATTTTCAAGCAACTTCGTTTTGAAATTACCAGTTACTGAGGGGTAGTTAAATTTTCGATACAGTTTAGATAGACAAGTGGCAGGTCGTGTCGTCGGTAGAATGGTATACTACCAAAAATGTCACTTTCGTCCCAAAAGACATGAATCCCCAAAATTGCCCACAACTTCGACCAATTGAGGAATTTTGGGCATTAACGAAGGCACATCTTAGGAAACATGTCTCGGCAGCCGAAACCATTCAACAGTTCGAAAAAGATTGGAAAAAGTGTCAAAACTTGTCGCCAAGAAGTCTGTACGAAATTTAATGAGGAACGTTCGCAAGAAGGTGCGCCAGCTAGTCTACAATGGCTAAGTAGCAAATGGTGAGAATAATATTCTGTTGTTGTAGTCTAATATTATCAGTATATCAAAAAAAAATTGAATATCTAACACTTGTGAATTATTTACAGCGAAATCAAAGTGCGTCCATACTTTCTGGGACAGTCTTTACTCACAAATATAACTATTGTATACAAAAACATTCTGGCCCTTATTGCGGGTATCACTTCACGGTGAAAACCAAATGAAGTGAATGAAGGTCTTTATCACGAAAGTCGCTCCAGAGAAAAAAGTAATTACTTAGATGAGCTTGTTGTTATTATGAACATCAAATCACACAAATTTCGTTGGAAAAATAGCCACTTGAGCCAATTAGTTCTGAATCAGTGCAAGCAGTTTAATTTGATTTTCTCTGCACTGAAGAATCGAAAAAAAAGATAAATACAAAAATAATGATCATGAAACAGTAACCTATAGTCGGAATTCCTAAGCGACTGTGGTCGCAAGTTTGTCCCGTTGTCCGTGGAATTCCTGTAGGGACAAACATGTACGATTGTGGGCAGTACAATTACGAACGCTATCAATCAGCCAAGAATGAATGTCGACCATGTTTTGAATCGTCGTTAACACAAGTAGAAACATCTCTTTAATTTTTTCACTTAACGTGGAGCATGGATTTATGAGGATACAACTTTTTCTTCGGCACAAAAAAATACCATCTATAATACCAAGAATTTCATTCCCGTAGGGAACAATTTGCGTAGGCAAAATTACAAATCCGATCGACTGCATAAAAAAACCCTAGCATGGCCTCGATCGACTTAACAGTACATCAGTTGCCGTAGGTGGAAGCAACCACGACGAATGGATTCGTATCATTTTCGCATTGGCAAATCCCGACTTCCTTTATAGGAATGAGTCTCGTTAGACCTTTATTTGCACAAATGCATCTAATCAAGTTTAACTTGCAAATAATTTATATGAGTCTGACCGGGGACGCTCGTAGAACTTGACGTGTGCAAGTGTTCGCGATAAAGTGAACCAGTGTTCCGAGAGATACGAAACGCCAAACGCGAAGGTGCAAAACGTTGCCTACTTTGATTGATCGTTCCAATGGGGGTTGCGGAATTCATTTCAATGACCGGGAGCGGAATACCATCCGCGTTGATGGCAATTTTTTTTCCCAACGGCACTTTTCTTTTTTATCACCACGAACTAGCAGCAGCAGAAAGGAAGAAAGGAGAGGGAAAATCATAAGATAAGCCCCCGAAGTCGGTGTGCGCGTTGTGTCGTCCGTGTGCCGCCCTGACATTTCCACGCTGAATAATTCATCAGGACCGACATCGGGAACGTCACAGCGTGGAACGTCAATGAAACGAGTGCCTAAGTGCGTAACGAAAAACGGTAGCCTTCCGCTTATCACGGATTGCCTCTCGAATCGAAGGTACTTAAGGTAAAAGAAATGCCGTCTGAAGCTGAAAACAGTCACCTGCAGCAAAATGTGCGACGCACGACGGCCACCTTATTAACTCCATGAATAGTCAATTCTAACGACCCAGGCCCAGGTTAACCGGGCTGCCGGTTGATGGCGGGCTGTGCGGGAACTTGTGCGAGCGAGAATCTGCATTCTCAATGAACGGTTGCGGCCTCCCATGGGGGGGCCTTTATTATGGATGCACCAACCACAACAACCGAACGGACCCAATCACAATGCATGCCGGGAGGAAAAACCCTGTCTAATCCATCATTTGCAATCCAATATGTCTAATTATCATATTGATTCGTTTGTGCCCGGCTACCGACGACCACCTTTTGCTGCACCGTCGGAGCGGTCGCCTCGCGCGGTGGACATCGGCGAAAAACAGTGTTCGGCCGGGTTCTCCATGAGCAGAAACTAATTGCGGCTGATTGCGCGACTGGACACAATGAAAGGGTCGTCTTTGGTTGATGTTGACATTCCGTAATTACCGAGTATCCATCTTCGTCACGTTTTGTTTGCCGGGATCGTGGGAGAGAGCCTTGGTCGGCGCTCGGTTTGCATTTGGCCGGGTTCGTTCGAGATAAAAGTTGAATTCCCAGCTACCATCTGTTTTTTTAAACATTCCAACGTTTGCAGCAATGTAGGATGTAATAGAGGAAGAATAAATAATTGGTTTCTTTAAATCAAGTTTGCATTCCCTTAAGAATCCTGCTTTCGTAATTTTCTTCATGTTGTGTGTTCCATTACCATAGATGTTAGTAAACTACACGAAAACTTCTTCATTTTTATATGAATCACCGGAAACAGAAGATTTCTTTTTAGTAAAAGCACCATTCTAAACCATGTGAGGATTGCTCTGAGCAGTCGGCTACCGAGAATATGTTAAAAATTTAACTTTAGCACTGTATTAAGATTCATTAGTAGGCGATCAAAGCATTTAAGGAGTAACTAATTGATATCAGAAACTCATAATAATAATGGTTTTTTGTGCACGATAAGTTTTTCGAGTGAATGCACCTTTCAAACAAACCGCCTTCACGAAAAGACTGCGGATGTACGATCTTATTTCTCCGGAACCGAAATACTGATTCGTGGCCCCATTACAGCTTCTAAACGAGTGTAAGACTTTCGGAATCGATTCGGTCATCTCAGAGAAATTTGAGCTGAAAAAATGTATGGAAAGCAGCATAAAACACACAACAAAAGAGAATACAAGAGAATATTTTGATCTCGTTGAGCTGAATCGAATGGTATATTACACTAGTAGTCTTGTTTTTGTGTGTCTTTCTGTTTTTATGTCTTAGTATTTTTGTATCTTTGTATCGTTGTGACTTGTCTTGTGTCTAGATTTGCGTCTTGCGTTGTGTCTTGTTTTGTATCTTGTTTTTTGTCTTGTTTTGCGTTCTGTCTGTGTTCCTTTTCTTATTTTAAGTCTTGTCTTGTTTTGTGTCGTGTCTTGTTTGGTGTTTTTTCTTGTATTTGAGTCTTGCTTTGTGTCTTGTTTTGTATCTTTTTTGTGTTTTGTTTTGAGTCTTCGTTTCTGTCTTGTCTTGTTTAGTGTCTTATCTTGTTTTGTTTTGTGTCTTGATTTGTTTTGTGTCTGGTCGTGTTTCGTGTCTTGTTTGGTGTCTTGTTTTGCGTCTTGTTTAGTTTTGTATCTTCTTTTGTGTCTTGTCTAGTTTTGTTCCTGGCTTGTTTTATATCTTGTCTTGTTTTTTTACTTGTTTTGAGTCCTGTTTTGTGTTTTGTTTGATGACTTGTTTTGTGCATGTTTTGTAGTCTTGTTTTGTTTCTTCCTTAGTGTCTTGTATTGTTTTGTGTCTTTTCTTGTTTTTGAGTCTTTTGTTTTGTTTTGTGTCTTGTTTTGTATCTTGTTTTGTGTCGTGTCTTGTTTGGTGTTTTTTCTTGGTTTTGAGTCTTGCTTGTCTTGTCTTTTTTTTTAGTCTTGATTTATGTCTTATTTTGTGTTTTTTTGCGTTTTGTTTTGTGTCTTGGTTTGTGTCTTAGTTTGTGCCTTGATTTTTGTCATGTTTTGTATCTTATTTTGGGTCTTGATTTGTGTCTTGTGTTGTCTTGCGTTTTTTTGAATCGTGTGTTGTGTTTTGTTTTGTTTTGTATCTTGTTTTGTGTCGGGTCTTGTTTGGTGTTTTTTTCTTATTTTTGAGTCTTAATTTGTGTCTTGTTTTGTGTCTTTCTCGTGTTTTGTTTTGAATCTTGGTTTGTGTCTTGTCTTGTTTTGAACCCTATCTTCTTTTGTGTACTGTCTTGATTTGTGTCTTGTCTTGTTTTGTGTCTTATCTTGTTTTGTGTCTTATCTTGTTTTGTGTATTGATTTGTGTCTTGTCTTGTTTTGTGTATTGTCTTGTTTCTTGTCTTGATTTGTTTCGTGTCTTGATTTGTTCCGTGTCTTGATTTGTTTTGTATCTTGTTTGGTGTCGTGCTTGGTGACTTGTTTTGTGTCTGGTTTGGAGTTTTGTTTTGTGTCTTGTTTTGTTTCTTGTTTTGTGTTTTGTTTTGCGTTCAGTCTGTGTTCCTTGTCTTGTTTCAAGTTTTTTCTCGATTTGTGTCGTGTCTTGTTTGGTGTATTTTCTTGTATTTGAGTTTTGCTTTGTGTCTTGTTTTGTATCTTTTTTGTGTTTCGATTTGAGTCTTCGTTTGTATCTTGTCTTGTTTAGTGTATTATCTTGTTTTGTGTTGTGTCTTGATTTGTTTTGTGTCTGGTCGTATTTTGTGTCTTGTTTAGTTTTGTATCTAGTTTTGTTCCTGGCTTGTTTTAAATCTTGTCTTGTTTTTTGACTTGTTTAGGGTCTTGTTCCGTGTCTTGTTTTGTGTCTTGTTTTGTGCCTAAACTTGTGTCTTGTTTTGTGTATTATTTTGTATCTTGTCTTGTTTAGTATCTTGTCTTGTTTTGTGTCTTGTCTTGGTGTGAGTATTGATATTTCTTGTTTTGTAATTTGTTTTGTGTCTTGATTTGTGTCTTATTTTGTGTCTTTTTACGTTTTGTTTTGTGTCTTGGTTTGTGTCTTGGTTTGTGCCTTGAATTGTGTCTTGTTTTGAGTCTTGTATTGTTTTGCATCTTGTTTTGTGTCTTGTGTTGTTTTGTGTATTTTTTACCTTTTTTTATATATATAAAAAATAGGTATAGAATTCGCTCAAACTTTCGAAAAATTTTCCGAGGCCCGGAGGGCCGAATGTCGTATACCAATCGATTCAGCTCGACGAACTGAGCAAATGTCTGTGTGTGTGTGTGTGTGTGTGTATGTGTGTGTGTCTGTATGTGTGTTGTCAACTAAGAGGTCGAGATCTCAGAGATGGCTGGACCGATTTTGATCAAACTAGTCGCAAATGAAAGGTCTTCCCGTCACCCAAAACGCTATTGAATGGTTTTGAGATCGGATGTTTACTTTTTGAGTTATACGAAGTTTTATATCAAAATTTTCAGTTTTTTGACAGTATCTGTCACAACTGACTTTGAAAACAGAATATGTTTTCAGACTTAGATTCCGCACGGTAATAGCTATCCAACAAGCCATAGATTGTTAAAATCCGTCCATTTTTAACGGAGATATCGAATTTTTTGTGTAAGCGACTTTTCCCCCATATTCCAGCAGTAGAAATTCTGAGCGCTGTATGGCAAAGAAAGGCTTGGGAGCAACGTAAAACACGATTTTTTATACTGTTACATACAATAGTTTCTAAGTACCAAAAGGACTGTGAACAGCATTATTTTTCATGACATTTTGCCTCGGACCAATTTTAGCACGGTTCGTTTTTGGCAGTACTTCCGAATTCAAAACATTTTCATAATTATATTGATTTAAACTGCTTACAGCAATAAATGCTGGAAGAACATAACACCCATATACCATTCGAATCAGTTCGTCGAGATCAGCAAATGCGTATGTGACAAATAATTTCACTCATTTTTTTTTTTCGGAGATGACTCAACCGTTTTCTACAAACTTAGATTCATATGAAAATTCGTATGCTCCTAAACATGGTTCCTAAATTATGTTTGGATCCGACTTCTGGTTCCGGAATTGCAGGATGATATGCGAAACGAAATTTAAGTTCTGTAACTCATTTTCCTCGTAGATGGCTGAACCAATCTAAGATTCAAATTAAATCTTAGAATCATCTAAGATTTGCTGACTAGAATAGTCGACAACCAAATAAACGTATTTCAGTTTTAGTGGTTTTCAGTTTTCGATTCGGAAGGCACCCAACAATTTGACTCGTACTACGATTTCTCAAAGATGTCTACACTGATTTTTAAACATTTTGAAACAAATGTAAACTATACAGCTTACAGATGAATTTGTCTGACTTGGGCTACACCGATTTTCGAATTCCGGCTCCAGTATCAAATCGTTTCTCAAAGCTCGATCGTTTTTTCAACTAAAGCCAAATCGAATTTCAGAAACAAAAATTCAAATTAAAATAAACTTATAGTCACAACAAAATTAATTAATTTTATCCAATGCTGACCTCCGATTCTGGAATTACAGGAGGATGAATTTTTAAAATTCAAACCGATATAGAAGATGATAATCCCGAAAAGCTTGAAAGTTGGACTCAAAACTATTGCAATTTATTCGTCATATGGCCATACGAATCGGTTTGGGTTATGCTGGTGTCTGAATACCGGCTCTGGAAGTACCTTAAATTACTGTAAACTCTAAAGTGAGTTTACTTCGACATATCATGGAATGTTTAATCGATTGTCCCACTTTTAGATAGAGTGATGAGTGATTAAAATGTCAAATTGCAGCATAAAACGACGGTCATTAAAATAATGTCATGAAAACTGAAACACCGAAGAATATTTATGCAAAAAACACATGCGGATTGATAAAAAAGGTATCATCTCACTGCTAGGTGGATTAAGCACGTTTTACATCTTGTTTTGTGTCTTGTGTTGTAATTTGTTTTATGTCTTGTTTTGTATCTTATTTGGTATCTTGTTTTGTGTCTTGTTTAGCGTTCTCTTTGTGTTCCTTGTCTTGTTTTAAGTCTTGTCTTGTTTTGTGTCGTGTCCTGTTTGGTGTTTTTTCTTGTGTTTGAGTCTTGCTTTGTGTCTTGTTTTGTATCTTTTATGTGTTTTGTTTTGAGTTTTCGTTTGTGTCTTCTCTTGTTTAGTGTCTTATCTTGTTTTGTATATTGATTTGTTTTGTGTCTGGTCGTGTTTTGTGTCTTGTCTAGTTTTGTTCCTGGCTTGTTTTATATCTTGTCTTGTTTTGGACTTATATTGAGTCCTGTTTTGTGTTTTGTTTGATGACTTGTTTTGTGTATGTTTTGTAGTCTTGTTTTGTGTCTTGCTTAGTGTCTTGTATTGTTTTGTGTCTTGTCTTGTTTTGTGTCTAGTCTTGTTTTAAGTCTTGTCTTGTTTTGTCTCTTGTCTTTTTTGTGTTTTGCCATGTTTTGTGTCTTGTCTTGTTTTGTGTCGTGTTTTGTTTTGTGTTTTCAATTGTTTCGTGTCGTGTCTTGTATTGTGTCTTGTCTTGTTTTGAGTCTTGTCCCGTTTTGTGACTTGTTTGTGTCTTGTCTTTTCTGTGTCTTGCCATGTTTTGTGTCTTGTCTTGTTTTGTGTCGTGTTTTGTTTTGTGTCTTCTCTTGTTTCGTATCGTGTCTTATCTTGTTTTGTGACTTGTTTTGTGTCTTATTTTGAGTCTTGTTCTGTGTCTTATTTTAGTCTCGTTTTGTGACTTGTTTTGTGTCGTGCCTTGTTTTGTATCTTGTCTTGTTTTTTTGCATTGTCTTGTTTTGTGTCTTGTCTTGTTTTGTGACTTGTTTTGCGTCTTATTTTGAGTCTAGTTCTGTGTCTTATTTTAGTCTTGCATTGTGTCTTGTTTTGAGTCTTGTCTCGTTTTGTGTCTTGTTTTATGTCGTGTCTTGTCTTGTTTTTGAGTCTTGCTTCATGTCTTGTTTTGTGTTTTGTTTTGAGGGTTGGTTTGTGCCTTAATTTGTGTCTTATTTTGTATCTTGTTTTGTGTCTTGTTTTGCGTTCTGTCTTGTGTGTGCCTTGTCTTGCTTGAAGTATTGTATTGTTTTGTGTCGTGTCTTGTCCTGTTTTTGAGTCTTACTTAATGTCTTGTTTTGTGTTTGTGTTGTTTTTAGTCTTGGTTTGTGCCTTGATTTGTGCCTTGATTTGTGTCTTGCTTTGTGTCATGTTTTGTATCTTTTCTTGTTTTGTGTCTTGTCTTATTTTGTGCCTTGTCCTGTTTCATGTCTTGGCTTGCTGTGTATCCTGTTCTGTGCTGTCCCGTTGGATGCCATTTACTCTTCACTTTTACTACGTTAATTTTTGTTTTCAACTTACTTTTCTTACCCAGTATTTTGCTTCCTAAGTTCTTCTTGTTCTTAACACCAAGCAAATTTCAATTTAGATTGTGACTTCTTTTTACTTTTTTCGACTTTTTTTCAATCATTCTTCACACACAGTAAATTACCACGTTTGGAGCCTTTATTTACTACTCTCAGCTCTTAACTATTCACGTGTGTTTTGTTAATATTCCAGATCATTGTTTTTTTTGGCTTTCAACTGTTTTGTGTTTTTTTTTGCAGGCCATGTTCTTTACATTTCGAATTTTTAGTTTATTGATTTTTCATTATTTAGTGGCTCTTAGCTTTCTGATCGTTTACTTGATTGGATTTTTGTTTTTTTGGCTGCTTACTGTTATTTAGTTTTAACGTTCAAGTCATTTTGTTTTTTGTTGGTTTTGAAAATTTCGGCTCTATGTTTCAAACCCTCTATTTTTCATGTCCTTGATATTTTAAATATATGGGTGTGCTCTTTACTTTTCAATAGTTTTGCTATCTTATTTTTAGTATTTTAGTTTATGGTGCTTATTCTTATAGTTATTTTTAGTTGTTTTGTCTTTATCTTGTGTTCTAGTTTTTTGTGTCCTTCAGGTTCTTCAGGTGCTTCAGGTTCTTCAGGTTCTTCAGGTTTTTCAGGTTCTTTAGGTTCTTCAGGTTCTTCAGGTTCTTCAGGTTCTTCAGGTTCTTCAGGTTCTTCAGGTTCTTCAGGTTCTTCAGGTTCTTCAGGTTCTTCAGGTTCTTCAGGTTCTTCAGGTTCTTCAGGTTCTTCAGGTTCTTCAGGTTCTTCAGGTTCTTCAGGTTCTTCAGGTTCTTCAGGTTCTTCAGGTTCTTCAGGTTCTTCAGGTTCTTCAGGTTCTTCAGGTTCTTCAGGTTCTTCATGTTCTTTAAGTTTTTCATGTTCTTCAGGTTCTTCAAGTTCTTCAGGTTTTTCAGGTTTTTCAGATTCTTCAGATTCTTCAGGTTCTTCAGGTTCTTCATGTTCTTCAGGTTTTACAGGTTCTTCAGGTTCTTTCGTTCTTTCGTTCTTTCGTTCTTTCGTTCTTTCGTTCTTTCGTTCTTTCGTTCTTTCGTTCTTTCGTTCTTTCGTTCTTTCGTTCTTTCGTTCTTTCGTTCTTTCGTTCTTTCGTTCTTTCGTTCTTTCGTTCTTTCGTTCTTTCGTTCTTTCGTTCTTTCGTTCTTTCGTTCTTTCGTTCTTTCGTTCTTTCGTTCTTTCGTTCTTTCGTTCTTTCGTTCTTTCGTTCTTTCGTTCTTTCGTTCTTTCGTTCTTTCGTTCTTTCGTTCTTTCGTTCTTTCGTTCTTTCGTTCTTTCGTTCTTTCGTTATTTATGAGTAAACGGTGGTACAATGTCAATATCAGTCGAAAAGGAAATTTACTACTAAAAAAAACATTTGCTATTGTATTTGAACTCAAAATGTTTTCACTTGATGACACATGCGTGACAGGAGAAACTCAAAGGCGGAGCTGTGATTCTCTCAAAACAATTCATTTATCAATTGTAATGTTCGTGTCCACCATATTAACCTCCACTCTCGTAGCCATCACCAACTTCGCCATGGTTTCATCGTCGCACAACAAAAGCCGAACCTACCAGTTTCTACTTTAAACGCTATAAAAAGCGTTGTATATTAAATATCTTTATGGGCTTTATGGTCTCTAATAAACAACACTGAAACCGTTCAATCCGGCAGGTAGACGGACCGAATTTTGGCTCAATTTCGAACCAAATGAGACGGGTCCTGTCACCCAGCGCCGAGATGCGGGCCTGATTAAATAATAAAATTTTATGAATTTACAACATTATTGACTTACGCGTTATGGTCTTTTGCATAATTTTACGGCCGCTAGCCGTGATAGGAAATTAGCCGGGGAACTTTTTAGCATGTAAACAAGTTCAAATTAATGCATTCAATTACGGTTTCGAGATGTATGTAGTTGTTTAGCCAAGCTGGAACAGGGTGAAGAAAATTTCCGTCCGTCAACCGGACTGTGATTAATCTGTCAGAAGTTTGAGCCAGAAATGGAAAATTTTGTATCGTTGTCGAGTTACTTTCATATTTGACAATTTTTCCCGTTCCAAATTAAAATCAACATGATCTGTGTTTGATTTCAGTTCCATTTTTCCATCTGATAATCATGTCAAACAAATAGTCATAATTAAAATCGAAAGCCGTTGTTTTATTTCTATTTTGGTATAAATCCAAGCAACCCGCTGCCATGACAAACGTCATTCAAATCTCATTCGTTAGAAAAGTAGCACTTGAACTGCTGTGTAATCAATTACCTTCGGTGATGTTAAGCGTTTCGTTTGAACTTTTAACGGAGAAGAGGTCATCTGAGCGATTCCTCAATTCTCGCACCGGCTCGGATTATGGAGTCTCATCACTCATTCGCCACATTGAGCCAAATGCTCACCTGACTAAACTGAACAAAACTGAACTGAATGGTTGGACACACATTTGCATGAATTTTTTGCTTGCTGTTTTGCTCTGCCTTTGAGTTCGGTTAGTAGGTTCGATCCGATTCGATTGGTAAAACATATGCTTCAATTCACAAATGGCCACTCCGCGGCTGAGATGAAAGAGACAGCGCCGTCCGCTGAAGGAAGGTTCGGTTACCGATTGCAGTTCGCATCACTGCATTCGGGACCAAATGGAGCGTCGATAACACGATCATCAATTTCACGGCATCCTTCGATGAAAGCCGAAGTCGTTATCGTTTGGCGAGAAAAAAAAACAATATTCAAGAGTGGAAAGGCAGAAAGAAACCGGTGTGTGCTGAGGCAATCTGTTTATTGCAATCCGAATGACGGGAATGACAGTTCGAGCGGCAGGTTGATCTTCTCATCTTTCACTACGGCTGACAGCTTGACAGTGAAGTTGTAAAGTCAATTTACCGTCAGTGTTGTAGCGTTGTAGCGACCGAACGGCCGATTGGCGGAGCGATTTTATCGTTGGCTATCAAACTAGACCCTAAACCGTATGCTCGAATTTACCATAATTTATCCGCTCCAATGGGCAACTATTACCTGATTGATGACAGGATCTGGAAACAAATGAAACCATCTGCGGTGGGAAAGAAAAATGTGGAACTTATAAAGCGAACGAGTCGATTTTTTTTATACCAATAAAACTTTTAACTCTAAACCATTTTTTTTTCAACCGAAAGTCAATCCGAATACGAAATAAATTCCGACGAATTGCGCACACCATAATATTCGAACGCGTCAACAGATCCAACACTTCCAACGGAGTCCCAAAAATTGGCTCTGATCGATGAATGGTGTAGATCTTGTTTTCGATTTATAACCCCAATTATCTTTGGGTCGTAAATAACTTATTGCACATTTCTTATCATAAATGTTCGGTTTTTGGTTGAATGGAGAAACCACATTATGGTTGGTGGAGAACTGATGCTGTAAACTCGTCAGAAATAAAGTTTTTTGTTGTTTATTTTTTCCTTATTTCCTCTTAATTTTACTATTATCCTTCGTATCCTGGTTAAGAAGTCAGATTCAGATACTAAAGAAACCTAGAGGTAATAGACGAAATGTGTGCCATCAAAGGGGAGGATTTTGCGAAAATAGCAAAATAGTTTAACTTGGCTACTGTTTTTGTCAGACGTTTCCGTACGCAGAAGACTAATGTAGGTTGAAAATGATCTGATCAAAGTAAGCGTCGTAGTAGAAATTACACTGCGAAGTCCGCAATCGTAAATCAACTAAATTACTGAAACTGTTTTTGCCTTTCTCTATAGAAAGGTATTAGAATTGCTGGAAAAACCGACTTTCGAACGGAGCCTCGGAGACCCATAGTGTTATATACCATTCGACTCAGTTCGACGAGATCGGAAAATGTCTGTGTGTGTATGTGTGTGTGTGCACTTTTCGAAGAAAAAAATCGATGACCGTCCATATCACTTTTTGAAGATATTTGAACGCGCTCAATTTTCTCAGAGATGGCTGAACCGATTTTAACAAACTTGGGCTCGTTTGAAAACTGCCAACGGGCCATTGATCAAGTTCGAAGATCAAATAGCTGTGACTTTTGGTTCCGGAGATATGATTGTATATGTGACGTAACCGACAAAACACGTTTATTTTTACCGCTCTTATGTATATGAGGGTGCCAAAATTTTGGGATCACCTCTAATTTCGTAAAGCGCTAGTGCTCAAAAGTTTAAGCACATCGAAAAATGTCCTCATGCAAAATTTGAGCTAAATCGGACATGCGTAAGGGGTACTGCCCGGTGGTAAAGGTTTGACAATTTCAGATCTTGAAAAAGCACTATAGGGGGGAGTACATGAAATTTCCAAAATCGAAACTTTTTTTGATGCCAAAACTCTTAAAACTTTATAAAACATCGAAATTTAGTGTAATCTCAAAAAAAAATTTTTTTTTTATATCAACTTTCTGGGAATATTGATAGTCCCAAAAAGTCGATTTTTTCAAAATAAAATTTTTTCGAAATGACACTAAATCTCGACGTTTCATGCAATTCTAAGCCTTTTGGCATCAAAAATTTTTTTTCGATTTCGAAAATTTCATGTACTCCCCCCTATGGTGATTTTTCAAGATATATGAAAATTCCACTAAGTGGACTAAGAAGGCTTTTTTTTTAGATTAGCATCACTGTTCTCATACAAATAGGCAACGCAAATGTCAAGCACTAGTTTGGAAAAATGATGCTGACTGTGTGACATAAACACTGAAGCATGCTTTTGTGAACTACTTGAAACAATCTGAATCAATTGGTGTCAAAAATTAGTGTCCGAAATTATTTAATAAAAGTTTGAAATATATTTTCATGAGACTGTTATGAAAGAAGAGAAAGGCATTATCACACCACTAGGTGGATTTCTGAATTTGATTGGTTACCATGAGGTGTCATTTGTACAGAGCAATACCAGAAATGATTAGCAAGTCATCAGAATTCACATTCTCCGATTCGAATGAAACTTTGCACACATTTTCAGTATGACAAAACATTTATTTTGCACGGATAGAGAGACTAATTCGACTCAAGAGTGATTTTTTAAAAGGGCGTCTTTCTCATATAGAATGGATATGCAATCACTGTGAAAAACGACTTTTGAACCGATATACCATTCGGCTCAGTTCGTCGAGTACGCAAAATGTCTGTGTTTGTAACGTTTTTTTTGCTCTAACTTTTCTCGGAGATGGCTGAACCGATTTTCACAAACTAAGATTCAAATGGAAGGTCTTGTGGTCCCATACAAAATTGCTGAATATTATTTGGATTTTGTTCCGGAATTATGGGGTAAAATGTGCAAAAACATAAATATGTGTTCCAACTTTTCTCATAGATGGCGCGACCGATTTTCACGAACTTAGGTTCAAATGAAAGGTCCTGTGGTCCCATACGTAATTCCTGAATTTCATGCGGCTCCGACTTCCGGATCCGGAAATATAGGGTAAAGTGTGTTAAAAATTGTATACCATCACAGAAAATGGGAAAAAACCGTAAAAAGTTTTCTAAATCGACCTCAAATCTTTTCCAATTGATAATTTTTATCAGTAGACGGTTGAATAAACCGATTTCGGTTATTCGGACATACGAACTATTTTAGGTAATGTTGGTCTCTGAATACCGTTTCTAGAAGTACCATAAATAATGACAAAAACTTCTAAGAGGAACTTACTTGTACATCTCATGGAATGCTTAATCGATTGTCAGACATTTAGATTGGAAAGAATAATTTGGTTGCAAAACAAAAAGTGTTCTGTAAGTAGCAGAAACTTTACGTCTGCTTAGCGATTCAAATTGAACTGCCGAGTTTATCACTAAGCAGTTCAATTTGAACTGCTCTGCACTGATGAGTCAAAGACGAAACGTAAAAATGATGAAAACGGTTATGTGCCCTAGCACAAAATTTGGCTAACCCCTAAATGAATAATTTTAATGTTTCATACAATTTCCATTTTCTATTCGTCTTGCAGTTTGAAAATTTTCACAATTTAATCATTAAAATATTTCATGAAAACTACACACAACGAAGAATATTCACGCGAAAAACACACGTTGATTGTTAAAAAAAAGGTATCATTTCACTGCTAGGTTTTTCCATTTAATCAAACTCAATTTTCAATTCAGGAAGAAATTTCATCTCAAATTTTACAGTTTACATCACTATTTCATATAATTACACCACTATTGAATATTGTATGACTTCATAAATAGTAATGTTCACTTGCCATTTGTTTAATTAACGATTAAAAACTTCTAAAATTACCCGACAAGTAATAAAAGCCTTCGAAAATAAGAGATGAATTTTTTTCACCTAAATTCACTTGATTGCGCAAGTTTGTCAAGTTTTCTCAAAGTGTTATGAAAAAAAAACTTGTTTGCATCTTTAAATTACCACCAACAAATATTTTTTTGGTAAGGAGTGTATCGAAAATAAGCTATCCACACATTTTTCTTTCAAATTATTAAAAAAAAGGATATTTTATTCAAACTAAAAATTGATCCTCTATTGTGCGAGGTTAAACTTGAGCATAATGAAAACTGGATGAAATTTAAGTTATTCCTTCACGAATTTTCGAACTTTTGATCGAACGCTCTTGATCAAGTTCCGGACAAGTGTAGCATCGCATTTTTTGGACGCTTGAGCCCAATTTTTTTTGAACTCCTGCATGTTTCCAGCTGCCTCACCAGTCTTTTTGAAGACCCTCTTCGCGATTGCCCAGTAACGTTCGATGGATCGAAGCTGAGGGCAATTTGGTGGTTGATATTTTTCCCAACGAAATTTATACCCTTTTCCGCAAGCCAATTGACAGTGGTTTTGGCATAGTGAGCCGACGCTAAATCCAGCTAAAACAGTGGAGGTGTACTATGCTTCTTGCATAAAGGCAACAATCACTTCTGGAGAAACTCAGATCGATATATTTCTGCATTTATAGTTCCGGTATTGTAAGAAACCACAGGAACATATTGTTAGCCATACCAGTACCTTTCGACCAAGTTTCTCCACTTGAATCGACCTGTCCGCATCGCTCACATCCTCCCCAACGACGACAGTAAAGCATTGTGGACCTGGAAGGGTTTTCGAGTTCTCTTTTACATAAGTCTCATCGTCCATCAAAACGCATGCATCCGGACACTGAAAAAGACGCGAATACACTTTCCGGGCCCTTGTTGCTGTTCGCTGCTTCTGTTCTACACTTTGTTTCGAGATTTTCTGCATCTTGTAGGTCTTCAGATGATTTCGCTTCTTGATACGCTGGATCATTCTGACACTCGTTCCTGCTTTTTTGGCCAAATCACGTATTGACATTGATTTGTTCTTCATGATTAGAGATATCACTTTTGGACCCAGTTTCGGGTTGGGTGAACCGGGTTCTCTGCCTCTTTCTGGCAGCTCATCCAAAGAATAGTGTTCCCCAAACTTATTAATGATGGGTTTAACACTGGCATGATGAATTCCAAACCGCTTCGCAAATTCTTGCATAGTAATACCCTTCTCACTTAGCCATGTGTCCAGAACCTTAATTTTCACTTCCTTTTCAATAAGTGACATTTTGAAAACGCAGAATTTCAACCGCACAAACAAGTAAACAATCGAAAGCTGACAGCCAAACGCACTCCATGCTGTGATCTGAGCATAAAAAACCATCACAAACACATGCGTACAAAACAAATGGATGTGGATAGCTTATTTTCGATACACTTCTTATGAGAAAGGCAAAACGTGAAAATTCCAATCTTCTAACCAACTACTGTTGAAGATGGACTCATATTTTTGTGATTAATATAAGAAACTATGCAAGTGTTTGATTTCCCGAAAAAAAAAACGGTTTTGAGTCCATTTGAAAAATATGGTTAGTGAAAATTGACCCGAAGGGCTTAGTTTTATAAACCATACGACTCAGCTCGTCGAGTAACTTGGATGCGCCAAACAATTACTCTCATATTTCTCAGAGGTGTTTCCCAAACTTAAACTCAAACAAAAGGTGTTATAGGAGGATGATTAGTAATAGAAATAGAACTTTCAAGTCATCAAAGGCAACGTAAAAATAAAACGTCAGAATTGAGATAAAAACTGTTCCAATTTGTAGATGATGACTAAGCGAAACGACTCCCAGTTTTTGGCTCGGAAATACCGAAAATAGAGTTCATTTCGTTTTCTCAGAGACGTTTGGACCGATTTTTGCAAACTTAGATTCAAAAGAAAGGTGTTATGGCTCCATAGATCCCAATTATATTGCATCTATACTCGACAGTTTCAGAATAACAAGATAATGAAATCATTGGAAATTTCAACCTGTCATATAAATGAAGTCGCAAGAAACGAAAGAAACCTTCACTACTGGTCTCTAAACCAAGGATGCCAGGTCATTTTTTCAAAAATCTGTGTTCGAATCAAACATCAGTCTATGCAAATTTTAAAACGATTCAATCAGTTAAAATCGGCATCACTGCATCACTAGGAGAAACATGAACTAAGCAACCTTCGCCCTTCCGAAGTCAAATATGTTTGAACTGACAGCAGGACAGGATCGACTCAATAATTTCGGCGGTTGCATACGTTTAGCCCTACCGCGTCGTTAGGACTGGCGGCTCCGAAGGGTGCTCTTAATTTTCGTGCTTGCCGTAGGGCGGATTATTTCGGGGGGCCTTGAGATGCCACCTCTAACGAGTACTTTGTCTATTCGTACTTCGAATGACGTCAAAGCAGCCCTGAACGGCGTGTGAGGCTGAACTGTATTCGACGAAAACGACGATGTTATCTGGGCTAAGTTATCTGCTAGCGTATGCATTGTTCGACGGAAATGTTGATCGGCCGGCGTTGATGGCAGCGGTGACAGTGGTTTCCCTGCGCCCCAACCCGTAGTTTCGGCATGCTGATTATCTACTCACGTTCGTCCGTTGGGTAACGCGATTATAATACCATACCTGGGTCCGGAGTCGTGCAACTGAAATGTCAAATTTAAGCCTAAAACAGAAGGATGATTATACTGTTTTCGGACGATACGGGGGACCATTATGGGGATAATTTCTCTCGATCGACGGAATCATTTGAGAACCACCGAACGCCGCTCAAATCATCTGTCGATTAACGAGCACTCGTATTTACGCGGCTGATGCAACAACCAAAACAACAACGGCTTAAGCCCCCTAACCGATGCCGAGAATAGCACGTAATCTCCAATTACCGGAATCCTTTTTAAATCGACAATTTATCGATAATTTCTTTCAATTAAATGTCCCAAATGACCAAATCAAAGGAAATAAATTTCGCAAAACCGCACTGGCACCCGATCGCAGTAGGCCCCCATTTCGCAACTCGACAGGGTTCAGACTTTCACGGCTTCCGACAAAGACCCGACGCAACGATGACGATGCTTCGCTTCGCTACGTTGCTTCCTTTGCGGCATAATGAGTTTTGACCGACAAAGTCGAACCCGTAGCTCACTATCCAAGGCGCGCGTATTTGGGCCAAACAAAGTGCGATGAACAGTATTAAGGCAGTACCCACTCTACTATGGAAAGCAACACGAAACGAGAGCTTCGTTCGCACTTTGCTCTCTAACCGAGTCGAGAGGTTTTAGCATAACGGCTCGAACCGAAACGGAGGAGACGGGACGCAGCGGTTGGTAGTTTTATGTCATGGGATTAAAATCGGTTTTATTTTTCAAGTTTGCATTAGCCCTTGTACCAAACCACGCACCGACCGCCGCACCGAGCAGCGAGCAGCGAGCAGCGAGCGTACTCCGATTAGATATGCTTCGTTATGCTGCAGGATTTATGAGCTATTGATCACGACGGTGCGCCAAGAGCTTCCATGGTTGGGTCTTTTGTGCGTTCCGAGCCGAGTGTCGGTCGTGCGTGTGTGTGTGTGTGTATGCTTAACTATAACCTCTCACCTTACCCCCCCCTTCCCCCCCCCTTCCCGCCATGATGACACAACCTAATAAACTTAATAAGAGCACTGCATGGCCAAGTCGGTGGCGGTGCTCTCGGAATCTGCGGTAGTAGCGACGAGTTTTGCATCTCCCCGCAGGCTCTGTAATCCGTGGTAGTCCGCACATACAGACCAGACAATAATGCGTTGTGAGTGTTATTTCGTCAACCTGGGGTTTCTTCTTTTTGTTTGGTTGACTTGATTTCTCGGTGGAGTGGAGATAATAAGTTCGGAGTCGCTTTTGACTCCGGGCGAGCAGTTTTGCCCTACGATCGCTTTGTGATGAACTCCAATTAATGAAAGCTGGTTTGCCCTACTACTGTTACTTTGGGACAATTTTGAATACTGTGTCTGTAGACTGTAGGCTGTAGCAATCGAGGTGAAGCTGTGATTGCTGCAATTTGGACATTTATGTGATAGTCAAATTTTTTTATCGCTGTTCGTTTGTAATATAAATGGATTCATGTTCTTATTTGATCAACTGAAACATGAAATAATTTCATGTTATTGAACTCTATCGATTATGAAAATCTATCCTTTTCAAACTTCATGTAAGAATTCCCCAACCAAAATGTTAAATAACAAGGCAAACCGATATATCGTACCATAATTTCTCAGGTCAGGGTCATTTCAAAAACCATTTCGCCGAAAGCCATTAGTACGAGGCCATTTCGCAGAAAGCCGTTTCACCGAAAGCCATTTTCCCGAAAGTCCATTATGCCGAAAGACCATTTCATCCTAAGTCATTTCACCGAAAGCCATTTCATCGAAAGCCATTTCGTCGAAAGCCATTTCGCCGAAAGTCATTTCACCGAGAGCATCATTTCACGAAAAGTCTTTACCCGATAGTCATTTTGCCGAAAGCCATTTCGCTGAAAGCCATTTCGCCGAAAGCCATTTCTCCAAAACTCCTTCTCACCCAAAGACTTTCCACCGGAAGTCTTTTTACCGAAAGCCATTTCACCGAAAACCATTCTGCCGGAAGCCATTTTACCGAAACACCATTTCATGAAAAGCCATTTCGCCGAAAGCCATTTCACCGAAAGTCATTTCATCGAAAGCCATTTCGTCGAAAGCCATTTTGCCGAAAGTCATTTCACCGAGAGCATCATTTCACGAAAAGTCTTTACCCGATAGTCATTTCGCCGAAAGCCATTTCGCTGAAAGCCATTTCGCCGAAAGCCATTTCACCGAAAGTCATTTCGCCGAAAGCCGATTGGACGAAAGTCATTTGACCGAAAGTCCATTTCACCCAAAGTCATTTCACCTAGAGCCATTTCATCGAAAGCCATTTTGTCGAAAGCCATTTCGCCGAAAGTCATTTCACCGAAAGCACCATTTCATCGAAAGCCATTTCTTCGAAAGCCATTTCGAAGAAATGGCATTTCACCGAACGTCATTTCACTGAAAGTCATTTCACCGAAAACCGTTTCACCGAAAGCCATTTCACCGAAAACCATTTCGCCGAAAGCCATTTTACCGAAAGCACCATCTCATAAAAACCCATTTCGCCGAAAGCCATTTTGCCGAAAGCCATTTCATCGAAAGTCATTTCACGAAAAGCCATTTCGCAGAAAGTCATTTCACCGTAATTCATTTCGCCGAAAGCCGTTCGGACGGAAGTCATTTTGCCGAAAGCCATTTCATCGAAAGTCTTTTCACGAAAAGCCATTTCGCAGAAAGTCGTTTCACGGAAAATCATTTCGCCGAGCCTTTCGAATATGCTTCTTCAAAATGAATGGAGATTTAAGGAATGCATTTTTTTTTCAAAACTATCTATTATTAGAATATCAAGAACATCAAATCGAAATCAAAAGTTTATCATCGCGGAATGTAAAACATTTCGTTCTTATTTAATTTCTCAACATACCAAAAACAAAGAATCGCTGAGTATTAGAAGGAACTATTATATACTTTTTATAAAATGAACAATATTTACGCATAGAACTGCAACTTCATGTCCAAAGAGCTGCATGTGGCTCGCGAGCCGCAAGTTGCCGACCCTTTGGGCTAGCAAGTTTGGCACAGTGGCTCAGTCGATTAACGAACGCGCTTTGGGATCCAATGATTCTCGGTTCGCTATCAGTATTTTTTGTCTTGAATACCACTTATTTTACTATGGAGCCCCTTTTTAAAAATTTACCCTGTACAAGAATGGACAGAACTTTATCGCGGATATCTCTTGATGTACGTAACCCAACAACATAATTTTTTCTACGATCTATCGGAAATATGGAATTTGTGATTAAATTTTGAACAGCGTGAGTTAACCATAAATAGCTGAAAAACAAAATTTTCTGAAATGTTGGAAATAACGAGGAAAATTCAGCACGCTTGCTTGCCTTTTTCGCACCCGGACGACGATCTTGAGGTAGTCAGCCAAAAATCAGTTCCGATCTACTGGACGAGTGTAAGAGGTAAACTTTGATTAAAAATCGTTCTGAAGCACTGAATGTCTGGAACTGGATATCGATATGAAGTACTCCCATCAACATCAGTAAGAACAAACCACGTATAAAGTGTGGAACGCTCAGGTCGTGCTCTCATTTGGACTTCGATCGTTGGGAGCAGCAGTCGTCAGTAATGAGAGCAGACCTTTTGCGTGGTACAAAACCACAAACGCACAGGTCGCAGAGCCAGTTTCTCTTCACAAAAGATCGATTGCATCATCCTGCTGCTGGTCGTTTGCATTAGAGCCATTGGAGCAGAGAAAAATGGACAACAATGGGGAACATTATGCAAAATCAACCCTTCTAATGGCTCCAAATTTCATCTGAAGAACTATAAAGATGGCATCTTTGCAAATCGGTAATTAAAACCATCAGTGTAGTGCAAATCTGGGATAATTTGATTAGCTTTGTGCATTTTTTGCAGTGCAAAATTCGCAACAGTGTTTATTATCGTTTATATCCAAACAGTGTTTAATATATTAGAGGATTACATAATTTGGCCCTTTCTGAATTCCAGAAATTTATCCAAAATTCAACATTAAATATTGAACATCAAAATTCTGCTTGTTGTTTTTCAGAACCATAATAGTATACCCAATAAATTATGCGAAATTTTCCTTCGCTATACTGCACACGGCTCATTTTTCAACCAGTTGTTTTCTGTAATAGAACTTTCTGTTGATTTGCTATACAAAATGCATATCACCGACTCAGAATAGATTCGAACTCAACTCGTCACTCTTCATCACGAACGCCTTAATAAAAGTTTTTTCAAAACCACCATTATTTCATCATAAAGAACGATACTGGTAATTTCGTAATATTTATTTGCATGTCAGAATGTTCAATGTAACCAATCTGTGCTTTAGTTTAGCTGTATCGTTTCTAGTTTTAGAAGTGAAAAAAGTGAAAGCTTGCACAATTCACACAATCGATCAACCAAAAGATATTCGGAAGTATTTTTTTCAATAGAATGAATTATGTAATCGAATTTTATAATTACACAATATTGCATATTCTTCTACGTAAATTAGCGTGAACCGAGAGGGGGGTAGGGAGAAAGGGGGAAATTTCCCCGGGCCCTGACTTTTTCAGGGGGCCCGGAAATTCGAAGATTTAAAAATGTTTGTTATTCTTCATAATCAAATGAAAACTTGGAACCTTTTTTTTTTGTTCATTGAATCCTTGAAATCTTTTTATATTTTGCTTACTAAACAAACTACTTACTATGATCAAGATGTGGCAGCACTTATCCAGATCCGATTTCGCTCAAATTTTGCATAAAGACAGAGCGTCAAAACAAACCAAGGCCCTGTAATGACATGGATGGATTTGGCTAGCGACCACTGCCAGTTGAGATACGTTTGTACCTCTGAATACAGTAAATTCATCATGCCAGTGTTAAAAACATAATTAATAAGTTTGGGGAACATTATTCTTAGGATAAGCTACCAGGAAGAGGCAGAAACCCCGGTTCTTCTAACCCGAAACTGGACCAGAAAGTTGTATCTCTAATCATGAAGAACAAATCAATGTCAATACGTGATTTTGACAAAACAGCAGGAACGAGTGTCGGAATAGTCCAGCGTATCAAGAGGTGAAATCACCTAAAGACCTACAAGAAGCAGAAAATCTCGGAACAAAGTGTAAAACAGAAGAAGCAAGCAGCAACAAGGGCCCGGAAATTGTATTCGCGTCTTTTGCAGTGTCCGGATGCATGCGTTTTGATGGACGATGGGACTTATGTAAAGGAGGACTCAAAAACCCTTCCAGACCTACAATACTTTACTGTCGTCGTTGGGGAGGATGTGAGCGAGGCGGACAGGTCGATTTAAGTGGAGAAACTCGGTCGAAAGGTACTGGTATGGCAAGCAATATGTTCCTGTGGTTTGAAGTCAACCATTTTTTACACTAGCGGAACTATAAATGCAGAAATCTATCGATCTGAGTGTTTCCAGAAGAGATTGCTGCCTTTATATAAGAAGCATAGTACACCCCCACTGTTTTGGCTGGATTTAGCGTCGGCTCACTATGCCAAAACCACTCTCAATTGGCTTGCGAAAGATTATACCCTTTCGTTGAGAAAAATATCAATCCACAAAATTACCCTTAGCTTCGACCCATCGAAAGTTACTGGGCAATAGTGAAGAGGGTCTTCAAGAAGACTGGTAACGCAGTTGGGAACATGCAGGAGTTCAAAAAAATTGGGCTCAAGCCTCCAAAAAATGCGGTGCAACACTTGTCCGGAACTTTATGAAGAGCGTTCAATTAAAAGTTCTAAAACTCGTGAAGAAATAACTTAAATTTCATCCGATTTTCTTTATGCTCAAGTTTAACCTCGTACAATAAAGGATCAATTTTTAGTTTAAACAAAATATCGTTTTTTATCATAATTTGAAAGAAGAATTTATGGATAGCTTATTTTCGATACACTCCTTAGTTACCAGAAACATGCTTCTGAAATTTATATTTGGTTTTAATCGCCGCATAATGTCTAATATATCGATTTTGATTGGAAGATATGAAGTGAAAAGACGGATAGGTATTCTAGATTGAATCAGTTATCAATTTAGCAGTCCAGTGGCAACGATTTTAAAGAGCAGTTCTAGTAAAACTATCATTATGGATCAATTGAATAAATCAAAGTGAGACATGATCAAGTGCTGTGAAAAGGTAAACAATCCGAAGTGTGGGTGTAATAATTTACGTCCCATGTCGTCAAGTATAATCAACAAAATTTATTCTAAGGGATGGAATCACG
The DNA here is from genome assembly GCF_030247185.1 of Malaya genurostris. Classification (NCBI taxonomy): domain Eukaryota; kingdom Metazoa; phylum Arthropoda; class Insecta; order Diptera; family Culicidae; genus Malaya; species Malaya genurostris. The sequence goes on along the minus strand of NC_080571.1, from coordinate 20,412,099 downwards.
AAACGGACGAAACAATGAGCAGTATCTCACAACAGAAGTCCGCAAATAAACAAACAGGCGGGTGGGTTATGTCAGAGACTTAGCTGGTGAACGTGAATACGAATAGAACTGGCATTCTTTTTTCACACTTTCGAATATAAACGAGAACTGTTGAGTACAGTACAGTCAAAAATGAGTGGCACACCAGTTAATTTCAAACAATTTGAGGAATGAAGCTGTTAAAATTTGAGCAATTTATATTCATGAATTCCTCAGACCGATTTGAAAATCTTCTGAGAATGAAAACGTGCCGAACCGCACGACACGCTAAAAGTATTATTTCCGCCCAAAAGTTTGAAAATTCAACGTTCACTCCAATGTAAGATTAATTGCGCCTGAGTGCATATCAACTTGAGTAATTCTGGAATTCTGGAGTAGAACTCATTTTTGGAATCCAGGTTCTAGAACTGAATTCTGGAACTAAATTTGAATTCTGATACTGATTTCAGTAATTTAATTCTGGTTCTTAAGGGAGTTCTAAATTCTTCAAATCAAAAATTTTGTTCCATAATCCAGATCTAGTATTCATATCTTGCATATTGTTCCGGAATTCCGTAAATGAATCAGAATTCTGAATACAAACACTAAATTCAGTTCCAAAATCTAGTCAAAAAACTAGCCCTAAAAAACTACTCCCAGAATCTTGAATTCAGTTTTATGCGAATTTGCGATTTGTTTGAAAAGCGGATTTTTTATGTGTATTTGCAATTATCAAATTTTTAAAGTCTAGTTTTTTGTGCGAAATTTTTAACTTTTGAGCTTTTTCATTTAAGTTTTCCCATTTATGCCGTTTTTATGCGAATTTAGATTGTCATGCGAATTTGTGACACTTATTTTAAATACGGATTTTGTATGTGACTTTTCTAAGTTGTGCCATTTTTTAATGCGAATTTTCAAAGTTATACGATTTTTGCCTTTCTCATATAGATAGGTTATGCAATCACTGTGAAAACTGACTTTTTAACTGAGGCCCGGAGGGCCGAATGTTACATACCATACGATTCAGCTCGACGAACCCAGCAAATGTATGTGTGTGTATGCAATCACTTTTCTCATTAACGGCTCAACCGATTTTCACAAACTTAGATTCTAATGAAAGGTCTTATAGTTTCCTAAAAAATTATAGAACATTATATTTGGATCCGACTTCCGGTTCCGGAACAATGTCTTGATATGTGGAAAATGACCAATTTCATGAGTATTTTTTTTTACGAACGATGGTCAAAAACAGGTACAAATTCCATAAAACTGTCTGATAAATTCTTCTAGTTTACAGAACTTGTTAGTTTGTGGGCATAAAAACTCAATTCCGCTCTACTGGTCCACCCTTTTCCTGTTCTGGGTGCAACCAAGTAGTGAAGAAAAACTGCAAAAATAGGACTCACTTCGATTTCTCTGCCAAGCATCGCTGAGATTTTCACAAATCTTGATTCGAATTGGAGCTCATATTGTTTTTAAAGCTACTGTGAAATTTCATCCGGATCCGACTTCCGGTTCTGCAGTTACAGGGTCATGAGTGTCAAAGTTTTCAAATCGCCATATAGAAAGACAATATGTACAACACCGAAAGAAAAAGAAAACACAAAACTAACGATGCGTGCTTTGTACAATTTCGTACACGCTATGAAGAAATCGAAACGGTCACGGATGTCTGCTATTGGCGTGTGTAATTGGTAGAAGAAAGTTGATAAAGAAAGTTTTTTATGCAAATTATTGATTTTTTGCGGCGTTTTAAAAAAAATTGGCAAAGTTATGCATTTTTTTAGTATTGAAAATAAACTACGACAGAATAAAAAACTGCGATATCGTAAGTTTATGATCGAAGGATTCTCTGTGTAACTAGATTTCCATTTCTAAAATATTTGAACACTACTCCGTAGGAAAATTTGAGATAACCCTAAATATTTGCACCCTTAGGACTAGGTTTGATTTATTAAAAGGGCACAACTTAACGGAAAAAACGGAGTTCTTTTCTTCTCACTTCTCAAGATTACAGCCATATTCAAAATCAGACTATTCAAGTTGTGAATCAGTCAAAATGAAAATGACATGTGAATGTGATGTAATAAATTGCATTTTTTTTTACTGATAAAACAACTGCCGCTAGCAAACCCACTGTGCACCGTTGTGTGTGTTACCTAACAGCAAGGGCGGGAAGGTTCCAAACCGCATTCATCGCAGCAGCAGCAGCACCAAAAACAACAATAATAATAACAACAACAACTGATCCAACAAAAGAAAATAAAGAAAGAAACGAAGAAAGGCGTCAAACGCGCCCCAAACACTCACGACGCATACCTCTTTCTCTCTCTCTCTCTTTCTTCGGGCATGTGCATAATAAGCTATTGAGATATTGAGATCAAGCAGCAATAAATCGACGCGCAGGATAGGGGGCTCATGGGAGCTGGAATCTGGTCTCGATTTAACCATCAATGAGAGCTGAAGGGGGTGCGTTTGTAGAGGGCAGTAGGTAGGCGAGGTAGGAGTTGATTTAGGAGCTCAGAAAAGACCCCGTCAGCAAACAGCTAAAAGCAAACAAACGACGTACGACGTAGCGCCTCTTCTCTTCACTTCCACCCCTTCCCATCCCAACCCATCCCACTCCGCACAAGTCCAACTCCAACTCCGCCGTACCACGTCTCAATTGGTTTGTAAACAACTGGACATGAAATATGTATTTTATGACAACAATAACAACAATGCTTACCGCCGCTCGATCCGTTCGGTGGGTGTCGAAGTTCAGGATTTTGACGGAAACGACGTGTTCACTGCACATTAGCTGAGATTAGTTTTCCCTTCCCAACGGTAATGAGCTTTTCGATTGTTCTCTGGGGGGGTTCGGAAAAGGGTCGTGACACTGCGCTTAGTCAAAGCCTATTAGTTATGCTATTGGAAGTTTTTTTTCTTTCTTTGATCTCTTCTCGCTGCTAGGACTACTAATAGAGAAAGTAAACTTTCAAATCTCACCAATCAAAGGTTCCAAAGTGAACCGCCAACTGAGAAAGAAAAAAAACCTAAAACTTGATCAGCCGCACAATCGGAAAGGGATAACAACAGACGCGAAACGAGATAACACTCAACTGAACACCCGCCGTCTTCGCCTCGTTCCGCTTGCTTACCGACGGATTCGATCAAAATCAATCCTAAACACTGGAAACTGGTTGATACATTTCATAAATGTAAATTGATTATTACGATCACACACACACACACACACACACAGCCAACCTCAATGGGGCTACAACAAACAACACTGACCGATTGATGGATCGATCGATCGATCGATTGATCGTTCGGAGAGTACTTCGGCACCGGCACCGCGATCGAAACGCTGAACGACGGAAAAGATCAGATCGAGTAGGACGAAAAGAAAAACACGACGCCGAAAATTTCGTGGGATAAAGTCCCGGGTGGTATTCCAGAAACAACCGAAACTAATTTCTAATTCACATCAATCGTTTGGATTTCCAACACCGTTCGAACCGTTGATGAACTAAGCAAACAATTCCGCGCCAAAGTCACCGATCGACTGATTGGCTGCTGTGGGGATCCGGTCTCCATCATTAGAGAGATCGAAGTCACCATTCTCTCTCTCTCGGTGATCGCTCGCAGTTTAGTCTCCGCTTTTTCTCTGTTTTGGTTCGAAGCTTGTGATCTTCGAGTCGAAAGATCGTCGATGGTGATCGCGTTCACGATGTGGAACTAGGAATCAATCGGGCAACCTCGCGGGGAGAGAAAGAGTGAGAGAGAAAGAGAACGAGCAGGGCATGCCGAAATGACTCAAGAAGATTGATCTGATATAATGAATGTGACTGAATTCGAGGGCTATGTTTGTTTTTTTTTTTTTTGTTTTTCTTTCCTGCATCCAACGGAGAAAGCAATCCGAGGAAGTGATAACAGGATTAGTCGCCCGGCCGGAGAATCCCGGTGGGGAGTCGGTATTTTAGGCATTGCTAGAGGACATGTTTTGCCAGCTACCGTTAAACCATTAGAGACGAAAATGTCAGCTTTCGAAAAATATGATTATGATGAATTGGCAGCACGACGAGTAGGTAGATTTTCGTTTGGTGGCCTCCAACAATAAAAAAAACACTTAAACCCTCCAGTAGCCGAATGGCGTTCGCACGGAGCAAAGTCAATATTTGCGTACTTTCATTCGTGGGTGTGGCCATGGGGTTTTGGTACCGCTTGACAAGATTAGGATACACTTCTGTCAAATATTGCTGTTATGATCTTTGCTACTTAGTAATGCTTTTAAAAGATTAATGGTGGGAACTGTCTGTTCGGTTTTTCGAATTGAATTTTATCTGTAAATCTGTTATCTCACCATTCACCGCACAGTGGCTTAAACCGATTAAAGAAACGGGAACCTAATTTAGCTACAAAGTTCTAGAACGATCGAGAATTGTTTACTTTGTTGGAAATTCCAAAACTTTAGGGTATGTTCAGGAGTGTTCTAGTTCTAGATGCATAATTTATGTCAGTTACAAAATTTAATTCTGGATTTTATAACAAGAAAAACTGGTAGCTCCAGCAGTGTTTTACTCGTGTTTCAAATATACAAAAAATGGAACGGCATCGTAGACCAGTTTTAAATTTGACTGAAGAACTGGTCGAATAAAAAAAACTAGAACGGCTCACTGGAGACACGTTTGTTCCAGTTTCTGTTCTATTATAGATCTTCCATATAGAACTTTTAACGCACCGTTTCGGATATACAAAGTTTGGTAACCCCCTTAAGGTGAAATGTAGCGGAATGCGAGCGTCGCGTTTTTGATCAATTATTCATAAACTAGACCGATTTTCGAAAAACTTAAAACATTTAAGTTTTCGCAATTAAATTTATCACAACTAAGTATTCTTAGAATTTTGGTTTCAGAACTGAAACCAAAACTCTAATTTCTGAAGCAGAATTTTACAAAGGAATTTGAAAATGTCGAACTCGAAATTATAAAACTTTAACCAAAAAAACCGAAATTTGAAAAAGTTTACGTATACTTTTCCGCATTTTTTTTATTGCTTGCGCACTGCTCTTTCATATTGAGATGGTGTGAAAAATGCACGGTGGGCATGGTGGCATTATATCGTGAGCAAAAATTACATATCAAATAATGACACGAAATTATGCAGCATTGAATTTTGTGTTGAAATAAAAACGAGTTGAGTACAATAGAATGTCCAAGTCTCCTGAGTATAATGCATCGATGTTACTGAAGCAATAATGCATGGCTGTGTAATCTATATATATAAAAATGGATGTAAGTTTGTATGTTTGTAACGCCATAACTTCGGAACTACTGAACGGATTGCCACCAAACTTGCCACAGGTATTTCTTGCATTTCAGAGATGGTTTAAAGAGTATTTCTAGGGGAGCGAGCGTAGCAAGTGTCATTAACATGGAGGGGTCATGGACAAATTTATATAACTTGACGAGAATCGATACGTGTTGAAGACTATAGCAACATTTTGTATACCTTAGATATGACTATACGGAGGGGTGGATGTAGCAAGTGCCATTAAAAAGGGGAGTGTAATGCTTGAAACGGCATAATTCCGAAACTACCTAACGGATTGCAACCAAACTTGGCAAAGATACTTTATGCTTAGCTTAGATGTTCATTACAGAGGTGATCAAAAGGGTGGAGTTGGAAGCAAGTGCCTCTAAAAAAGGGTGCTTATTGAAAAATTTATCTTATTTATCGTCAAACAAGGGGAGAGATTTGGACTAGAAGGAGGAAGTTTTGAAAATCAATGTTTGTCTCATTTTTTGTAAAAAAAAGAGAGGGGCAAGAGTTTCAAAGTCGTCCTAAATAGTTTTGCTATTGTTAATTCGAATGCAACGCAATTTTTTTTAATAATTTAAAAAAAATCTGGTTAGATTCCGTCGGGGAATTCAAAGAACTAAGGTAATATTAATCTTTATCTGCCTTTGAACGCGAGTGTATGTAATTTTCATAACATAACTACGAAACAACCAAACGAATCGCCACCAAGTTTGGCACATATGCTAAAGGTGGAAATCGATACTTTTTGAAGAGCACAGATACTTTCTACACTACTTAGAGGGAAATCATCTGTAGTAAGTTTACTAATCAAAAGGGAATTCAATGTGAAATTTATTCGACGAGAAACGATGCTTCTTTACAAATACAGATAATACTTTTACATCAATGAAGATTACCAGTTATTTTAAGGAAGAGAGAGACTAGGGAGTTCCTCAAACATGGGAAATGTAAGCTAAAATTGATCGAATTTTACGAAAAACATAACAACAAAAAACTGACTCGATATGACGAGAAAACCTTGAAAATTATGATAATTGTGAGATCTGAGAAGGGAAACTGGCCATAAGGAATCTGGACATGTACGGAGTATTGTTCAATCGGGTTACCGTCTAAGTTGTGCTTCATTACAATCTGAGTATTTCACTGGGCAGGATAATTTCGAGAACATATTTCGCGGCATTACCATCCCGAACCATTTCCGAGCAACGCCGGGTAATTCAGCTAGTATCATATAAGAAGTATTATTTCAGATTGTACTGTCAAAGATACCGAAGATACTTGAATGTTTTCTTGTCTTCAGTCGTTCTTTTGGAGGAGAACCCATGCTTGCTACTAAACTCAGGCATATACATGGTAAGCAAGTTAGGCAATACATATCCATATAACCTCATCTTAGTCAATCATAATTACTCATGATTCGTAGTTTTAGTGTAATAGTAATCACTAATCATATTGATTGAATTAGAATATATTCAAAGTGTGAAAGATTCAAAAATCCATTACGATTCGATGAGTCTTTTTTGAAAGCAAAAAAAACGAGTGGTAAGCCCACTGCGCTCAATCACAGCAATTATTCCTGGTTTCTATGTGTCGGTTTTTCTTGTTATGCTTTATGCCTGTTATGATTCGTTCAATTCAAGCAATTAAAATTTTGCGCGTCGTTTTACCTTTTTCATATATATAAAAATTAGGTATTGAATTCGCTCAAACTTTAGAAAAATTTTCCGAGGCCCGGAGAGCCGAATGTCGATTCAGCTCGACAAACTGAGCAAATGTCCGTGTGTGTGAATCTGTACGTGTGTTGTCAACAAAGAAGTCGAGATCTCAGAGATGGCTGCACCAATTTTGATCAAGCTAGTCGCAAATGAAAGGTCTCCCCGTCACCCAGGACGCTATTGAATGGTTTTGAGATCGGATGTTTACTTTTTGAGTTATACGAAGTTTTATGTCAAAATTTTCAGTTTTTTGACAGCATCCGTAACACTTGACCTTGAAAACAGGATATGTTTCCGGACTTAGATTCCGCATGATAATAGCTATCCAACAAGACATAGATTGTTAAATTCTATCCATTTTCAACGGAGATATCGATATTTTTGTGCAAGCGACTTTTCCCCCTATTCTAGCAGTAGGAGTTTTGAGCGCTGTATGACAAAGCAATGCTTGGGAGCAACGTAAAATACAATTTTATATACTCCTACATACAATTATTTCTAACTACCAAAAAGACTGTGTACAGCATCTTTTTTCATGACTTTTTGCCTCGGTCCGATTTAAGCACGTTTTATTTTTGGCAACATAATCGTTCAAATATGAAATATGTAAACCAGATGATTTTCAAGATGAAAGTAATTCCATAATTATTTTGATTTAAGCTTTTTACAGTAATAAATGCTGGGAGAACATAACTCCCATATACCATTCGACTCAGTTCGTCGAGATCAGCAAATGCGTGTGTGATCAATAATTTCACTCAATTTTCTCGGATATGACTCAACCGTTTTCTACAAACTCAGATTCATATGAAATGTCGCATGCTCCTAAACAAGTTTCCTGAATTATGTTTAGATCCGACTTCTGGTTCCGGAACTACAGGATGATATGTAAAACGAAATTAAAATAATGCAACTAATATTTCTCGTAGATGGCTGAACCGATCTAAGATTCAAATGAAAAGTTTTAAGATCCTATAAAACATCTGGCTTTTCAGTCAGACCCAACGTCCGGTTTAGTGGATACAGGGTGATTAGTATAAAAATGTCTAAAGACTGTCCCAGAAAGTATGGACGCAAATAAAAACCACTGCCATTTCGCAATGGTACAGAATCTGTCAATTTTTATGGCTGCGTTCTGTTGTTTACACTCTTCTCTAACCACTTGTGCAGTTTTTTATTCATTTTAATTAGTTTGTTTCGAAATGCGTGGACTTTCAGCAGAACAACGTTGAAACATTGTGTACAAATGGTGCACAGGACGCGGACTGTCACTGAGAAAGATAGCAAAAATGGAAGGAGTAAGTGAAAAAGCCGTGCGAAATGCAATCAGGAAATTCGGTGAGGATAACACCTTTTAGGATAAACCGAAAACGGGTCGAAAAAAAGGTCCTGCTAACCCTCAGTTGGATAAACGTATACTGAAGGCGATCGAGCAAAAGAAGGAGATTTCAGTTCGGGATGTGGCCAAAAAAGTGGGCACTTCGAAGTCAAATGTTCTTCGTTCTAAAGAACGTTTGAATCTTCGAACCAATAAGAAGCAGAAACCACCAAAACGTAGTCCGAAACAAGAAGCATCGATCAGGACGAGGGTTCGAAAGCTGTACAATACGATTTTTGCTGGAAATTAGAACTGCATAATCATGGACGACGAAACCTACGTGAAACTCGATTACAAATCCTTGCCGGGACCACAATATTATACGGTGCGAGAAGGGCAAATGTTAAACCAGTCCGAGACATCGATTGAAGTCGAAAAATTTGGTAAGAAAGCTATGGTCTGGCAAGCAATTTGTAGCTGCGGTAAGATTTCGAAACCCTTCATCACCACTGCTTCAATGAACAGCGAAATATACATCAAGGAATGTTTACAAAAACGACTTCTACCCATGATTCGAAGCCACAAGGATCCTGTTGTCTTCTGGCCAGATCTTGCTTCTTGCCACTACTCGAAATCAACGGTAGAATGGTATGCTACCAAAAATGTCACTTTCGTCCCATAAGACATGAATCCACCAAATTGCCCACAACTTCGACCAATTGAGGAATTTTGGGCATTAGCGAAGGAACATCTTAGGAAACATGTCTCGGCAACCGAAACCATTCAACAAAAAGATTGGAAAAAGTGTCAAAACTTGTCGCCAAGAAGTCTGTACGGAATTTAATGAGGAACGTTCGCAAGAAGGCGCACCTTCTAGTCAGCTAGTCTACAATGGCTAAGTAGCAAATGTTGAGAATAATATTCTGTTGTTGTAGTCTAATATTATCAGTATATCGAATAAAATTTGAATATCTAACACTTGTGAATTATTTACAGCGAAATCAAAGTGTGCTCATACTTTCTGGGACAGTCTTTGGGTGGATTAAAACAGGTTTTTAATGTGCGTTGAACTTTTGACAATTCTCCGAATTTTCAATAAATAAAATTAACTTTGAAAAGGCCTAAAAAAGTTCTATCGAGTTCCACTTTGGTTTTTTTTCTAGTACTAGGAAAACCTTTTCTTATAAGTATTGTAAAAGTAAGCTGCATAAAATGTCATATTTAGCTTCGGTACAAGATTTCATCTTAGATAAAAAATAAAAGGTAAAATGCTCTAACAAAAATATGAGATTTTATATGTCCTACAATTATTCCAAACAAAATGTGCGTAAAAAATGACTCGAAACAAGTTAAGATTAAAAAATTGGCTTTAAGGTGAAATGTAGTCTCAAAAACGTGATTAATCCACCTAGCAGTGAGATGATACCTTTTTTTATCAATCCGCCTGTGTTTTTTGCATGAATATTCTTCGGTGCATATTTAGCAAATCTTGGGTATTTTTTGCTGGATATCTGCTAGAAATGTTTTTTCATTTATTTGCATGCTAACGTTTACTACTATCAGTGCAGTAAAATTTCGTTCAATTCAATTGAAACCGAATGTGAAACACACTAACGATCTCTCTACTGCAGTAAACTTCACACTCTGACACACACAACGTTCGCTGACGTACCGAACGGGCAGTATTCAGTTCTTCAATCGATTCTCTTCAAATCAAAGCTCAGTTTAATCACCGTCAGTTGATCTCTTGAAATAACAAAATATCTCTTTCAATAGTGTGAGAGCGGCCTTCAAATGAGGTTCATGTAAACATTCTAATTGGTTCGAGATAAAAGATGAAAGACACACCAGATATCTGAAATATCAATTACAGAATACATTTATTAGTAGTTTCATTCCTTCATTTTTAATACTTTACTCCATTTACAATTCTGTTCATTCGAACTTGCTCACTACCAACAGCGAAGACAATGAAGCAGCTAGACTACTTGGTACTTGAAACTGAGCAGACAAGACTTCAAATGATTAGGTATGATTATTTAACTGATGATGAATTCTGGGAGCTTCACTTGAACATGGCAGCAAAAGTCTTATAAATTTGTATCGATATGCTGACGGTCAGTGGCCATAAATTTCATTTTCATCGGATATCATTCGATTGAAAATGGAATTTTACCGCACTGACTACAATACATGTATAATAAAAATCTACCTATATTATCATCGTGTAATACACTATCTTGATATGAAATATTTATATTTGAAATCATTATAATTTAACAAATTTGAAAAACGCTTATTTATCGCATAAAATTTGTTTTCTGTTATAATGGTGAACGTCATATCAATTTGGTGTATTCGGAAATACAACTTATTATAATGTTATTAAAACTTTGTAGTAAACTCAGGCAATGAAGATATATTCCACGTTGATAAAATTTAAAAACTATTTTTAAATTAAAGCAAATATATTTAAAAAAAACACTTTCAACTTCGTTCCATTCTCACAGCTGTCAAAAAGATTCTACAAGAAATTACACGATTTCGATTTCGCAAAGCAGAAGCCCCCCTTAAGCAGGTCGGTCATCTGGACCGTGCTGCATACTGATAAAATATTATCAACTATAATCTTCAGAGAGTAAAACCAACAAGAATGCATTAGGGGAGAGTATTTTCCAGGGAAAAACATAATGTAGGTAATTTCAGAAACATAACCGCAAGATTGACGTAGGACTGCATTCGAGATGTGTATAGATTTTTACTGATTTGATACCATTTGACCGTATAAGATTTTGTAGTCCTGGAAAAGACAATTTAGTTTCGGAAGATTGCCTTTGTATTTACCTCCGCTTTGCAGAGAAGTAATTTTTATAGTTTTTTAGATAACATTTAGAGCACGTAGAAAGGCTGTTTTTGAAGAATGTTCCCCATCATTGTCCATTTTTCGTTGTATTGTTCTCCAATGTGAACGGCTCGCAGCAAGATGACGCAATCGGTCTTGTTTGAAGCGAACCTGACTCTGCCCGTAGCAAAGCTACTTACACTGCGGATTAATTCAATTCTGAAGCAAATTTTGTGTAGGGGGTTTTCACGTGATTTCGTTTGTATCTTTTTCACAATAGGGCGGTCCTAACGATCACAAAAACAGCAGAATTTAGCTAGTTATTTCATTTCCGATTTGCCTATTTCAACAAAAGAAACTATCAAAATGCTATACGGGACTCATTCTGGCTATGAGAAAGGCCAAATTGTGGAATTCTACGACATTGAACACTGTTTGGAGAATTTTTCTCGAACGCAAAGCAGTCAAATGATGGTTTTATTTGCATTCGTTTGGAGCGAATTTTACACTGCGAAAAGTGCACAGAGCTAAGCAAATTATTCTTGATTTGCACTAAACTGACGATTTGTAACTCGGATTTGCAGAGAAGTAATCTGTATAGTTCTTTAGATATTATTTAGAGCGCTCATAAGGGCTAATTTTGTAGAATGTTCCGTATCGTTATCCACTTTTCTTGTTTTCGGTTTTGTTTGAAGCGAAACTCACACTGCTCACAGAAGAACTAGGTTTGAGGAACGGAGCCTCGAATTCGCCATTGACTGAGTGATCAGTTGAAGGATGGAGTAATTTCGTTACACTTTCTTGTTGTAAAAATGTCAAAAATGCATCCAGGTGAATATAGTAAAGAAAGACGTAGTCCTACGTCAAAACTCGACAAATGTCCTGAGCGGCAAATTAAGTGGCACGATCTTTTTTGTTTTTTTTTTGCTTTCCAATATTTGTTACAGGCAGCGTGTACCGATTTTGCACAGACAGATTTTCGGACCGAAAATTGATTTTTGGTAAAATGAACTGGTCGTTTGCATTGGAGCAAAATATACCGTAAAGTGAACAACAGCACAGAAATTTGCACGAATCAGTCCTCCTAAGGGCAATGTATGTTTCCAAAAATGCACTAAGGAAAATTCAACTGTTAAAATTTGCGGATCGGATGTCAAAATTATTATTTCAGTGCACCGTTTATCTTCTGGAAGCCTGACATAAATTCCATATAGCCCTATGTTAGTGTCAAACTCGAAAATTGTTTCATCAAAATACAGTATGTTACTATTTTTGCAGCCGTTAGGACGAAATCCCGTAAAGAGAAAGCCCTTCACAAAATTGCTTCAGTATTGAATCAATCCGCGTATTGTGAGCAGTTCTGCTGCCGAACGGAGGAGAAAAGTGAACTGAAAGCACTTCCCTGGCCTACTACTACTCTCTCTCTCTCTCTCTAGCGTTAGTAGGAAACGGACAATTGGAATCTGCTTTGTTCCTCTGTTCGCTGGCACCATTGAATTCGTTCAGAGCAGTGTTCGCAGTGCGAGTTTCGCTTCAAGAGAGCGATTACACCATCATTCAGCTGCTGGTCGCTTTCATTTGTGTAAAACTCACCGAAAAATGAACGACAAGGGAAACAAATCAATCAATCGGCCCTTCTAAGGGCCACAAAGTTTTCCCAAAGAGCTATGAGAGATGTTCTTCCAATGAAATATGTATGCAAATCAGAAGTAAAATGATTAGATTAGTGCAAATCCATCACAACATTATCAATATTGAAGAAAAATCCCTTATTCAGCACTTCTAAGGGTCAGAAATGAATCCCAAGTCGCATTAGAATGGTTTCTTGCGGATGCAGATCCGAAATTAAGTAATAAACTTCAAAATTCTGTGTGTCGCTATTTTTGTAGCCGTCCCATTTGGAGAAATGTGAGTCTTTTGAGACTTTTTGGTTGTTGGTTATGAGTTTTGAGTCTTGAATTTTTAGTCTTGAGTATTCAGTCAGAAATCTTGGGTTGTGAGGCTTGGATCTCAAGTCATGAATTGTGAACTTTGAGCGAAGAGCTAAGTTTCGAATTTATCACGGACAAAAGTCCAAATCCAAGTCCAAGTCCAAGTCCAAGTCCAAGTCCAAGTCCAAGTCCAAGTCCAAGTCCAAGTCCAAGTCCAAGTCCAAGTCCAAGTCCAAGTCCAAGTCCAAGTCCAAGTCCAAGTCCAAGTCCAAGTCCAAGTCCAAGTCCAAGTCCAAGTCCAAGTCCAAGTCCAAGTCCAAGTCCAAGTCCAAGTCCAAGTCCAAGTCCAAGTCCAAGTCCAAGTCCAAGTCCAAGTCCAAGTCCAAGTTCAAGTCCAAGTCCAAGTCCAAGTCCAAGTCCAAGTCCAAGTCCAAGTCCAAGTCCAAGTCCAAGTCCAAGTCCAAGTCCAAGTCCAAGTCCAAGTCCAAGTCCAAGTCCAAGTCCAAGTCCAAGTCCAAGTCCAAGTCCAAGTCCAAGTCCAAGTCCAAGTCCAAGTCCAAGTCCAAGTCCAAGTCCAAGTCCAAGTCCAAGTCCAAGTCCAAGTCCAAGTCCAAGTCCAAGTCCAAGTCCAAGTCCAAGTCCAAGTCCAAGTCCAAGTCCAAGTCCAAGTCCAAGTCCAAGTCCAAGTCCAAGTCCAAGTCCAAGTCCAAGTCCAAGTCCAAGTCCAAGTCCAAGTCCAAGTCGAAATCCAAATATAAGTTCAAATCATCGCTGAGTTACAGTTGAAATCAAAACCAGATGTTGACAACTCCCTTTTTGTGGCATTAACAGATTATTCCGATCGACGATTAACGCGTGTAGCTCTTATGAAAACCTAGTTTCGTTCTGGTATACAACCATTGTGAATATCTATTGCTTATGTCGGGGGATGTGGTATTCTAAGCTAAGTGATAACTACAATGAGTTTGAGTATAATGAGAGAAGCGTGTAAGCTGCGGGTGGTGCGTGCGGGATGTTTTGAGATCAGTGAAGGCCGAACAACAAAATTGGTAACCATGATAAGAAGAATATCAAAGGTACCATTCAACTACCAATCGTTAAGATCGACGAACTACTTCTACTTGAATCACATTGGAATTTGAAATCCAAACGTCTATGTTCTTAATTCCCGACAAAGTTGTGAACACTTCGATGGCGTGCCGATTGGAAAGATAGCGTTGATTAAACGCGGATTATTATATCCAACATTTCGATGCCCCATAATTCAATAAGTCAATGACAGACAAAAATTCCTAGTTTGCAACATCATCCACAATAGCCAGGCGTTGATAGATAGCCCCTGTCAAGATTTGGCTGCCGGCTAGTTGATATATAAAATTAGATAAACAGACAAATGTGCCAATAGTAATAAATTGCCATCTCCAATCGACATCATTATTAAAGTTGATAAATGAAGGTCTGTCCAAAACTAGCTCAAATTCGAATTACGCAAGCGGTCCGACACCCGAAGGATTACATTTCTCGAGCCAAACCTAAAAGTAGGCAGTAGGCAATGAAAAATTTGCGAACCAAGCATATTACTTCTCCTTCTTTCCCAAACTGACAGACTGCTTTACTTTGATGGATAATGTCGCTTATTAACCCTGACAGACGGACCTTTTTTTTCTCTCTCTCTCCCAATTTCGACACGGTTCCAAAACAGGGCCCCGTTCAGAATGTGTTCCTATCACGTGCGAACACTTTCGCGAAAAGGGATCGGCTTGACGACCTCGGCGCAGACCGATGCGAAGGAATCTTGCTCTCATCGCCTGCTAGAACCGGGGCCATTCAAAAGCATTCCGTGGACGTCTTTCCAAAAACTTACAAATCGGCAATCTCCAAGCTCATCCTGTTCGTGTTTCCAATCGATGAATGACAAACCACTCGTGCCGGAATGACACCCCGTCAAGGAACAATCGCGTCTCTCGGCACCTCTTCGGTGCTGAATTTTGGATGATTTTAAGCGTCAGGTTCGTCGCGTTCGCCCGAACAAGTCACCGACGGCGGATTTACCCACGACAAGTGCCCGTGACAGGACAGATCCTTTCTTACCTTACTTCGCAATCAATCTGCACCCCCTCCCCGGCACGGCACGGCACGGCATCGCGGCCCCGGGGGCGAACATCAATTCCAATTCATGGTGCCTCGTATAACTAACCTGAAACGAATTCAAACAAGCAAGAAAAAAAAAACACAAAATTAGCAGAGAGAAAACCGAAATGGCAAGTCATTTAATAAGCCGAACCAAAACGCAAACCCCATTGCATCGAGGATTTTCAAAGTTCAAATTTCGCAAATTCCCTCCAGGCTTCGGCTTTCGGTGTGTGTGATGAGAGGAGCAATTCAATTTCGCGGCTCGTACCAACTTTCCTTGGGCCGGAGGAAGAAAAAAAAAGTGCCGCCTCGTCATGTACGAACAAGAAAAGGTCATCGAATTGATCTTTGTCCCCCCGGTTCCGACAAGGCTTCCTCAAGCCCCGCCAGTGACCGGAACAGATCCTTTCGTTAGTTCGATTTACAAGTGTCCGGCTTGACTTTCGGCGCCTCTTAATGTCGAAACGTCACGCACAATATGCGATCGAGCCGCGATTGATGATCGTTTTTTTTTCATGCTTTCCGCTCGCTGCTTTTGCTTGCACGGCAATTGATTCATGTAAAGTATGTTTTCAGGGATTGCTGCGGGGAGAATGTGGGGGGACTCACATTTTTTCGAGTGCTTGTGTAATCGATAGGATTGCTCGCACATAAAATCACCTGAGCTCTGATGGTTTTGAGTAACGAGCGGAGTTTTTTTTTGTTGTTGTTGATTAAACTATGGCCAATAATGCGATCAATAGAATGTTTGTAAAACTGCTTGAAGTGCAAGCCATTCGATGATCGTTAGCTTTGTCCAATCAGAGCAGTTGTGGTGGCGGCGTTTAATGCCCTTGGGTATTGACTTTGGCAAATCAATTTTTGGAAAGGTAGTTTTAGCTCAAGTTTCTTCCACATACGTTTTCGTTTTCAATTCCTTTTATTCCCGTGTTTTCAGCAACGAAAATATCTCCAGTGTGTGACGGCTATAATAGAATAAACACCGAATCACTAGATTTGTTAAACTGTAATTCTGCCATTATCTTTGATCAAGATACAAGCGATGTTCTAGCATTATTCATCAAAGATTTGGACTTGGACTTGGACTTGGACTTGGACTTGGACTTGGACTTGGACTTGGACTTGGACTTGGACTTGGACTTGGACTTGGACTTGGACTTGGACTTGGACTTGGACTTGGACTTGGACTTGGACTTGGACTTGGACTTGGACTTGGACTTGGACTTGGACTTGGACTTGGACTTGGACTTGGACTTGGACTTGGACTTGGACTTGGACTTGGACTTGGACTTGGACTTGGACTTGGACTTGGACTTGGACTTGGACTTGGACTTGGACTTGGACTTGGACTTGGACTTGGACTTGGACTTGGACTTGGACTTGGACTTGGACTTGGACTTGGACTTGGACTTGGACTTGGACTTGGACTTGGACTTGGACTTGGACTTGGACTTGGACTTGGACTTGGACTTGGACTTGGACTTGGACTTGGACTTGGACTTGGACTTGGACTTGGACTTGGACTTGGACTTGGACTTGGACTTGGACTTGGACTTGGACTTGGACTTGGACTTGGACTTGGACTTGGACTTGGACTTGGACTTGGACTTGGACTTGGACTTGGACTTGGACTTGGACTTGGACTTGGACTTGGACAAAATTAAAAACTCAAAACTCAGATAATTATTAAATTTTGATTATTAAAAATTGAAATTGAAATTTTCTAATTCTTAATCTCAAATTTTAAATTCCAAGCTCAAAAACAATTCGAAATTGAAGACTCCGAAATCAAAACAGCAACTCAAAATTTAATTACAATATTAAAATTCAAAAATTATATTTAAAATTTGAAAAACAAAATTGAAATATCCAACTATTCCGAGTCCAGAGTCCAGAGTCCAGAGTCCAGAGTCCAGAGTCCAGAGTCCAGAGTCCAGAGTCCAGAGTCCAGAGTCCAGAGTCCAGAGTCCAGAGTCCAGAGTCCAGAGTTCAGAGTCAAGAGTCAAGAGTCCAGAGTCCAGAGTCCAGAGTCCAGAGTCCCGAGTCCAGAGTCCAGAGTCCAGAGTCCAGAGTCCAGAGTCCAGAGTCCAGAGTCCAGAGTCCAGAGTCCAGAGTCCAGAGTCCAGAGTCCAGAGTCCAGAGTCCAGAGTCCAGAGTCCAGAGTCCAGAGTCCAGAGTCCAGAGTCCAGAGTCCAGAGTCCGGAGTCCAGAGTCCAAAGTCCAGAGTCCAGAGTCCAGAGTCCAGAGTCCGGAGTCCAGAGTCCAAAGTCCACAGTCCAGAGTCCAGAGTCCAGAGTCCAGAGTTCAGAGTCAAGAGTCCAGAGTCCAGAGTCCAGAGTCCAGAGTCCAGAGTCCAGAGACCAGAGTCCAGAGTCCAGAGTCCAGAGTCCAGAGTCCAGAGTCCAGAGTCCAGAGTCCAGAGTCCAGAGTCCAGAGTCCAGAGTTCAGAGTCCAGAGTTCAGAGTCCAGAGTTCGCAGTCGCCTAGAGTTTAGATTCATATTCAGATTCAATTCAAAATTCAAGTCAAAAGTTAAAAGTCGAAAGTCAAAAGTCAAAAGTCAAAAGTCAAAAGTCAAAAGTCAAAAGTCAAAAGTCAAAAGTCAAAAGTCAAGTCAAAAGTCCAAAAGTCCAAAAGTCCAAAAGTCCAAAAGTCCAAAAGTCCAAAAGTCCAAAAGTCCAAAAGTCCAAAAGTCCAAAAGTCCAAAAGTCCAAAAGTCCAAAAGTCCAAAAGTCCAAAAGTCCAAAAGTCCAAAAGTCCAAAAGTCCAAAAGTCCAAAAGTCCAAAAGTCCAAAAGTCCAAAAGTCCAAAAGTCCAAAAGTCCAAAAGTCCAAAAGTCCAAAAGTCCAAAAGTCCAAAAGTCCAAAAGTCCAAAAGTCCAAAAGTCCAAAAGTCCAAAAGTCCAAAAGTCCAAAAGTCCAAAAGTCCAAAAGTCCAAAAGTCCAAAAGTCCAAAAGTCCAAAAGTCCAAAAGTCCAAAAGTCCAAAAGTCCAAAAGTCCAAAAGTCCAAAAGTCCAAAAGTCCAAAAGTCCAAAAGTCCAAAAGTCCAAAAGTCCAAAAGTCCAAAAGTCCAAAAGTCCAAAAGTCCAAAAGTCCAAAAGTCCATCCAAAAGTCCAAAAGTCCAAAAGTCCAAAAGTCCAAAAGTCCAAAAGTCCAAAAGTCCAAAAGTCCAAAAGTCCAAAAGTCCAAAAGTCCAAAAGTCCAAAAGTCCAAAAGTCCAAAAGTCCAAAAGTCCAAAAGTCCAAAAGTCCAAAAGTCCAAAAGTCCAAAAGTCCAAAAGTCCAAAAGTCCAAAAGTCCAAAAGTCCAAAAGTCCAAAAGTCCAAAAGTCCAAAAGTCCAAAAGTCCAAAAGTCCAAAAGTCCAAAAGTCCAAAAGTCCAAAAGTCCAAAAGTCCAAAAGTCCAAAAGTCCAAAAGTCCAAAAGTCCAAAAGTCCAAAAGTCCAAAAGTCCAAAAGTCCAAAAGTCCAAAAGTCCAAAAGTCCAAAAGTCCAAAAGTCCAAAAATCCAAAAGTCCAAAAGTCCAAAAGTCAAAAAATCAAAAAATCAAAAAATCAAAAAATCAATAAATCAATAAATCAATAAATCAATAAATCAAAAAGTGAAAAAGTGAAAAAGTGAAAAAGTGAAAAAGTGAAAAAGTGAAAAAGTGAAAAAGTGAAAAAGTGAAAAAGTGAAAAAGTGAAAAAGTGAAAAAGTGAAAAAGTGAAAAAGTGAAAAAGTGAAAAAGTGAAAAAGTGAAAAAGTGAAAAAGTGAAAAAGTGAAAAAGTGAAAAAGTGAAAAAGTGAAAAAGTGAAAAACTGAAAAAGTGAAATAGTGAAAAAGTGAAAAAGTGAAAAAGTGAAAAAGTGAAAAAGTGAAAAAGTGAAAAAGTGAAAAAGTGAAAAAGTTAAAAAGTTAAAAAGTTAAAAAGTTAAAAAATTAAAAAGTCTAAAAGTCTAAAAGTCTAAAAGTCTAAAAGTCTAAAAGTCTAAAAGTCTAAAAGTCTAAAAGTCTAAAAGTCTAAAAGTCAAAAAGTCAAAAAGTCAAAAAATCAAAAAGTCAAAAAATCAAAAAAGTCAAAAAGTCAAAAAGTCAAAAAGTGAAAAGGTGAAAAAGTGAAAAAGTCAAAAAGTCAAAAAGTGAAAAAGTCAAAAAGTCAAAAGTCAATTATTGAGAATTTGAATTGCAATTTGCAAATTCCTAATTTTGAATTTCAAATTCCATGGAAAATTCGAAAGTATCAGAACTCAATTACAAAATTCAAAATTGTTTTAAAATTCGAAATTATTTTAAAATTTCAATTTCAATTTTAATTTGAAAATTCAATTTCACCGCATATAATTTTTACTGCAGACTAGTAACTCTTCAGATGTAGGAGTGTCCGTTTGACTTCCAAGACACTGTGCAATCCCGTTGATAAATGGCAACATTAGCTCAAACCTCCTTCCGACCGTAGGATTTCTTTTAATGCCCATCCCATTGAGATTCGCACTTGAAGTGGGCCATGACGGTTTCCAGTAAATTATGTCCACTCATTCTGCGTCAAGTGTCCGACCAGTTCCCAAAACCGTCAGACATACCGCCATCAAATGCATGCAATTTACGATTGATGACTTGAATGGCACTCGTGCACCATAAATTCTACTTGGCACTCGGATGATCTTTATCAAATTCCAAACCCGAAAAAGGTACCGCCGCGATCGCACGGAACTGACCGGTAGGAGGAACACTATCGAGCCTGCGGACTGCCTGAATCATGAAACCGTGGCGTGAAAAGAAAACCCATTTAACGGCTGCTGCTGCCGGCCGCGAAAACCGAGTGATTGTTATCGTAATCGGTGCGCGCGAATGCAAAACTTGTTACCACTGTTTCCATCTACCACCGGGCACCTGCTGCCACCTACCGTCTGCTGGACGAATTATTGCACAATAACCGCAAGTGGCTCTCGGTTCGGTGGGACTACGACGTAGGTACTTCGCTTTTCATCTGGGCACGGTGCTTCGAGGACACTTGAAACAATGAGGCTAGCTTAGCGCACCTAACGGCACCATTTTTTTCCTTCCATCGTCCATCGCCGATATTGTCTATTTGATAAAGCAACCAACGAACGCTGGCGCTGACCTGAAGAGTGTTTTCGGTCTTCGCTGGCCGGAATCTGAAGTGTTCATCGTGGCTTGAGCCACACCGCATCAAAACTAGCACCGAAGATGCCTGCCATTGTTAGGTCGTTGGACTTTAATTGTTGAAATTGTTTGTACAATTCTAATCTATAATTGCACAAAAATATTTGAAAGGAAAAATTATTATGATTGTGTCTACGATTAAATTGTTTGAATTAGAATAAAATAATTTTACGGACTGCTAACGGAGCGATCTTTTTTTGTGCTTGAAACAAAAAAAAAGGCGCAAAATAGAGCTTTGACATGGTACGCAAGAAAACAGTGAGAGTGAGAGTTTAAAGTGACAGCATTGAGCGTTGGAGAGTAAACATTAAGCAAGCAAGCCATGCTCTCAACAAAAAGCTACAGATTCAGCAAAGCGGTTGGAAAGCGCCTAAATGTCTACTCCCTACTAGTGGATAAAGTCAACGAAAGAGTGATGCTGCTAAATAATGGATCGATAAATGAGTTTAGGACAGTTATACCAAATAAAGGGTGATTTTTTAAGAGCTTGAGAACTTTTTTAAACAATAAAACGCATAAAATTTGCAAAATCTCATCGGTTCTTTATTTTAAACGTTAGATTGGTACATGACATTTACTTTTTGAAGATAATTTCATATAAATGTTGACCGCGGCTGCGTCTTAGGTGGTCCATTCGGAAAGTCCAATTTTGGGCAACTTTTTCGAGCATTTCGGCCGGAATAGCCCGAATTTCTTCGGAAATGTTGTCTTCCAAAGCTGGAATAGTTACTGGCTTATTTCTGTAGACTTTAGACTTGACGTAGCCCCACAAAAAATAGTCTAAAGGCGTCAAATCGCATGATCTTGGTGGCCAACTTACCGGTCCATTTCTTGAGATGAATTGTTCTCCGAAGTTTTCCCTCAAAATGGCCATAGAATCGCGAGCTGTGTGGCATGTAGCGCCATCTTGTTGAAACCACATGTCTACCAAGTTCAGTTATTCCATTTTTGGCAACAAAAAGTTTGTTAGCATCGAACGATAGCGATCGCCATTCACTGTAACGTTGCGTCCAACAGCATCTTTGAAAAAATACGGTCCAATGATTCCACCAGCGTACAAACCACACCAAACAGTGCATTTTTCGGGATGCATGGGCAGTTCTTGAACGGCTTCTGGTTGCTCTTCACTCCAAATGCGGCAATTTTGCTTATTTACGTAGCCATTCAACCAGAAATGAGCCTCATCGCTGAACAAAATTTGTCGATAAAAAAGCGGATTTTCCGAATGGACCACCTAAGACGCAGCCGCGGTCAACATTTAAATGAAATTATCTTCAAAAAGTAAATGTCATGTACCAATCTAACGTTTAAAATAAAGAACCGATGAGATTTTGCAAATTTTATGCGTTTTATCGTTTAAAAAAGTTCTCAAGCTCTTAAAAAATCACCCTTTACAAATAATAATACGGAATACTTGGACGAGTTTCGGTGGACACATTTAGCACTATGCGGTAGGGTAAGGGCTCCCTATTTCATCTCATTTGTAAGAACGTCGCCTCGAAACCCCGATTTAGCCACTAAAATCACTATAACTTTTTCATATTACTGCTTCATTCGCCTTGCTCCACGTTGACAATTGATTCACATTTCTTGAAAATTTAACTAATATTCATGAAACATCTAAAAACACTTATGAAATGTTCACTACTCTGCTCCTAATTTCATCTCAATGGATTTTCATCCATCGTTGATCCTTTATTCATCCTATAAATTAGCAATGGCGACAGCAATCAAAACGAAATATTCCACTATTACACTCTCAGGTTCAAAATGTCAGAATTCTTCTTAAAAACGGCGTAATGCCAACTATGAGACAACATACCATATTTTTAGAACCAGTTTGAAATCATTTCAACGTTTAAAAAATTTTCGGTCGTTTTCGTTACCTTTCGTTTTAAATTCCAAATTTTACTGTCAAGTTAATTTGGTAAACTTTAGAAAAACAAAAACGGAGTTGTTACTATTAAAGCATTAGGCCTTCTAAAAACAAAATGCAGAGCCAGGGATGTAATTTATACAGATTCATCGATATTGTATAGATTTTTGCGTTCGCATACTGATTTAAATCAATGAACAGATTTTATACAGATTTCCTAAATTTAGTACAGATTTGTACAGGTTCATAAAAAGTGAGAAGTAAAAAATTAGACTTTTCTCTCTGAGTATCTATTAGTATTTGATTGCAGTGATTCTTTAAAAGTTTATTAATCAACGGACGAATCACATGTTAAAGTGGAAATCTTTTATGCAGATAATTGATTATGATTAACACCATTTTATTAGTGAAAACAGATAGAGCAGATTACGACTTTCTATGCAAAGTAATGCATATTTTCTATGAAAATATCTGGCAACTTTGTGCACAGCCGATGAAACACACTAGAGATGGGCAAAACAGTTCATTTCAAAGAACCGTTCAGTGATGCAGAGTTCTATTAAAAGAACTAGTTCTCGAGAGCCGTTCGTTCGTTCTTTTCATAGTTAATTTGCCTGTTGAATGACTAACCGAGATCTTAATTAGAACTGAGGTTCCGTAGTTTCAAAAAGGATTGCGCGAACAAAAAATAACAAAAAAAAAGGTCGTCCACTATTGATCATTCATTCTTTCAAAAGGACTAGTTCTTTTGAACCGTTCGCGAACGAATTGCCCATCTCTATCAAAAACACACACTTCACGCATACATACAAAACACATCACATCCAAAGAAAAAACACATCAAAGCATAGTTGAAAATCATCTAATCTCGCATCTTAGTGAATTTGCACATGAAATCTTGAAACAAATCGCTTTGGTCATGTATTGAAATGAAAAAGCATATTAAATTGAAGTGCTGTTTACATATGAATCGATCGTGCAAATTTTTATCAGTGCATGAAAATCGATCATACACTATTTAAAATTGTGGAATTGAAATCGCAGTAGGCGTGTGCGACGGGTGCACATATTTTTCACGCTTGACAAAGTTGTACAAATGAAATATTCAAGGTTCTACCAAATACAAATTATGAAATAGAATGTAAGATCTTACCACATAATCGATCTGGCTCATTTACTGTCCACTTAAATTACAATCGAAGTTTGTTCGTTTACCTAGTGCAGAAACGTTAGTGATCGATTAAACTCATTGAAAACAATAATTTTACAGTATTGATGTTACGAAGGATAATATTTTTCCTCGGGTATATGCTTATGATCGTCCTTTTCACAATTGCTAATTATTTTCATCTTTCAGAGACAACCTTTGCGGAAACATTCTTTGTAAACAAAATTAAATTAACAGAAATAATATAACCATAGCAACTTCTAATAAAGCTGCCAGTTACATGCATTTCCGCTAAGTCTTCCTGGTCAAGGCAGAATAGCACAATAAGCTACGCTAAATTGATCATCCGGCGAACCAAATAATGGTGATCCGTTTATATGAAACCTAGGGGTATTATTATTGGTATTTGGTTCTACCAAAGATAAATAATAAAGACATGTACGAGCTTATAAATATTTCTAAAAAATGTGGATCGTTCCCGGTACCTTCTGAAATGACCGCACTCACCGCTTGATGGAGCGCGTGATTAATTGCATTGTTATCATTTCAATCAAAGTGTGCCATAAAATCTCAATATATACAAATGAGCTACCGAATCGAAAGGATTCTTACGGTTTGACATTTGCATTATGAATGTATGATGGGAACTCAGCAGTGCAACTAATTTATCACCATTGGTGCCAGTCTCACGGAGGACCGTAGATGTGCGCCAAAAAAAAGATCGTGACCGTCATTTGTGGAAACTCGTTTGTGGTTCTGCTTCAATCCTAGGAAAACAGCCATTGTTGAAAAACGCCAATGCAGTTTCCTCCGCTACTGCTTGATGAATCTTCAAGAAAAAAAACATTACTTTGTTTAGAAAAATGTTCCAAACAAACTGATATTTTTCTTTTGAATTTCCGTTGCTTTTGCGTTTTACAACAATGGCCGTTTTTCCAAGATTGTAAATTGCCCGTAAGCATGTTCTTCACTTTCAGGTGAATCTCTCATAGCGGGTAAGCACGTCATATCGTTTAAGTGTTGTGAAAATTCAAGTATTTCGCGAGAAAGAAAGAATTTTTATCCGTACCCACTAAGTAAGCAATTAGATCTTGTTGGGCGATGAGCGTTTGTTGAACGACAAACTGAAAGAAATACTCGTGCAGTTTATTGGATCGGTTTGTAGTTGTTTTCTTTCCTACAAACGTACATTCCGGAGGAAAATAGCATTTGCCATGCATACATAAATCACACACACATTATGCAAAACATTTTCCCACATGGTTCGAATCCCAGCTCCAGCGCCAGCCGTTCTTAAACAAAAAACCAAGATAAAAGAATAAAGAGATAGCAGTGCATGCCTCATCAAGCTCCGCTCTGACGTCAATGTTAAAGTTTTTATGACTTGCTGTTTTGCAGTAAAAATGATATCGTATCATCGTTGTCTTTGCCGTTTCATTCCCCTAAATGGTCCGGCTGGAATCGGTTGGTTGGACATGATTATTTCCAAATTAATCTAAAAGCTTCTATTACGATGCTTGAGTCATTCTTTCAAATGATCGCTCGATTCATGATTGATAAAGGCTCTGGTCAGATAATAACTTTTTCAACAAGTTTTAATTCATTGGGTTTTCCGACAACGGGAAATTATAAACATAGTAATTTATTTTCTAACACCCCAATTGACTACTTTTCACTAAAAGAAACCCGATGCCAATTTAACTTCCATACCTGCGGGATTTTGGGTGTTACCTTTTCTATAATTTATTGTGAACCGAATCGATACTAATTAGCTCGCTTTTGTTTGAAACTATAAATTTGAACAATTCTCAACCGGTGGTCCGCGAACCGCCGTGGTGATTAGATTTAGATAATCAGACTATATATCATGAAAAATTTAAAGTCAGGATACCCAAAATTAGGTTGACTCTCGATATTGGTTTGACGTAGGAAAAAGGTGGGTAGGTGATGTCAACGACAGAACTGGATGACGTGAGTTCGAATAAAACTGTCACGTTCTCTTCATTCCTCCAACACACAATCAAATATTGCGAAATAATTTGTATAGTTCTTTATAATAAAAGAATAGTTGTTCTGAAAAGATTCTTTTATGAAGGCATTCGAGTTGGAGAGTGACAAGTTGAATTCGAATTCCGATGGGTGGTAGGCGTAGGTATAGCGTTCACAACCGATTATAGTCTTCCAGTGAAGAAAACTTTATTTCGCTAGATTGATCAATGATACATTAAGCACATGATATGAAAAGTATGAAAGTTGTCTACGACTATTTCTTAATCGATACTATCCATCATCATGTAAAAATGTTGTAAAAGAAAATAGAAAGACATACACGTCAAAAAACGCAAAAAATACTTTAAAAAAGCACGATAAAAGTATGCTGAAATTTAAAAATCAGAGGTTCAACAAAGAAGTAGCCGACATATTGAAAAAAAACTAATGTCAGTGTGAAAACTACCACAGTGAGTGTGATGTAATGATGAGAAAATATCGTTGCCGTAGACCTTTTCGTGATAACGGAAAACCTTGTTCGTCTAAGCGTCGTAAGGCGACAGACAGTATGGGAGAACACGTTACTTTCAAGCAGTGCGCAATCACTGAGAATACTACAATGCATATTTGCGACTCATGTCGTTTGCATTCATATCGACCTGTGTCTCTTGAAAGTGTACAGCAACTAGCTCCCACCGATAAGGTGCCAGATTATATAACAGCTTCGCCCGCAAAGTCGGGAAATAATTGTTAAGAAATACCACTAGCTACATCAAGACATGATTTAGAAGAAATACCATCAGCGGCTTTACTCGTCTGAGCATTCTCCCAACACAGCGATCTCCTATAGCAGTGAGAGAGCTCAAGTCTAACAACTGTCGTCTAGAAAAGTATTCCAAATCGTTGAGGAATCAGGACACAACTATTCCACCATCCACCACAAAATGAATCTGAAGAAGTTCACAGTGCTGCAGGGAGATGAGCATACTTCAGGACAAAAAATTGCTAATTGGTTGCAAATTTCAATGATGTTCTTTCCTACTTGCCCATCGAGATGCATTTGAGTTGAAACATTGGAAAGTTTCTTGTTAGTGTAGTTGAAAAAGCTTCTATGACATAATTTTATTTCGTTTTCAATTCTACAGTTATATTGTTCGTGTGCTTCTTTCACGGCAAAAAATATGCTAAATTTTTCTAATTAGAATCTATCCGACTGTAAACTCTCACTAAACCGATTATATTCACTTCAGATTTGCATATTTTTTACAGATAAGTAATTCTAGTAGTTCTGTAAAAACACATTTGTAGCCATTAGAAGGGCTAATTTTGCATAATATTCCCCATCGTTGTCCACTTTTCGTTGAATTTTGCTCCAATGCAAATGACCAGCAGCTGGATGACGCAATCGCTCTTGTTCTAGGCGAAACTGGCTCTGCGAACGTCTCGCAGCACAACTGTTTCCTGTATTTTGTATTTTGCGGGGAATTTTCATTTTTACGTGGTTTCGTTTGTAGCTTTGGCGCCAAATGGGCGATAATTGTAACTATTTGCTGGGCATTTGCACTCGAAGAAAATACCATCGACAATGTCAAACATCGAGAAGTTTATTTAATCGAACGCAAATAACCGATAGCAAAACGAATAAACCAATCTACAGTGAAAATGGAAACCCGACAGTTTTAATCGAATTCACACCAATTCGACTCTGACTCGAGCATTACCCATCCACCATTTTCTGGGAAGATTTCCTCTTAGAAACACTAATAAATTTTATTGGAAAATCACTTTGAATGAAAATAAACTCCATTTAATTCCACCATATTAAAAAAAAACTTGTAATAGGTAATGTTAGAGACATAACCGCGAGATTGACGTAGGACTGCTGTCGACAAGGGGCACATTTATGTCGGTACCATTGTTCTACTAATAAATCATCCATTTCAAGTAAAATCTCATTAGTGCTCTGTAAAATGCGTTAGATTCTGAAAAGAACCGAAGGTTACCATTTCTTCAACTTCCAACACAGTTGACAATTATTTTCGCGAGCGAAATTCCGAACAAATCAGTTTCCTCTCGTTTGACGAACGGCGCACAAAGTCAATCTGCCACTTGTTTGTGTGCCCTTCCCTACAGCGCTAACGTTCCGCACCGAGTCGTGGCACCCATGAAGTTGGACGTTTTATGTATTAATGATGACATATTCTGATTAAAAACCGATTTTATAAAATCAAATCAATGTATAAGAGGAAATCCAGATTAAATGTTTTTGCCTTTCTCATATGCAATCACTGTGAAAACCGACTTTTTAACCGAGGCCCGGAGGGCCGAATGTCATATACCATTCGACTCAGCTCGACAAACTGAACAAATGTCAGTGTGTGTGTATGTATGTAATAAAAATAAACACTCACTTTTCTCGGAGACGGCTGAACCGATTTTCACAAACTAAGATTTAAATGAAAGGTCTCATGGTCCCATAGCCTGCTATTGAATTTCGATCCGATTTCCGGTTCCGGAGATATAGGATGATATGTACCAAAAAAATGGAAAAAATATGCACTCACTTTTTTCAGATATGGCTTCACCGATTTTCACAAATTTAGATACAAATAAAAGGACTAACAGTCCCATAGCCTGCTATTGAATTTTATTTGGATCCGACTTCCGGTTCCGGAGTTACATGGTAATATGTGAAAATTAGAGAGAAAGTGTACACTCATTTTTCTCTGAAACGGCTCAACCGATTTTTACAAACTAAGATTCAAATGAAAGGTCTTATAGTTTCCTAAAAATTTCTAGAACATTTCATCCGGATCCGACTTCCGGTTCCGAAACTAAAGCGTGATAAGTGTAAAATTACCAATTTCATTAGTAGTTTTTCACAAACGATGATCAAAGATAGGTGCAAATTCCATAAAAATGTCTGATAAATTTTTCTAGTTTGCAGAGCTTGTTTGTTTGTGGGCATAAAAACTTAAATCGGTACTACTGGTCCCCCCTTTTCATGTTCCGGAAGCACCGAAAGTGGTGAAGGATAACTCCAAAATTAGAACTCACTTCGTTTTCCCTGCGATGCTTGAACCGATTTTCACAAATCGTGATTTGAATTAAAGCTAACATTATCTTTAAAAATACTGTGAAATTTCATCCAGATCCGACTTCCGGTTCCGCAGTTACAGGGCGATGAGTGTCAAAGTTTTCAAATCGCCATATAGATTGACAATATGTACAACACCGAAAAAAGAAGAAAACACAAAACAAACGATGCGTGCTTTGTTCTATTCCGTACACGCTATTAAGGAATCGAAACGGTGACGGATGTCTGCTAATGGTGTGTGATATATGTAAAAGACGGTGCTGCGCGTTCAGCTATTCTATGATAAGTGCGACTGAAAGAATAAACGAATGTCATTAAATTCAAATTTATTTGAAAAACTATGCAATTTTCACAGCCAATAGTGCAATAATACCGTGTCGGTGGTGTAATGATGTCAATAACAATAATAAAAGTAATAATCCTACTACATGTTTCATGCTGATGATTCATGCCGTTTAGCTTGACTTACATATGCAGAAGTAACAAAAACGCAGGTTCGTTTCGTTTGCTAAATTTCGTTTAATTGGTTTAATCGAAGTAAAGCATGAGATAGTAACACATGGATCAATAAGTCCCGAGACTAACAATGGAAACAACATTTTTTTGCAAAATTTTTTTTTATTCATCATCATAATCACCTTTTAGGGTGATACAATGATTCCAACGTTTTTCCAATTTTTCAATACCATGTTTATAAAAAAATTATCTTTCGCTTCAAAATAAGCTTCAGTTTCAGCGATGACCTCCTCATTTGAGACAAATCTTTTTTCCTGGAGCATTTTTTAAGTTCAGCAAAGAGCCAGTAGTCACTGGGGGCTAAATCTGGCGAGGTTGGGGGGGGAAGCAGATCAAAGCCCAATTCGTTCAATTTCGCCATTGTTTTCATCGACTTGTGGCAGGGTGACTCGTTGCTGTTTTTGTTCCATCGAAAGCAATCGTGGCACCCACTTGGAAAAAACCTTTTTCATGCTCAATTTTTCATGGTGTAACGGCTTCCACAGGTCTACCCGAGCGTTCCGCGTCATTTGTGTCGGTACGACCACGTTTAAACTCGGCGAACCACCGACAAATCGTTGCTTTTGATGGACAAGAGTCCGGATAACATTTTTCAATCCATTGTTTCGCTTGCACGGTGTTTTTACCCATTAAAAAACAATGTTTTCTCAAAACACGAAACTCGGTTTTTTCCATTTTTTAAACAAACTACAAAACGACTTTACTTCAACCTCGATAACTCAGCTGTTTCTGGTTGGATCGACTTAAAATTTTGACCCGTTTCTAGCAAAGGTTAGTACTCTAGAAAGACGTGGTTACTGGTTTACTACGAGCGCCATCTCTGCTTTAGTCTCGGGACTTATTGATCCATGTGTTAAGTCTAAGTTTAACTAGGTTCAAAACTGTTCCAATTTGTAGGTCATATTTGTTGCTGGCAAACAAACCAATTTCGGCTATTCCGGTCTTCTGAATCCGGTTTTGGAAGAATTAAAAATAGTGATTAAAAACTGCAAAAGGGTCTCCCTCACTTTCCTTCAAGATGGCCAAATCGATTTTCACAAACTTAAAAAAAAGTCTTGCAGTTTCATACATAATTCCTAAATTTGTTGAAGATACTACTTCCGGTTCCGGAACTACAGGATAAACAGGATTTGTAGAGTTTGTTAGATTAGGTCCGAACAAACTTTCCTATTTCTATTCAATGAACAGTTGTTTTAGAGAATTCTACAGTAATATTTATGATGTTATGAGTAATATGAGAAAGGCATCATTACACCACTAGGTGGATTAAAACAGGTTTTTTTCTGTTATGCGCACACAAAAAACCAGCAGCTGAATGATATAATCGCGAAATTCATGTCAGGCTTTCAGGAGGTGCTATTTTATACGAGATTGAACGCTGTTCGGAACATTTTACTCAAATGCAGAGCAGCCAAATACTGGCGTTATTTGCACTCGTTCGGTGCCAATTTCACACTGCAAAAAGCGCACAAAGTTAATCAAATTGTTCCAGATTTGCACTAAATTGATGGTTTATACCGTTGATTTGCAAAGAAGCAATCTCAATAGTTCTTTAGATAACATTTAGAGCCATTAAAATGGCTGATTTTGCATATTTTTCTATCTCTTAAATGCAAACGACCAACAGCTGGATGACGCAATTTGAAACGAAACTCACGCTGTTGTTGTTGTTTTTCTGCGTTGAGGCTTGAGGAACAGAGCCTCATATTCGCCATTGACTGAAGCACCAGTTGAATAATTTCGGGTGTAGTTCCACTTTCTTGACGAAGATGCCGGTCTGCGATCTCAATATGCCTGTAAATTGCTAGTAAACGTGCAACAGAGTTTTTATATATAAATTCGGTTTATTTTGAAGTTTCGTGTTTGGACCTATCTTTCCGTTCCGTGAAAGAATTAGAGAAAATACTCAAAATGGGAAAAAGATATTAGGAAATCAAATTCGTGTTGTGAAATTTTCAAAATACATCCAGGTGAGCATAGTAAAGAAACACGTAGTTTTACGTCAAAATCTTCACTATTTCGTCACGTGATAGCAACTAACACAGATACTAGTATTTTGGTGTGCTATTTGCAACCTTCATTAGAGTATCATTTCCACACGGAACGACCGAAATTAGCTCTGCGCCTAATTCGTATTACTGTTTTTGAATTAGTTGATTTTAACAACAAAATTTACAAAATAACTATAAAATTAGTTAAAATTGATAATTTACTTTGCTGAAAAAATTCTTATTTTTAGAGAATGGCGAATATTCTGGACACAAACCAGCAATATTTCAATCCAACACGAAATTCTCATTGACAACTAATTTCGTTATTAAAATCAGGAAATTTGTTTCTATTTATCTATCACCGTCATTACTGAAGGACAGCACAAAAAAAAACAAAAATGAAATTGGTTTTATTAACAAGTTTATTAGCCAAAAAGTCGTGAGAAGTGTCAAAGCAAAACAATCCATTAAAAAGCTAAAAGGAACAGTCTTGTTGAAACTGCTTGCAAATTGTTTACATGTTTTTCGCATGTGTTACGATATATCCATATATAAATTTCTAAACCGATATGTGAAAAAGACGTAAACTGTTAGTGGATAGCGTATTTATTCAGAATTTGTGCGCATTTGAAGCGATTGTGCATAATAATGTTTTTACGCGGAACAGTGAAGTGAGTTCCGAATGTTGCACTCTAATTGTACATGTCAAATGATGTTTTTTGTATCTTCTAACATTCCGGGCTACGCCGTCTGGTGTATTACTTGTATTCGGTTTTTGTTTTCCGAGTGCTCAAAGTTTTCAGTGAGAGAGTCGATTCCGCGAAGTCGAATGAAGAAAACAGCGATTTAGAAGTAAAATTTTCAAAAAGAAGTTTATGTTTCGCTTATGTCTTTTTCTCCAATACAACATCGTATTTATACCTGCCAATATAGAAAAGATAACCGCGACTGAATTTTTTTTCGGTAATAGTGATCCATCTAGTGGCTAGTAGTCATTACGGTGTTAACGATTTTTCGGTGACAGAGCGCCATATAGCTGCAAATTGCAGAAACCAATTCAACCATTTATGTTGGTTGAAAACAACGTTTTATTTCTCTAATTCAACTAAAAAATTAGTTGAATGGATATGAAGTGTGCCCTAGCTAAGAAATGACAGCACGTTTAATTGGTGAATTCAACTAAAAAATAGTCATTTCAACAAATATTTTATTATTATTAAGGGAACTAGAATTAGAAAATCTAAATCAGCAAAAGTAAGATTTTTTAGTTGTCTCAAAAAATAACTAACTGAAATCAGAAAATCAACTAATTTTTTCGCCAAAATGATGATTTCGGTCTTTCCGTGCAAGTCCGTTTTTCATTGGACAACTCATAGATCGCAAAAAACGGCCATCCCTACGAACTGCCACTTCTCGGTTACGTAAGCAAACAGATTTATTAGGGTTGTTGTTATTGTCTTTTGGAAAGTCAACTAATTACGGGAATCGCAGCCTACCATGTTATGAATGCTATAGTTTCTTAGGGGATTAGCGATGCAATGACGTCAATTGGAATCGCGATGCTCATCAGTCTGCGGCTTGTGCTCCCCCGGTTGTTCGGGCGAAGTAGTTTTTTTCTTTATTATTATGAACAGTTTGCGGTTATGCGAAGAAACCTAAACGTACCGAACCGGACCACCTCTGAAACGGATGGGTGGATAAATCTGAAGGTAAAATGAGAAAAGATTGATTCCACAGATGACGGTTGTTTTTTAGGGTGCGAAATAAATCAGTCTAATCAGCTATTTAGAACCAGATACGTCTGGTTTTATCAATGGAATTCTCCTCCACTCACAAACAAATCTCAGGTGTTTGGCAAATGCACCTACAATGACAAACAGCAAAACAAACGTTTCCGAACGGTTCGAAACTTTCCGCTTCCCCATTCCATTTAGGTCAGTAATGTATTTCCTAAAAGCACTGCACTCGAACCGAATCCTATCTTATCGGATTCGGCAGATAAAAATAGACACATTTACTAACTATTGGTAGGTTTTTTTTTCTTTCTTTCTTGATAACGTGATCGTAAAGCGGATGGATGAAGAGGGGAGGACGACGAAACGGGGTTATTATATTGCACTAGCATACATTTATTACCAGTCGTCAACTTCGTCGTCGAACGTCTTTTGATGAAGTAACCGAACAGGTGAATCTTTCGGTTTGGCGATAGACGTCAAACCACAAACCGGCGGTCGTTCAACTGTTATTCAAAACGGGTAGGTGTTGTATATGGAAAATGATTCGAAAAATTCCCATTCCATTTGTTTGTGAACCTCAACTCAACCGACCGATATCAGCCTACTACGCGCTCCGATTAAAGCTACTCGCGTTTTGTTGTTGCAGCAGCTCAACGATAAGCTCCACTTCCATCATCATTGGTCGACTCGCGCACGTTCCTACTCTGTACTTCCATAGGTTCGGTAGGAAGGTTCAGTGGGTAAATGGCCTTTCCTGGTGCTTCCATCCATCCATCGATGCGGTGCATAGTGAAAGACGCAGCCGTTAGCAGCCGGCCGAGAGGTGGAACATCGAGGAACTTGCGGGTCTTCGAGGACTTGCGGTCGACAATTGACGTCAATCGCCGTTCTTCAGTGTGGCAGGCAGTCAGCGGCCGCACGGGAAAGACGTCAAGACACTGGCCAACACCGGATCGCTTGCGCTTGGTATCGGTTGATATCTGCCACTCGAACATTTGTTTAGATCCGTGTTGATAGCGCGATTCGCGCAGTAACGGTATTTGATCAAACCGAGAGTACAAGCACTCGGTTGAACGCATTTTATCACATGAGAACTGTTCAGCGGTACTTAGGGCAGAGTTGCAAATTGTCAGTCATGTCAAATGACCTTGACAGACTGACTAAAATCATCGTCAACTGTAATCGGTACGGTCAAAGTGTCTGTCAAATGAGATACTCAATAGTTCTATGACCAAGTAGAAGTAAACTCTGTCAAAGACAGACGACTTTTTTGTTTTCTCTCTCATTCTCCTATTCCCTGTTGAAGTTAAAAAGTTCCACGAGAGTACTATCATAAACATAAATTTATAAAGTTCATTGTTCTTCGCAAAAAGTCATCGGACTTCGGAGTTTATTGGTGTAAATGAATTTAATTCATTGTTTATGATGCTTGATTAATTTGTAGTCACATCGTAATCAAGCAGTGACAGGAGAAATGAAGATAATATCAATCGGATCGGCAATCAATGAGCGTCCTGGCGAGTGTAATATCAAGAGAATTTAAGTTATGACAGATCGGTTCTCAGACACTCAATATATGATGATTGGTAGAGCTTGGTTGGCAGCAGTCCAGTGACATAAACTTTCCAATTTTCGTCGTGCAAAGTTGCTTGTTGATAGTGACATTCAGAAGCTCTGACTTAGGGTTACCAGTTCATTCACTCGGGTAGGAATTTCTTTCGTGAAAAACTGAGTTAGAACTGAAGACAAAATTGTTGCTTTTTGAAAAAGAGTTTTTTTTAAATAACACAATTATCATAATGCACCGGATTACTAAATGTATCATTGACTGAAATGACAATCATGAGTGGGAAATACGCATCGTTTTGTCATTGTGGGATCTGGTGTGGGAGAACACTTACCGAATTCTAACCTTAATCGAATATTTCAACTCATTTGAGAAGGTCAAACTGTCAATAAAATATGTATTTGTTTTAGTTCGATAAAACAATTCATTTCAACAACCCGTTGAAATTATAATGTCTCATTCTTGTAACGGTTTTTAATTACACGGTAAATTTTGTCGTGAATACGACTTACTTTACTATGGGCGCCTTTTCAAAATTAGCCATATGGAAGAATGGGCAGAACTTAATCGTGAATATCTCGACTTGTATTAATGGCAGCAACATAATTCTTTCACTATTTCATCAAAAATATGATCAGGAATTTAGGATAATATTTTGAACAGTGTGAGATAACCACAAACAACTCAAAGATTACGTTTTCTCAAATTTTGGAAACAATGCGGTAAACTCTTTACTTTCGCTTGGGTTTTTCGCGCAAGGACGACGATTTTGAGGTAGTCAGGCACATATCTTCAACTGAATGCGTATAAAAGGGGAACCGTGGTCGAAAATCGATCATTTCTTCTTGTGCGTTGACGTCGGGGCGAGAAGACGCATTCAAACAGCGGCATCGGAGAACGCACCTTCTGCATGGTTAAAAACCTCAAACGCTCAGGGCGCAGTTCTCATTTGCCTTCCGGTCGTCAAGGCGAGAAACCGGTTTCGCATCATTTGGCACTGCGAGCGGATGCGATGCGGTTTGTACGCAAAGCTTGTTTCAACTCAAACAAGAGTTATTGCATCATGCAACAGAGCTTCTGGTCGTTTGCATTGGAGAGAACGAAAAAAAAACGAAAAGTTTACAACATTATAAAAAATCAGCCGTTCTTATGGCTCTAAATTTTACCTAAAGAACTAAAAAGATTTCTTCTTTGTAAATTAACAGTGTAGTGCAAAACTAAGATAATTTAAATAGTTATTTTGAAATTTTCACAGTGCCTAATTCGCAACAGTGTTTAAAATCATTTATATCCAACAAGTGTTTAATATCTTAGAGAATTATACAATTTGGCCCTTCTGGGATGCTAAAAATTAATCCCGTACAACATTTTGATAGCTTCTTTTACTGAAATATTTAAATTCGAAATGAAATAATCGACACCAAAATTCTCCAAGGTGCCATTTAGAACCATAATTTTATACCCAAAGAATTACCATACCAAATATACTGGTTATTTCGTAATATTTGTGTGTCAGAATGTTTAATGTAACTAATCTGTACTGTAGTTTAGGTGTATCGTTTCAAATTCTAGTAGTGTAAAAGGGCAAAACTTGCACAATTCACACATTCGATCAACTATTTGATATTCGGTAGTATAAAGAAAGAGTGTCAGTTTTATTCGTATTCACGACATCCAGTTATGTATCTGACATTACACACCTATACGTTTTTATTCATTGCAAATCAAAACGTAGCATGAATCGTCATAAAAATTTTATTTGGCATTCAACACCGGACACGTACCGTAAATTATTGTCTCCTTTTTGAAGCTGTCTAGTGGCATTTTCTGCCATGATAACACTTCAACATTGGAATCCCATTTGAAGTTGTGATGGTGCTTATTTAGGAGCTATTTTCCGTTTTACGGTTTGAAAGAATCAAAAAAGGAGTAGGTTGTTTACAAGAATTCTACGAAAAGTCGAAAGGATTATTGTACGGTGCAGATATCGCATACTAATTTCTCTGAACCAACTTTTATCAACTTCTCGAAAATGATCTTACAAAATTCATTCATTGAGTGATATATCAAATTATTTGCCATGATTTAAAGAAAAAACTGAACTAAGGAGTGTATCGAAAACGAGCTATCCACATACATTTGTGTTGTACGCATTTATTGGTGATGGTTTATTATGCTCAGATCACAGCATGCTGTGCGTTTGGCTGTCAGTTTTCGTTTGTTTACTTGTTTGTGCGGTTGAAATTCTGCGCTTTCAAAATGTCACGTATTGAAAAGGAAGTGAAAATTAAGGTTCTGGACACATGCCTAAGTGAGAAGGGTATTACTATGCAAAAATTGGCGATGCGGTTTGGAATTCATCATGCCAGTGGTAAAACCATCATTAATAAGTTTGGGGAACACTATTCTTTGGATGAGCTACCAGGAAGAGGCAAAAAAACCGGTTCTCCCAACCCGAAACTGGACCAGAAAGTGGTATCTCTAATCATGAAGAACAAATCAATGTCAATACGTGATTTGGCCAAAAAAGCAGAAATGAGTGTCGGAATGATCCAGCGTATCAAGAGGCGAAATCACCTGAAGACCTACAAAAGGCAAAAATATCGAAACAAAGTGTAGAACAGAAGAAGCGAGCAGCAACAAGGGCCCGGAAATTGTATTCGCGCATTGCAGTGCCCGGATGCATGCGTTTGGATGGACGATGAGACTTATGTAAAGAAGGAATCAAAACCCTTCCAGGTCCACAATACTTTACTGTCCTCGTGGGGGAGGATGTGGGCGATGCGGATAGGTCGATTCAAGTGGAGAAATTCGGTCGAAAGGTACTGGTATGGCAAGCAATATGTTCCTGTGGTTTGAAGTTAGCCATTTTTTACACTACCGAAACTATAAATGCCGAAATCTATCGATCTGAGTGTCTCCAGAAGAGATTGCTGCCTTTATATAAGAAGCATAGTACACCTCCACTGTTTTGGTAGGATTTAGCATCGGCTCGCTATGCCAAAACCACTCTCAATTGGCTTGCGGAAAAAGGTATAAATTTCGTAGAGAAAAATATCAATCCACCAAATTGCCCTCAGCTTCGACCCATCGAACGTTACTGGGCGATCGTGAAGAGGGTCTTCAAGAAGACTGGTAAGGCAGCTGGGTGCTCCACTTTTGTTTCAGTGTATATAAATTTTTAATACTCGAATACACGATTGATTTTTTAGAACTTTTTCTTCGGCAATATTTTTCTACCAATAATCGTTTCCGCTTGTTTACACACTCCCTTCAACAAAACCAGTCTTGAGTCTAATTGAGCTCTCCATCCGTACAAAACAAATGGCTTGTCATGCTAAAAATATGTGCGGAGTTTCATCGCAATCGGAGCTTCAAATCGATTTTGTTCTTACCATTTTATCTGCTGTTAATTTCTGGAATTGCTCTTTCAAAATCAGTAAATCGAATTTGACGAATTCTAGCAACATTCCAACACGAAAACTCAATCTCAAATCTCAAGGAATCCGTTGGGCAGTCCGACTCTGCCAGGCGGAACCTGTGCAGATGGTAACCCTAGCGATATTGGGTGATTCGAAATCAATAATAAGCGAAAATGCTTTGTCATGTTTGCCGGAGTACCCAATCCACATATCACAACAGAACATTTAAGCTGCTTTCAATACTTATTGGAAATTTTAACTACTAACGAGACCATAAGAATTAGAAGAATTCATTCGGTCAAAAATTGCCTTTTATTATAATCTTGTTACTGTTTGCTGATCGGGAAGTGATATGCTGTGTCATTGGAAGTTGTGTCAGTAAGTTCAATTTGCGTATTGGAATTTTTTCTTATTAAAAATTTCATTCTTTTGTCTTTGAACACTTTCTGTTAAGCTTTCGCATTACTCTTTTCTGTAGACCTTTTAAAACAGCTTTTTGTTAGTCTTCCAGCTCTTATCTGTTGGTTATTGGAGCCGATGAGTTTGCTTTTGTTACCGATTGAAACCTTTCACACAATGGAAAATTTCTATCATCACCTGACAACCCGACGGCTCCGCTAGCAATCTCTTAGCGTTGATTGCCGGCAGCATCGAGGAACGCGATCGATAATGGAGATGCGATGGCGGTGTTGTTTTGAATGACAGCTGTGTGTTTGCACAACGCGACAACGGTTGTTTTCCTTTGTCTTCTTCTTCTTCTCCTTCTGTTTAGTACCCGGCGAAAACTTGTGATGATTGTATTTTTTATCGCGGTGTAGAATTGAAGTAATCCCGTGATTGCGGCAGAACAAAAATGCAATTATCTTTTGTTATGTTATTTTTGGATGCAATTGAAAAACAGCTCAAAGCGTAAGTAAAGCAGTTCAATATGAGCTTTTGTTGTTATGAAGCTTACCAAACGGTGACAGGTTGATGTTTTGATATAGAATCGGCTGGATCGTAAGATAAACACCTAACCACG
The DNA here is from genome assembly GCF_030247185.1 of Malaya genurostris. Classification (NCBI taxonomy): domain Eukaryota; kingdom Metazoa; phylum Arthropoda; class Insecta; order Diptera; family Culicidae; genus Malaya; species Malaya genurostris. The sequence goes on along the minus strand of NC_080571.1, from coordinate 20,373,287 downwards.
GTAGGAGGTAAGATAACTTTCATATTTTGAAGAGTTTTTCTTCGGTATCGCGAACCTAGAATTACATAACTGAATTCATGTTATTTCCTTCTTGTCAAATAATAAGATACATTAAGTCTTCGCATCATCTAAATCTATCCCAATTGTCCGAACGAACTTCTAAAGGGTGCTACGATCGAAAATTAGTCAAACAGCAATGCGTGTAAATCATCAATTCGCAAGACCCTATCTCATGTCCCTACGTGTGTCTATTTATGACCGGCGTCGACTGAATGCTGGGTGTTTCTCGCGGTAGTATCAGAATGAGAGGGTGCGAATGACAAATCGCTGGGCTTCCCAAGAAGGGGAATACTATTGATCGATGAAAAACACAAATCTCGAATTGGATGGCGTTGCACTGCAGGAGATTCTTTTTGAATGGGATAGAAGGTGTAGAAAATCGAGTTTTATCAAAGTAGTCGATCGCGTTCAGAAACAACGTCAAATGGAACTCGAAAGAAGAAGAAAAAAAGTTGTTTCCAAACTAGTAGTTTGGTTTTTGAAGCTATATACTTTAGTTTTTTTAGGCCTATCTGAGTCAACGACTGAGTGAAGGTACTACGGATCTCCGATTATGGAGGTTTTAATCTTAAGGTCATTCGCCTCTTCGGGCTAGAAAAAACTTTTCTGACCCTATATGCGGGGTTGGGAATCGAACCCAGACGGGTTGCGTGAAAGGCATCGACTTACCCATCACGCTATACCCGTCCCCAATATGAAAAATTGTTCCATTTGACGAAACGTTTTCCTCGATATTATCGTGAGATGGGAAGCGTTACGTTATGTTAAAGAAGCTAGAAAGTGTTACATACGATAATTTTCTTAAATTGGGAGTTAAAAATCATATGAGTTATTTTGTTGAAATTAAGAATGTTAAAAAACGGTATAAAGGTTAGTTTCTCACGGTAAACGATTTACAATGCAATTCTTTTAAGGAAGTTATGGGCATTACGAAGCGTTACATGCGTTACTTTTTTGTAAGTTATAGACGTTACAAAGCGTTACATCCGTTACATTTTTGTAAGTTATAAACGTTACAAAGCGTTACATACGTTACTTTTTTGTAAGTTATAGGTTATAGGGGAAATGTTACATCCGTTACATTTTTGTAAGTTATAAACGATACAAAGCGTTACATACGTTACTTTTTGTATTTTATAGACGTTACGGAGCGTTACATGCGTTACTTTCAAGTAAGTTATAGGCGTTACAAAGCGTTAAATGCGTTACTTTTTGTGAATCATAAACGTTACGAAGCGTTACATGGGTTACTTTTTTATATGTTATAGGCGTTACTTTTTTGTAATTTATGGGCGTTACTTTTTAGTAAGTTATAGGCGTTACGAAGCGTTACATGCGTAACTTTTTTGTAAGTTATAGGCGTTACGAAGCGTTACTTGCGTAACTTTTTTGCAAGTTATAGGCGTTACAAAGCGTTACTTTTTGAGAGTCAAAGATGTTACGAAGCGTTACATTTTTGAAACTTATTGGCGTTGCGAAGCGTTACATTCGTTACTTCTTTGTATGTTATAGGCCTTACGAAGTGTTACATGTTATTTTTAGCGTTACATGCGTTACTCTTTTGTAAGTTATAGGTGTTACGGAGCATTATTTTCCTGTAAGTTAAAGGCACTACGAAATGTCACATGCGTTACTTTTTTGTAAGTTATAGGTGTTACGAAGCGTTACATGTGTACTTTCTAATAAATTATAGGCGTTACGAAGCGTTACATGCGTTACTTTTTTGAAAGTTACAGGCGTTACAAAGCGTTACCTGCGTTACTTTTCTGTAAGTTATAGACGTTGTTCATGTTACTTCTTAGTAAGTTATAGGCACTACGAAGTGTTACATGCGTTACTTTTAAGTAAGTTATAGGCGTTACAAAGCTTAACATGCGTTAATTTTTTGTAAGTTGTAGGCGTTACGAAGCGTTACATGTGTACTTTCTAATAAATTATAGACGTTACGAAGCGTTACATGCGTTTCTTTTTTGTAAGTTATAGGTGTTGCGCAGCGTTACATACGTTACTTTTAGTAAGCTATAGGCGTTACGAAGCGTTAAATGCGTTACTTTTTTGTGAATCATAAACGTTACTAAGCGTTATATGGATAACTTTTTTATAAATTATAGGCGTTACTTTTTTGTAATTTATGGGCGCTACTTTTTAGTAAGTTATAGGCGTTACGAAGCGTTACATGCGTTACTTTTTTGTAAGTTATAGACGTTACGAAGTGTTACATGCGTTACTTTTTTATAAGTTATAGGCGTTACTTTTTTATAATTTATGGGCGTTACTTTTTAGCAAGTTCTAGGCGTAACGAAGCGTTACATGCGTTACTTTTTTGTAAGTTATAGGCGTTACGAAGCGTTACCTGCGTTACTTTTTTGTGAGTCATAGGCGTTACGAAGCGTTACATATGTAACTTTTTCGTGTATTATAGGCGTTACAAAACGCTACGTACATTACTTTTTTGTAGGTTATAGGTATTACGAAGCGTTACGTGCGTTATTTTGTAGTAAGTTATGACGTAATGAAGCGTTACATGCGTTACTTTTTCGTGAGTTATAGGCGTATCTTTATATCTTTGACTCTTAACAAAGATGTTACGAAGCGTTACAATTTTGAAACTTATAGGCGTTGCGAAACGTTACATTCGTTACTTCTTTGTATGTTTGTATGTATGCGTATGTATGTATGTATGATTCTGCAGAATAGAAAGATATCCTTCCGTTGGATCCCGCACATACTTATTTAGGGCTGGAAAGCCGAACGCAAGCGCACTTCGAGTACATGTTTGGCTGAATTCATTATTATACGCTAGGAAACAGAATGATTACCCGACAATAGACTAAAGTCAGTACGAGTGTTTCGAAGCGCCACGAGTGCCTTGAAGGGCGTCTCAATAAAACGAAAAGATCATAATGTCCAATTTATGTGAGTTTCGTTTTGGAATTTCAGATCACTACTTTCGGAACCTGAATCCGAAACCAGTATAGCCAAAGTAAATTTTAATGACCATCTACTAATATGACCTATAAATTTAGAAGATGTATTCCGTTCTCCACGAATCGGTTGTGTTAATTGTCCTCATTTAAAGTTCTCTCGGGCACAGTCACAATTTTTATTTGAATACTTTATAATGACAGATCCGGTGGAAAAGTTTACAGTGTCTGTTAAAAACGCCGGTAAAAGGCACAACGAGAATCAGGTACATAAGCAATCTTCAGTAACATTATTTTTTTATCTGAGGCCCCCTTGCGAAACGAAATCATGGGTTTGAGCCGCCAACCCAGGACGAAAAATGGAACACCCAAAGGTGATAAAAATTGTATAACAGTTTCAGAGATTGGAAACAGTTAGCAAAGTTTGAGTCTGCTCGCCTGAAAAACTTTCGATTCTGTTTCGTCATCCCATCTAGCGTTATCCAATCGGTTCCACTGAAACAATAGAGATCTTTAGAAGTCGTCGATTATACCGGTCCGGTCCGGCATAAGTTTCGAGTTCCTGAACTTTTGCCTTATCACATTTCTACTCAATCACCACATGAACAAAAAACGTTGCAAATATTGTCCAAACGACAAAGTTAAAGCTGAAGACACTTCAAACGATGTTCTGTTATTGAAAAAAAAACGATGAGAGCTGTAGTCGTTTAAATTTGTATAGTAACACAATGAAAAAATGGCATATGTCAAAGATTGAAAACTACAAACCCGGCACTGTCACTTCGGCGAAAATTTTAATAAAATACGTTTATTCGGCTATCCTATTTTTCATTCAACTAAAACTCTTAAAAATATCTAACAAACTGCGGCCATCACGGCCGACTATTACAAACCTTATTCTTGACGCGTCTCTTCGTGGCCTCCTGCTCCGTCGATCCATCGGCCGTTCCCGGTGGTCTCAGGCTAAGTTCCTGTAAACGTTGCCGCAGCACCGGATCCTCCTCGTCGATGCTCAGCGTCGAACAGGTCGAACAGTCCGACACTTTCCGTTCCGGTGTCCGCAGTCCGCACTGATAGTCACAACCTTCCAGCGCACTGATCGACGAACCGCAGTAGTTCAGATTGCTGCAGGACGAAGCGGCACTGACATCCGACTCGCAATCGATGGATGCCCGACGGAGCTGATGCCGACGTAGGTATTCTATTTCTTCCAGCGTGATGCCACACATCGTTTCGTCCGAATAGTCGGACACCACGACCGAAGGTGTGCGAACGTACCGGACTCCGTCGGTACCGGAATCGCTGACATAACTTTGGGCGGATTCCCGCCGTGAGATCGAGTTGCTTTGACATCCGAATGCTTCGGTGGAAACGGATTCGGCGAGAGGAGCATTGCTACCGAGCGGCAGTTCGATGAGCTGTGCTTCCAGGATCATTTTGCTGCGAACAATCGTCGGACAATGTTCGACTCCAATCGTCGAGCTGTCTGAAGTTGGCAGGAGTGTCGGTTCCGGAACTGGCAGTAGTGCCGACCGTAGTGGAATGTCTGCTACTCCAAGCGTTAGGCGGCGCGTTTTTCCGACACTGCTGATGATCTGTTGCTGTTCCTGTTGGCTGAGGTCCTCGTCAAGACCGAGCGCAGAATCGGAACTCGACGAGCGAGTTACTTTATCTCGGATTTTCATCTTCATTTGATTGCCGGAACTATCTTCGTCGCTGGAACAGTACGGGCTTTGCGGGTTTGTAGTCCAACCGTCGTCTGAAGTGGGACTTTCGTTGGTGCGTTTTCTGCTGGCACTGGTTGTTTCCAGTTGCTCGGCCGATGCAGGACTACCAACCGAGCCCGGCTGTGTTCCACAGACATTATTCGCACCGGTCTTATCACTGGAACCAACCGCCCCTACCGTCTTATCTAATCGTTGTTTAACAACTTCTCGTTCGTCTCCACGAGCCCCACTCACAACGGCACTCATAAACCTTTTCGTTTCGGTCTCCTGTTGTTTGATAATATTTGCATACATTTCAATTAGTCGTTCGACACACGGAAATCGAACCATTTCTTCGTCACTTTCGACTCCGGACGATAGAGATCCCGATCCGGATCGGTACTGGCGGCCACTTCCATCTTCATCACCCCAGAATCCTTTGTAAACAGCAGTTTTCCGCTGCCTTGGTCGGCCATTTCTCGTCATGCCGATCATTTTGTCCGCGGCTTCCTTTTCAACAGAACCGTTGCTTGGTTCTTCCCAGTTCTGTGCCGTTGAATTCCGGATCAAACGAACCTCAGCCTCAGCTGTGGCAATCGCTTTGACGTCACCCGTCGGTTGGGGCTCCAAGTTGCCCACAGTTCTCGTTGGCTCAACCGGCGAATCTTTACTTCGAACCGAGCATTTGCCGTAGGAGGAGGAGGAAAAGGAGGCGGAGTCAGAGGAGGATGAGGATGCCAGACTCGGTTCGGTCATCCTGCCTCCACCGGGGGCTTAACCGTGCTTTCAGTCACTAATCGATCGACTCATTATCGACCGAACAAAATGTGACAAGATAACAACACTTCATTCCGGCGCGGGATTAGCGACTAGCCAGGTGGGAAATTCCCAAAAATTATGTCAACTGGATCATCTAGGATTTGCGACCAACGTCTGATGAACGATCAGGGGAAGGTTGTGACTGACGTGCGACTGTTTTTTTTCTGGGACGTGCAACCGGTCGATAGGTCGAACACGCACATAAACACACAAACGCACGCATGCATCGGTTTTATCAGGACACGAATAAATCTGGAAGAAAACAACAATAGATGAAAATTCATAATTAGTAGCGATTGGGGCAGTTGTCGGGGGCAGCTGAGGATGGTTGTCGCGAAGGGAGATCGAAGAGGTACGTGCGATGCAGAATGATACTCTTTTATTAGCTTATCTTTATAAGGCTTACGATAGGTAAAGTAATTAGACGGAAAACTTGTGATTGTCCGAAATAATTTGTTGAACCGCGTTTACAATTGATACAACTGAGTAAGAAATTTTGGATGAACTAAATTAAATTTTCATGAACATATTAGATTCGAATATATTGAGTCATTAAGTCAACTTCAAACATTTGCCTCGATCAAATAAAACTATCTTTGCATTGAATTTAGTGCGGTAATGCATAATAAAGGTTGATTTTTTTTGCTGGTTTTCTTTTGGCAACACTGTTTTTGACAGATCACGCGTGAATTATGTCTTGTGTCATTGTCGAACTTGTTCAGTTTGGTCTATAATTTAATTATGAATCGTCGTTTAGTCTATAATTTTTGAAAAGGGCGTATGTGTTTTATACAACATTATTTTTAAGCAATTATAACTCGAAATCTATAGCTTCTACGCACATTGGGTCTAAGAAGAAGTTGTAGGCAATCAATTAAACTTTCTTAAAAATATGAACAATGAAAAACAATCTTCCGATTCTTTTAAAAATCAAAAATAAAAATATTTTTTCAAAATATCATATGTATGTATCATAAATTTACCGTAACAAAGTCTAGATAATTTAGTGTAGATGCGATTAGTACATAAAAATATATATGTTATCGCGATAAAAACAAAGTCTTATATTTTTCTTTGAAACAAAGTCAGCTTCAAAGCATACGCCATTTTTTTCGCTTTGGTTTCCTGATAGCATTCTAAAAAAGGAGACAGAAATAAATTTGACTCGACAAGGCTGCCAAACACACAGACGTTTCATCGTATATAAACACATTTTTGTTTCGCATTCAATCTTTGTGAAAGTTGAATATTTATTCATTGTTCATTGGAATCCATGTAATGTCCAACCCATACGATATATTTATGTGATAACACTTTTCATCAAAATAATAAGATGTATGCTGGCAACCTGGTACAGTTTGCTCATATACGAGAGAGTACAAGAGAAATACGATGCGCAAAGGGAATTGAGCGAACCACGTGGTCGATTTAAAACTCAACACGTGGCCCTCGTGGTCGCGTATAACCACGTGTCTCGCTCTGCGTATTACATTCCTCTCCATGCTCTCTCGCATATGTACAAAATGACTCTCGATGGGCCGGGTGACCAGAAAAGTTTCGATATTTTCGGTTAAAAGTTTGACTACATCTCATAAAATCCGATAAAGCTACCGCTTGTTTGGCAGTCTTGCTGAGCCGATATTATTTCTCTCTCATTTTTCGTTTCGTTGCCAGGAAACTGGAGCAGAAAAAATGGCGCGTGCATAGAAATCGACTTACCTTTACAAAAATAACATTCACTTCATTTTTATCGTGACAACACCTATGTTTTTTCATGCACTAATCGCATCTAAATTAAATTATCTAGACATTGTCAGGTGCCCTTGAAGGCGAGATATTCAATGAACAAGTTGAGAGTTTTCAGCTATGAAATTCTTGCTTCTGATAAAAGACTTTCCCGACCGCTAAAGTCAATGAATCATTATGAAATTTTCACAGAATAAGCAAAACTAATTTTCTAAGAGATTGTCAGTTGGGTTTTTTTTTATATTCGTCACCGTTTCTGAGAAAATCAGATTTGAAGCGTGAAAATAGCCCTCTAGAACACCCTAAAACACACTAGCCTCATACCTTAATGGAAAAGTTCATAAAGAGCTACTTGATTTATTTATTTATTTATTTATTTATTTATTTATTTATTTGTCGTCAATCAAAAGTAGACCATAAGGATAATTACAATAATCGTCTTAAATTAGTAAACTATTCTAAATAGATCACTAAATAATGTATAATTTATTATGAGTTAAATAATTATAATTGGCTTACCGAATAGAACTGAAATATTGCTTTAGTTTGTTTTTTGACATAGTGAAATCGACTGCTTCTGAATGCTTGTTGTATACAGCCATCAATTGATTTATTGGCCCATTTTTTGCATAGTTTGTTCGCTGGTGGTTTGTAATAAAAATATTTCGATTTCTTAAAGGCCGAGATGGTATGTAAAAATTTAGTTCGGACAGGAGTTGACTGGAATCTAGGCGATTCGAGACAATGTCATTTACAAATGAGACCATTGAAAATTCTCTGCGTTCTTTTAATGTTTGAATACTGATCAGCATACAGCGGGCTTTATAGGACGGAAGAGGAAGTCTTGTCCAACCTAATTTACGAAGTGCAAATAACAAAAATTGTTTTTGAACTGATTCAATTCGATCTTCCCAAGTGATTAAGTAAGGTGACCAAACTAAGCTACAGTATTCGAGTACTGACCGAACATAGGCAATGTATAATGTTTTAATTGTATACGGATCGTGAAAACAGTAACAAAATCGTTTTATGAATCCTAGCATGTTATTGGCTCTGTTTATGATTGTATTATAATGGTCAACAAAAGTCATTTTAGAATCTAGTATTATTCCTAAGTCCCTAATTCTTTCGCATTTTTGAACTGTTTGACTTCCAAGAGTAAGTATCAAGTTAGGTGTATTTCGTTTTTTACTGAATGTTATTCTACTGCATTTTTTCACATTTAGTTGAAGAAGATTTTTGTTACACCATGTATAAAAAGAAAGAATTTCTTCTTGATAAACCTTGGCATCCTCACTTTTCTCTATTTCTAAAAATAGTTTTATATCGTCTGCGTATATTAGAATTTTTATTTTTTTTAAAAGAAAGGAAATGTCGTTAACAAACAAGATAAATAAAAGAGGACCTAAATGAGATCCCTGGGGGACCCCGGAACTGACGTGAATGGGGCTCGACTTTTTACCCTTAAATTTTACAATTTGTTGACGATTTGTTAGATAAGATTCCAACCATTTAAGAAGACCTGGTAAGATTCCCAATTTCTGTAATTTGAACATAAGCATGGGTATGTCAACACGATCGAATGCTTTGCTGAAATCTGTATAAAGAGCTTCAATGTAATTTCCCTTGTCCATAGCGGTCAGGGTATAGTGGACGAATTCAAGCAAATTAGTAGTAGTGGAACGTCCTTTGAAAAATCCATGTTGAATGTGAGTAATTCTATTTTTTATTTGACTAAACAGTTTGTCATTAACGATCGCTTCAAATAGCTTCGGAATGCAAGAAAGAATAGCAATCCCGCGATAGTTGCATATGTCTGCTTTTTTCCCATTTTTGAAAATTGGTATAAGGAAAGAGTTTTTCCACGTATCTGAAAAAACTCCAGACTGAAGCGAATTATTAAAAAGCCAGCACAAAGGGGTCGCTAGATCATCAGGTCCGGCACTTTTAGAGACATCCAATTTGTTTAGGGCATCTATTATGTCTAGCACTTCGATTTGATTTACATTAATATCTTCAGTAAACTCTGGAAAGAAATTAAAATATTCACGATCGCGGTCATCTTCAGAAAACTTCGTGTAGATTTGTTGAAAAAATTTAGCGAAAAGATTACAAATTTCTTGTGAGTTATTACCAATGTTTTCCTGTAGATACATTCTTGACGGAAAGTTTTCTGATTTCAATTTGTTTCTAACATAACTAAAGAATTTTTTTGGGCAAGACTTTATTTCCTGTTCAGTTCTTGAGTTATACTCTTTGAATGCAGTATCAATTGCTGAACTTAGTTGGTCACAGATGTGTATGTAATTCGATAAATTGTCACTATTATTTTCTCTTTTGTACTTTTTATGAGCTTTTTGTTTTCGATTTCTTAGGTTTCTAATATGCTCGTTATACCAAACAGGATACTTTGAATTATTTTGTCGCCTAATTTTCTTTAATGGGACATGTTCATTTATTATGTCGTACAGCCGTGCATAGAAAATATCGACTGAAATTTCGACATTTCCTTCGTTTCTAAGGAGGTCTTGCCAATCTATTTCTCTTAGCTTACGACTAATACTATCATAATTTGCTGAGTGGTAATCGAAAATCTCCTCATACTCGTAGTCGTCGGGTCTATTAATCTGATGTATAAATATTGAGAATTCGATTGCTGTATGAAAAGCTTCATTTTTCCACAATGGAGTTGGTGATTCTGTTACACAAAAATCATCGTGAATATTAGTAAATAAAAAATCTAAATAACAGTTTTGCTGATTTTTTACATGATTAATTTTATTAAGTCCTAAACCGGATATTTTGTCGAATAAGTAATGAAGTGTTTCATTCTCCCCAACGAGAGGTAGTAATATGCTATCATTTTCAGCGTCTTGAATAAAGTCGATATTGCGCTGATTAAAGTCTCCATATATATGAACTTTAACTTCCGATGGAAGCTTAGTAATTATTTCATCAGCAACATGCAGAAACTTTTCATATGTGGCTTTTTGGGCATTGTTAGGAGGAAAATATACTGAAAGATATAAATGATAAGTGCAGTCATTTTCGAGATATACGAAAAACAAAATCGAGAAAATAGATATTTCATGAGAATACGCCTTCTTTTAAAAATTAGTCTGTGTTCTCTACAACCAAATTTCCAAAGTATTATTTTTGTAATTCTAATGAAAATATGAATAAACTGTTCTTTGACATCAAGACGATGCGAGCAGTTGTTTTCGAGATATTTTTAAAACAAAATAAAAAAAAACTGATTCGTAAAAATACACATTTTTTATGAATTAGGTTCGCTTTTCAATGAGCGTTCTGCATAATAATAAGTCAATTGTCGTTTTGAAAACCAACTTTATTATTTCTTATCGGCACCAAAACTCATTACAGTTGTGTTGCATGTTTTAAATATCTTAGTAATTATATAGTCTATTTTAAACTATTAACTTTTAAGTCTTATTATTCGCAGATTTATGTTTAATGTGATAGCTCGATTCTGTGCCAGTTGAAATGAATTTCGCAGCAATCTTATTTTCTGCTATTGGAATGAAGCAATGATATTTTTGTGTAACCTGAATCATTTTCGTTTGTTGATCGACTTCTTTCCATTCTACAGCACATATTCGTCTTGTGACCTAGAACAAAACGAGATATCTGTGAAATTACCTTGACTAAGCCCAATTACATTTATTCTTATGAAAACATAGTTCTTTGGAAATCGTAGAAAAGTTTTTCTACGGTAAACTTTTTTTATAGATCCCCCCTCCAACTTTTTTAAGAATTCATAAGTTTCCTTGTAACTTGATGACATTTGTGAAATAAAATGAAAAAAATGTTACAGGAGAAAAACCAAAAATTTTGAAAAAATGAATTTATTTTCTATTTCTTGAAAGCTCGGAAGATATTTTATTCCATGTATATATTTTGTTAAAGTTCAATTGATTGTCTACAACTTAATCCTAGACATAATTATCATAGAAGCTCTGGATTTTGAGTTATAGTTGTTTGAAAATAATGTTACTTGAAACATTTACGCCCTTTTCAAAAATTAGTCTTGAGTGAAAAAAATCTCTAGATCAGTGAAAAAATACTTTATTTGTCATACCGATCACACAGGCAAAGTTTCATGCAAATCGATTTTTTTCTGTTCATAGTAATTTCTCTTTAAAAAATATAGCTTGAGCTTTATTCTAATTATGTGCTTATGCTACAGGGAATAAAGGGAACCCTTGTATAAGTTGTGTCTATGAATATGTATGTGAATGTTTCGCAATCGGGTTTCAAAATGTGTGAACTTAGTACGAGAACATTCAATTCGAATTATCGATTCGATTCTCTGCGAGAATTTGAAATTTGCGATTCTCTCCTGTTAAATTCTACACAGCGCTGGTCACATACTCAGAGTACAAGGTGGGACGAAGAAATCTGTATAAAATGTCCAAAACGACGTATGTAACAATGAGAGATTCTCTTTGTTCACTTTCTCTTTTGATTATTACGGCACTCTTAGCAATCCTTCTCTCCAATCATTTACCGATAATAATAACTAAAGCTATCATCTTTTAATCTGCTCTGGAGAAATTACCGAAAAAAGCAGGAATATTTCGCAATAATCGAAAGAGAAAGTAAACAAAGAGAATCTCTCATTGTTACATAAGTCGTTTTGAACATTTTATACAGAAATATAGTAAAATTCTCTCACAGTTCACGAGGCAGAGAGTTCTTGCCGCACCAAATATACCAAATCGACGATGCGTTATTAAGCGACCCATACATCTACAGTTTTCCGGACAGTTCAAAGGAACCAGTGTTGGTGATTGCCGAAAATTTGACAGAAGCTGCTATATTGCTATCTATATTGTATACAACATTTTCAATCCGGTAGAAGATGCTACAAGAACTCGAGTCTCTCAATGCATGAACCATGGGAGAATTTTGCTACATTACTTCGCTCCATTTCATACTCAGAGTATTTCGCGCCCTTAAAAAAAATTTACCGTCTGATAATGATCGTTGCTGTGTGGAATTTACCAAGAGAGAATCGAAAGTATCGCAGAAAATCAAATCGACGATTCGACATGATGATTCTCATACTAGGTTGCAATATTTTAAAACCCTTGTGTGGAGCACTCACAGACATTTTCATAGACACAACTTATACAATGGTTATATGCACATAGTTAGAATAAGCGGCAATAATAAAATGATTCTATCGCAATTATCAACTGCCTGTATAGAATCGGATCGCGAAACGAGAATAAGCGACCGTTTGTTGCTTCAGAGAGGATCCACACAGCAGCGTGATAATCTTTGATTCTCAGAAATGTCATCGAGAGAAATTCGCTCTCGCACTTGTGTCGATTATATGTTAAATGAGCCATGCCGGGTTTTTGTTGTTGCGATGATTTCCAACTCTCTTTGATGGCACTGATTCAATCGTTGAAGCGTTGCCAGTGAACGTTCTTTGATACGATAAAAGCCAATGAGCATGAACTTAGCGAGGCACCTCTCGCCGATGATAACATAAACAGGTGAATATTTTGTTGCTAATTTGTTGCTAATTAGTTACGGTAATTTTGAATTTGTTGCTCAATTTTTTATCTATTTTTTCGAGTACTTCGCTAAGTTCATATGAAGTTAGCGAAGCCTTCCTTCCAAATATGCTTCAAAACAAATCGAAGCCTAGTAAATAATTTGTTGCTAATTTGTTGCTAATTAGCTACGGTAACTTTGAATTTGTTGCTCAATTTTTTAAAAAAAATTTTGAGTACTTCGCTAAGTTCATATGAAGTTAGCGAAGCCTCTCTTCCAAATATGCTTCAAAAGAAATTGAACCCTAGTGAATAATTTGTTGCTAATTTGATGCTATTTAGTTACGGTAATTTTGATTTTGTTGCTCTATTTTTTTTATTTTTTTGAGTACTTCGCTAAGTTCATATGAAGTTAGCGAAGCCTCCTTTCCAAATATGCTTCAAAACAAATCGAAGCCTAGTGAATAATTTGATGCTAATTTGTTGCTAATTAGTTACGGTAACTTTGAATTTGTTGCTCAATTTTTTTTTATTTTTTTGAGTACTTCGCTGAGTTCATATGAAGTTAGCGAAGCCTCCCTTCCAAATATGCTTTAAAACAAATTGAACCCTAGTGAATAATTTGTTGCTAATTAGTAACGGTAATGTTGAATTGGTTGCTCATTTTTTTTTAAATTTTTTTGAGTACTGAGTTTGAGTTCATATGAAGTTAGCGAAGCCACCCTTCTAAGTATGCTTCAAAACAATTCGAAGCCCAGTGAATTATTTGTTGCTAATTAGTTACGGTAATTTTAAATTTGTTGCTCTATTTTTTAATATTTTTCTGAGTACTGAATTTGAGTTCATATGAAGTTAGCGAAGCCCTCCTCCCAAATATGCTTCAAAACAAATCGGAGCCTAGTGAATAATTTGTTGCTAATTAGTTACGGTAGTTTTGAATTTGTTGCTCGATTTTTTTTATTTTTCTAGTACTTAGCGAAGTACTCAAAAAACTAAAAAAAAATTGAGCAACAAATTCAAAGTTATCGTAACTAATTAGCAACAAATTATTCACCTATTTGAAATATCATCGGCGAGAGGTGCCTCGCTAAGTTCATGCTCATCGTTCTGACTTCAGTCCATTGTCGGGTAAATGTTCTGTTCTCTGTCATATAGTAATGATCATTCAACCAAACATGTGTTGGAAGTGCGCTTGCGTTCGTTTTTTAGTTCTAAATAAGTATGTGCGGGTTCCAGCCGGAGGATATCTTTCTCATCTGCAGAATCTAACCCAACTATGGCATGCTCGCGTACTTACTCTTCTATCCAGTAAAAATACTCTATATTTTAATTATTGTAGTTTATTTTGTCCCGGTATTAATTTCCATTTTATGTACTTTGCACACTGTCAGTGGCAATGGAGTTTTGACCATCACGAAACTCTTAACACCACTATTTCACGGTGTAAGCTACAGGATCAACAGCCCCATAATATTCATCAAACTTTTTTTGTTTCCGGTTCTGATTTCGGGCCCCTCCTCTGGGGTCTACGTGCTGACTATTTCTCCCTTCTCAAATGAGTTGAAATATTCGATTAGGGTTTAAATTCTTGAAGTGTTCTCAAATCCAAATGAAATTAAGTAAAGCCTACCAATAAGAAACCAGATCCCACAATTTTTTGCTAACCAACAGTTCACCCATCGGCCGATAAAAAAATCTGACCACTCAGACAAAACGATGCAGCATCCTCGCCCTTGCTCCTCTTCAAATAAATAAATAAAAAATTGAGCAGCAAATTCAAAATAACCGTAACTAATTAGCAACAATTTATTCACTGGGCTTCTATTTGTTTTTAAGCATGTTGGGAAGGGGGGCTTCGCTAACTTCATACTTTAGCGAAGTACTCAAAAAAAATTTAAAAAAATTGAGCAACAAATCAAAAATACCGTAAATTATTAGCAACAAATTAGAACCAAATTATTTACTAGGCTTCGATTTGTTTTGAAGCATATTTGGAAGGGAGGTTTCGCTAACTTCATATGAACATAGCGAAGTACTAAAAAAAATAAGCAACAAATTCAAAGTTACCGTAACTAATTAGCAACAAATTATTCACTGGGCTTCGATTTGTTTTGAAGCATACTTAGAAGGGGGGCTTCGCTAACTTCATATGAACTCAAACTAAGTACTCCAAAAAAATTAAAAAAATAGAGCAACAAATTCAAAATTACCGTAACTAATTAGCAACAAATTATTCACTAGGGTTCAATTTGTTTTGAAGCATATTTGGAAGGGAAGCTTCGCTAACTTCATATGAACTTAGCGAAGTACTCAAAAAAATTTAAAAAAATTGAGCAACAAATTCAAAGTTACCGTAACTAATTAGCAACAAATTAGCAACAAATTATTCACCTATTCGCGTTATCATCGGTGAGGGGTGCCTCGCTAAGTTCATGCTCATTAAAAGCCATCCTTGAAAGGAACCTTAGACGGAATAAAATACTGAGCGATTATCTGAACTGAGCGTGTGTGGTGTCAGGTCAGTTTTACGTTTTGTCTTCATGTCAATTTCATGAGTTTTTTTTCATGGAGGCACATTATTATGATTAAAAGAAAATTGACGGATGGAACGATTAACTGAAGAACTGTCAGTTAATCGGATAAAACTGAGCTCGAGTTTCAGTCAAGAAACCAAACGATTGGCCGGATGAACTCTTTAGTCACTTCAGTTATTCGTTCAGTCATGACGTCACACACGAAAACTGTCCGGAAAACTGAACATGTATAGGCCGCTTTATATTACAGTTCGTTTCCTGTTGTACACACATACAAATAAGCCCAGTATATGAAAACCAATGTTGCCGCGTTTGCAGAGTTATCTTTGAATTTATAGATTTCTGATTAACGCTGTAGATATTTATAGACCCACAGATTTTCAAGCATTTTACTTATTATTCATTGTGAAATGTACATTTTTAGAAATTTACGTATTTCGTGCAGTTGACGTTCATTTTTGCTCACTAAAAACTATTTTCACCTTTTTTATTACATGTGCTTAAACTGCAGAAAAATTTTCTGATGCCTGCAGGCAACGAGTCTCGACGAACTGAGCAAATTTCCGTGTGTGTGTGCGTTGTTTTCGAATTCAACACAATTCCATATTTATATTGATTTCAATTGCTTACAGCAATAATTGCTGGAAGAACATGTCTTCATACAACCGTTCGAACCAGTTCGTCGAGATCAGCGAATGTGGATCCGACTTCTGGTTCTGGAACTACGGGATGATATGTGTAACGAAATTAAAATAATGTCACTCATCTTTCTCTGGCTGAACCGATTTCTTCCATCCAAGATTCAAATGAAAGGTACTAAGATTCCACAAAAACTGCTTGTTTATAAATCAGGACCGACTTCCAGTTCAGTAAATACAGGTGTTTATTTTAAAAATGTCAATTTTCTATTCGAATCAAATGTGATGGTTTACAATCCCTTAGGTGAATTCATTTGATTTCGGCTAGACCGATTTTCGAATTACGATTCCAAAAGTATCGGGAACGAAGGAGCTTAATCGTTTTCTCAAAGAAGCCCAAAACGAATTTTATTAACAAAAATTTAAATTAATGGTCCCATACAAAATTTGTGAATTTTATCCGATTCAGACTTCCGACTTTGCAATTACAGGGTGAAGAGTTTTCAAAATTCAAACCGTCATAGAAGATGACGATACCAAAAAATCTTCACAGTTGAGCTCAAAACTATTCCAATTTATTCATCATATTAATTCATGATCATACGAACCGTTTTGAGTTATTCTGGTCCCTGAATACCGTTTCTGGAAGTACGGAATAAATAATGACAAAAACTCTAGAGTGGAACTCACTTCGACATCTCATGGAATCGATTGTCACACGTTTGGATTCATAGGAATAATTTTATGGTTTCATACAATTATTCTTTTCGATTCGACTTACAGTTTCGAAATTACAGGATAGTGAGTGAATGAAATTTTAAACTTTCCATTTAAACCGACGGTCATTGAAATAATTTCATGAAAACTAAAAGTACCGAAGAATGTTCATGCAAAAAACACATGCGGAGTGATAAAGATTCGGGGATAGACTGAAGTATCATTTTAAGCATAGACTGAACGAGATATTTAATTAATGTAGTTCCTTAATGTTATAATGTATTCCTTGTTTTACAAACTGTCAACAGTAATTCATTCTTGTATAATTTTTTTTAGTTAGCCTGTATCATTGTGGATCCCTTGAAAGGAAATCAATTCCACTGGGATTCCGCAATATTTATTAATAATGTTTAATTGCACATCATGAAAATACAAACATCTAAGCGTATTGTAACGTAAGAGTTTCTTTCAGTAGTATTTTGCCAGATTTTGTTTTGAGCTGAGATTAGTTTGCGTCCACTACCAGGGTGCTTCACAAATTGAAGCTCTTTGATGTAGGGGAGTGTGGTGGGCAAAAAAAAAGAAAAGGTATCATCTCACTGTCAGGTGGATTAAAACAGATTTTTTGTTAGCAATTTTTTCGATCTGTGGATGTTCATTTTGCTCAGAGATTGTAGAGATCGTAGTAGGCTGTAAGGTAATATAACAGCTCGCTCAAAATTTTTCCAACCAGCGTTCTTAAAGTTAAAATAATAAAAAATGGTCATTTAGAGGTTAGCCAAATTTTGTGCTAGGGCATATAACCGTTTTTATTATTTTTACGTTTCTTCTTTGACTCATCTGTGCAGAGCAGTTCAAACTAAACTGATTAGTGCTGTGTGTTGAGAACATAATCATCTATCATGGGACAAAATTTTATCAAAATAGAAAATGGGTCTTTTTTTTATTCAATAATAACATATTTAAAGGCACACTGCTTAAGCTCTAAGATACCAAGGGTATTTTCTAATCTTAATTCACGACTAACTTAAAACTAGGATCAGTGTTGGTGATTGCTGGAAATTTGACAGAAGCTGCTCGATATTTATCTATATTGTAAGCGGCCCTTACACGTGACAATATTATTGTCAATCCAACGTATTGTCAATACCATCAATCCAATTGGCTTGATAACTTGAGTCCGAGTTTTTCGAGAAATTCTAGCGTTTGGCGTTTTAAATATTGCAAATGAATATTAAAATATTGAGAGAAGAGGTTGTTGCACATATTTAACAGTTTCTCTCTGGAGAGAAAGTATTGTCGGATTGATGAGCAGTTTTGATTTTTTGACAATATTTCCGTCAATCCAATGAAGTTTCCATTACACGATCAAAAGTATTGTCAATACTCCCTGTATTGACAATAATATTGTCTCGTGTAAGGGCAGCTGTATATAACGTTTTCAATCCAGTAGAAGATGCTACAAGAACTCGTGTCTCTCAATGCACGAACCGCGAGAAAATTTTTCTACATTACTTCGCTCCACTTCATACTCTGAGTATTTCACGGCCCTTAGCAACCCTGTTTCGCATGGCATATTTTCACACGACCCCATATTAGTATAAAGATGTCCATCGTGCTGACGGTGTCTCGTGCGTTCAGAGTAGCTGCTTTAACTTAAATGACGCTATTTCTCACATCACATTTCATTTTATACCTGCTACTGGCAGCGGTGTACGGACAGCCCCTTTGCCAAAATTCCTTTTCCTGTTCACAGAACGGGAAAAAGTGAGATGACTTAAAAGAGAGAGTTAGAAGCGCGGCAGTCAGTAATACTGATTTGACTGTCTAGCTGTTAACAGCATCTCATGGAATTTTTACGCAGTAACACGCACACAGGAGGAACAGTTATGGGCAAGGCATAGTCCCGCTCGAACTGTGCTGGTCTGCAGTTCCCAGTTGGCAGGGATACTTGTATACTAGTATAATTGTATACTAGTATAAAGATGTGTTCAACATCATCACTTCCACTTTCGCATTGCCGTTCGTAATTGAATGTGTTAGTGACGGTGCAAATTATTTTAACTTTCATCTTGATGAATCTTTTGGTGGGAAATATTAAAAATTTAATTAACTCTTAATGATTATCTGTGGCACTAAAAAGTGTCTTGAATTGTCACAATCAACAAGATCCGCGATGGTTCTCGTGTGTGTCTTATTTCGGCAACAGTTGCTCAGAAAATGGCAGGAAAGTGACAAAATTCAACTAGTTCTTTATGATTATCTTTAGCACTGAAAAGTGCTTTGAATGGGCCTTGCTGGACTTTTTGGCTGCCTTTCTACCGGTTTTCGGTGTCATCGTGCTGACGGTGTCTCGTGCGTTCAGAGTAGCTGCTTTAACTTAAACGACGCTATTTCTCACATTTCATTTTATACCTGCTACTGGCAGCGGTGTACGGACAGCCCCTTTGCCAAAATTCCTTTTCCTGTTCGCAGAACGGGAAACAGTGAGACGACAGGTCCTCGATGTTGCACTCGTGTGTATCTTGTTTCGGGAACAGTTGCTCAGCAAATGGTAGGAAAAATGAACCACTCAACGTTTATATGGATGCTCTTGTAGACATGCAGACATCTCGCGTTCTGATTGGCTGGTGCTGTCATGGGTTAAATCAAACTTCAATGTTGTTGCAATACACGCTCAAGTTGAAAATTTTCGATTCTATTGGTAGTTAAATTATATAAATCCTTCCACAGATCACTGAGCTATGAGCTTTCAAAATACGAGAAAGGCAAACGCGCCTTATGAATTATCCTCTTTCATACTTTTTTTTTTGTTTCAATTATAGAGGCTTTAACATTAATGTCATTCGCCTCTTCGGGCCAGAAAAACTTTCTGGCCCTATGTGCGGGGTTGGGAATCGAACCCAGGCGGGCTGCGTGAAAGGCATCGACTTACCCATCACGCTATACCCGTCCCCACTCTTTCATACTTGTTTATACCAAACATTTCAGAAAAGTTGAATTTTGAATTATTTGAAATTATTTCACACAACTGAAAATTTTATCATAAAGTTGTGATCATATTTCCGATGGCATGTAGCAAGAATTATGTTGATTCATTAGATACAACAGGAGATATTCACAATCAAAAACTTATCACTCTCTCAGAGGGTAAATTTTGAAAAGGCGCCCCATAGTAAAGTAAGTCGTATTCACGACAAAAAGGTGGTATGGGAACGAATGACTTAAAACGACACAGATCAAATTAATTGACATCGAGATGGTGGAGAAACGGAGGAAGAGAGAACGAAAAAGTTAGTGACAGAAAAAAGATCTTGTGGACAGGCGAGGGATTGAGAGAATCGGGCGAATGTTAGTCTCGAACCTGAAAATGGGTCTTTTGTAAATCTTGTTTAAATTTTTAAAGCCATTGTTAACAATGTGGGAAATCAAACAAGATTTTTTCATTATTTTTATTCGAAAGTGGACTGATTTTTGTGAAAATCGCATGTACAATACTTCTAAAAGACAGTCTAGATAGATTCCGAAATAAAACAAAGTATGCAAAATGGTTTTTTGTGACAAAGTCTACATGCCCAGAAAGTTTCATTTTGATCTGAGATAGTGTTGTCAACTGCAAATACAAATTGACTCAAAATACGTCTTTTGAATTGAAATAGTTTTTAGCACTGTACTGATGACGGTATAAAGTTATTAACGTTCATCACCATTCAATACCACTGCACTGAAATAAAAAAAATACACTCCGTTTCTAATGACATTTTTTTGTTCATTATGCAGCTCCACACCGCGGTAACAATGACTTCACTCATTCTAACTTGGGTGCAGTTTCTTTCCTATTCTTTAGCGCACTGTGAAACAAATAACAAAAACATCCGGCAAGATGTATCAACTATGGTATTAGCCAGTTTTCCTGAGAAGACAACATCAAAGCAAAAAAAAAAACATCGTTAGTTTTCGTTGCACGTGGACAATAAACCAAAACATAAACAAAGCCCGGGAACTTTTAGCAATTTCGCTATGATTCAGGAAAACACAGCTGAGAGATTTTTTTACCGGCCGGCTGTCAACATTGGGAGATCGGCAAAGACTGCACAAGAGAATGAGTGAATTCAAGCGGAAAGCTAACGGGTAACAACGACATTCTCTGAGAAGCACCTTGAGCTGTGGGAGATTTGAGCAATATTCTGTTCATTATCTCTCGGTAAGAGAACCCGTTTTCTGTTAATATGAGATTCCTGACTCGTTGAGTCCAGCTGACCATCGGCAAACAATCATGCTTCGACATGCGATCTGTTTCGATTCATGGAGACGCATCATCGTTTACTGGGAAAGTCTGTTGAAAAAAACAGTAAACAAATTATGGTTCATTTAAACATGGTTAACGGCAAGAGAAACGTTTCGTTGCATAGCAAAGGATTCTGAGGGGAAAGAGAATTGAGCTACAAACTCTGTTATCTATTTACGCTCATTAAATACATGTCAAAAATTGTACACAAGAGGTTTTTTTTTGCAAATGAGAGCTTCCCTATGTTTATTTTTTTTAATGTGTATTAATTTTGGATTAGGATAGCTTTTCAGTCTTATTATTTACGAAATTTTCTATACTATCATTATTAGAATATTACTTACTTTTAAAATTTTGTGATTTTTGTTGTAAGCAAAATTGTAAACCTACTTATCATGTTGTTGGTTTCTTCCTGTTTGAAAAAATCTTGGACTTAATTGGTACTGCATAAAGTATAATTCTGTATAAAATGTTCAAAACGATGAATGTAACAATGAGAGATACTCTTTGTTTACTTTCTCTTTCGATTATTGCGAAACATTCTCGCCTTTTTCGGTAATTTCTACGTTAACATTTCATTAGGTCACATAAACCTATGAGAGTTTCTCTTTGTTTACTTTCTCTTTTGTTAATATCTCCTTAATTTTCACGTGTATTTACAAGATATGGGTTAGAATGAAAGACAATATTCCCATGTTTCTAACAATACCAAATATTCAATGAACTTTTGTTTAATAACGCAGATATAGTCGAAAGTGAAAGTGAACAAAGAGAAACGGTCAATTGTTTTTAGGCCCTTTTGAAATGTTGACGTCGATCTCTTCAGTGTAGATTCAAAGATGATAGCTTTAGTTATTATTATCGGTAAATAATTGGAGTGAAAGATTGCTAAGAGTACCGTAATAATCGAAAGAAGTCGTTTTATGTAAGTGAAAGTATGCAGAAAAATATATCAGTTAATTGTAAAACAAGTTTTTCATGTGTTAAACAGATATTCCTACAGTATAAATGTTTTAATTTCAGCTGAGAGTAATGTATTCTAGGACAGTTCATGTCAATGTTAATAAAACCGCTTAACGCTTAAAAATGTGCTGCTAAAGTGAAGTGGTACTATTTGTATTTTCTTGAAAGTGTGTCTGTAGCATTAGGTTTACCAGCGAGCCATTCTGCAAGTGAAGGAAAAATTTCCTAATTCCCTGTGACCATTTTTCTGGCGAGTTTCCTTTTGAGAATTGTAATCTTTTGGTTCATTTCCATATCCTTTGTGAGTTTATTGATAAAGATATAAGCAGTTAATTAGGTAAAATTGCGTTGTTCAAGCAGTGAATGATTAGCTGCCCCCCGAAGAGGCTAACAGTAAAAAATATTTATTGCAATTGGCGTCTTAAGTTCAAATAACTGAATGATTGGTTGAAATAACTGAGACATTTTTTTTTGTTTTCATGCATACAAGTTACTTTGCTGGGGTTGTGTCTTTGTTCAATTGCACGAGTGACACCTCATTGAAACGTTTCATTGTTCGCTCAGGGTGTTTGGCATTGCTCAACTGAAACCTTTCATTACTTGTTTGTGGTGCGTGTTTTTGTTGGGTGTCGTTGCTAAGCTGCCAGCACGATAAATAAAAAATGATAGATTAGATAAAACAACAGTCGATTAGTTGTACCAAATTTTAACCAATCAAAATTAGAAACACAACTAATATTTTAGTTGTTTTGCGATCGCTGGCTTTTCCGTGTGAAATGTGGGCCTACTTTCATGTAAAAAGTCTGGAGAATCGATTAGAAGAACCCAAACTGGCCGCACGAAACGTTCTGATGACAATTTTATCGAGATTTAAGGTCGATTTACATTTACAGATATCATGAATTAGAAGAATTGGGGTAAAATAGTCACCAGAACGTTTCGTGCTGCCAGTGTAGGTTCTTCCATTCGGTTCTACAGACTTTTTTCTATAAGATAAGCTAGATTTAGTAACCTTCCTATAAGTTTTACCATGATTTAAGACCGATTTATAATAAAATACCATAAAATGGAGGAAATGGGGTAAAATAGACACCAGAATATTCGTGCGGCCAGTGTAGGTTCTTCCATTCGATTCTACTGACTTTTTTTACATAAGATAAGCTTGATTTAGTAAACTTATAATAAGTTTTACCAAGATTTAAGGACGGCTCACAATAAGATATCATGATATAGAGGAAATGGGGTAAAATAGTCACCAGAACGTTTCGTGTGTCCAGTGTAGGTTCTTCCATTCGGTTCTACAGACTTTTTTCTATAAGATAAGCTAGATTTAGTAACCTTCATATAAGCTTTATCATGATTTAAGACCGATTTATAATAAAATACCATAAAATGGAGGAAATGGGGTAAAATAGTCACCAGAATATTCGTGCGGCCAGTGTAGGTTCTTCCATTCGAATCTCCAGACGTTTTTACATAATATAATATAGTTTTCGTATGCTTTCAACGTGGTTCGCTTAAGACTTATGGGGGATTTTGATGAAAATTTCACATATTGGAGGAATTGGGGTAAAATAGCCACCAAAACGTTTCCTGCGGCCAGTATAAGTTCTGGCATTCGATTCTACAGTCTTTTTCACATAAAATAAGCTGGATTTAGTAAACTTCCAATAAGTTTTACCGAGATTTAAGGACGATTTACAATAAGATATCATGAAAGGGAGAAATGGGGTAAAATAATCACCAGAACGTTTCATGCGGCCAGTGTATTCTCCAGACATTTCTACATAAAATCAAGCTATTTCAGTAGACCGCACTCGAATTCTTTTCAAGTTACAGAACAAATACTACAGAAAACCCTAAAACTGCTGGGCATTTAGGGTAAAACGAGCATGATGGCGATTCGTGCGGCCATTAAAAACCATTCCATTGAATTTCTTGGATTTTTTTTTCGCATAAGAAACACTCTTGTTTGTTGCCTTTTTCCATGGTTCCCGATTTCTTTGCAGGTTTCCTGGACTTTTTTTTCCCACTGTGCAGTGTTTCACATTCGATTAAGAGTGGTTAAAAACCGATCATTGTGCGTAAAGCACCTGAATTTTAAGAACAGTTTACTAATAAAATGAATTGCATTCAATTCGGCTATTTATATAATTTCGCAGGATACAAAAGAAATGTAGATTGAAGTGAGCAGAGTCTGTGTTCTTGGTTCATGTTTCTCAAACGAAAAGCTCGGTGTTGCAAATATGGATCGATACAATGAGGTACTTTTTTTCAGTTGCATATAAATCGACATGAACATTTCAAATGGACCTATAAGCCAATGACAGATTATTCTTATTTACTTCCTTTTCTGTTTATGAATCAATGTTCATGATTACTTCCTAAGAGGAAGATGACCCGAAATTTTCATTTTACTTCCAATAACTAGATAGTTTACAAACATTTGTAATGCAAAAATAATCGTAAGGAAAAGTAAACAAAGAGATCCCGACATAGGCATTTATGCCCTATTGAAATGTTCACGTCAAAATAATGCAGCATTATGGTTGGCTCGTTTCTTATCAATAGCCGGAACAATCCCAATGAAATACAGGGGAAAAAATGTTATTTGAAAAAAACTTCCGACGAGTTTGAGTCGACTAAAAAACTCTTGTTTCGAATCGAAAACTTCAATCTCAAGTATTTATATTGTATCCGAATACCTGGTGGAATGTCATCATCCCTGTTCTGCGATGAACCTCTAAACATTCAGTGTTACCGATTGTTTCGTGGTGCACATAACGAAATGGGTTCCGTTTCCAAACCAGGAACGCTCCATCGCAACCCGTGGTTTGTAAAGAAGTACTATACGACGACGAATCGCGATCCTTATGCTTCTACGCCCAGGAGCCCGTAGGAGTTTTACCGTATGGGTTGCAGCACTAAGTAGCATTCCTACATTGATTACTAGCAAACAAAACATTCATAACCTCGAAAGCTATTCGTCAAACATTTTTACTGAAGCCGTTGGACGCTTTATTGGCACTGTCATCCACAGCAAACAGTAATTGAACATCATTAAGTTAACACTTGAAGCATCCACACTAAGGAAGAGTTGTAAAAAAGACGTTCCACTTGCCAGTTCAGTTGCCGGAACGAAAACTGAAACTTGTTTTCGAGTGGTTTATTTATGAAAGGGACTCCACTCCATCCACATCCACGTCGATGCACTTCGCTGTTTAATGGCTTTATGAGCAAGGTTTATTTTGGTCATCATGTTAAGTACTTGTAATGTCCCCGTCAAATTGACCGCGCAATTATGACCGAACCGAACCGGACCGGACCGCAAGGGTTAATAATCGACTGGAATTGGCATGGCATTCGTGTTTTTGTTCTGCACCAGCTAATTGATCCTGATTATTGCTCAATCCGAAGCTATGCAGCGGTCGGAAAACGTGACCAGTCGAAATTTATTTATTGCGAATGTTAATTATTAAAGCATTCTCATTTTGTTGTTGTTGTGGTTGTGGTTAAGTATTCAATTTTTCTTTTAGCTAATAAAAATTCCATGCAGTTATTCGAGATATCGAGAATTCTCTTGAACACTGGAATGATTCAAAACTATTTTCAATCAAACTCATAACTGACCTCCCAGTGGGCGAGTTCCTGCTCGCACTCTTTCGTCCAAATATTTAGACCTGCCAATTGCCATTTAGCGATGCCAAACAAATCCAAAGTGCGAAGTGTGTCAATTAAGTGGTCACCGGCACGATCGATTTTCGCCTTCCACAAGCACAATTTATTGTACGATCGTGTCGGTGCGGATTTGATAGACGTCCGGATCGGTTTGGCAGCGTCAGTCAACAAGCTCCAGCGATTTGACGTTGCACACTAAAAGTTATAGAATAATTGGCAGCGCCGTAATACGATAATGTTCGGTGTGTCGGCCATTTGAGGCAAAATGAGGACCTCCCATCGATTTGATTCGATTCAGAACAGCATGTTTCGATTGATCCGGTGTCACAGCCGGTGCGATCCGAGAAAGGTGGGTATGATTGACGATTGACGAAACGTTGGCGGATTCGAATAGAAAGCACTACAACCGTCGCCCAGACCACATAAGCCCGGTTCTAATTGGCCCCCAGCGAGGAACGACCGCTGAATGCAAATTGATTGATTTGATTGGTGCGTGATCAAATTGTTTTGTTGAAACTTTTCTTTGCGGTTGCCAATAATTGCCAATTACGATTGATGGCCATTGGCGATCCAAGGTGAATGGTATCACTTGTTTGTTTTGATTTACATGCTCTAATGGGATTAACGTCGTTCCGTAACCTAGTCGGTGTTGAACAGTCGTTCGCACCGCACGCATATAGCTCTTGGCTCCTGGAAATTTTTTCTGGATACCTAGAGTTTCATCGATTCAAGGCTTCAGTCTTTTTCAAGGCTATCAATTAGTCAGCCTTTCTCAAGGCTATACAAAGAGTGATATTCGAGTGAATAAGAAATTAATCAGCCTTTTTTAAGGCATGCTATTTAAAAAACTATTCTTCGAACTAATCAGTCTTTATCAAGACTTTTCCAAACTAGGAGTCTAATCGAAGACTAATAACATTCACGATCTTATAGAATCTGAATGTAAAAATAAAAGACAACGGACGGAATTCCCTTCCGTTGAATCTATGCCGTCTAACAATATTTACGAGATTCTTCCTGAATCCGATTGTAGCGACATAGAAGAAAATGCTTCAAAAATTCCCAAAATGGACGCTTGTCGTTCTGGGAAGAAACAACAATCTATTCCACCAGTGACGGTGATGACTTCCGACTTCAAAGCATTCCGGATTGAGCTTTCTACTTTTCTCCCGGAAGTAAAAGTCTCATTTCAAATCGGACGAAGAGGAAAATGTCGAGTCTTGGTTGATGGATTGGAAGATTACGAACGTCTTATTCGATATTTGTCCGAGAAACTTCATAAATTTTATTCATATGATATAAAATTAGACAGACCCTTCAAGGCTGTCTTGAAAGGCTTATCAAATGATCAAAGTACTGATGAAATTAAAAATGAACTAAAAAAATTGCTTGGTTTTGCCCCTCCCAAGTAATACTTATGAAAAAAAGAGCGAATGGTACTTCTAAACCACGCTCTGGAATTTCCCATGAACTTTACCTAATACACTTCAATCGAAGTGACGTAAACAATTTGAAAACTTTAGAATTGAAATCATAGGGAACATTATAAACGGCATAATCGCGTTGCAAACTTAACGCAATGTCGTCGTTGCCAAGGCTTCGGGCATGGAACCAAAAATTGTCATATGGATATACGGTGTTTAAATGGTGGTAAATCGCATTCGAAAGACGTTTGTCCAATTAATGAAACCACTGATAAATTTTTATGTTCAAATTGCAATGGAAATCATAAATCCAATGATTTGAAATGTCCTGTCAGGGAAAAAATTTTAAACGCTCTTTCGCTTAGACAACAAGTCAAATCAACGACCTTAAATTTACAGAACATACCTGAAAATCAAAAAACCGTTACAAATGCCACGCCTAATTCTTCTAAGGCACTTATTTCATCGAATTTAAAACAAAAAACAGGTACGCCTGCCAATTCGTCTTCTAACGAAAACAATTTATTGACAGGTAGATCGACCTCGTTATCATCTTCTTCTAATGTCAGTTATGCTAGTATAACAGGTAGAAATCTACCACTTAATTCTTCTAATGTAAATAATCAAAACACAGGAACGCCTTGCAGTTCATCTTCTAACGAAAACAATTTATCAATAGGTAGATCGGCCATATCATCTTCTTCTAATGGCGGTTATAATGGCAGTCTACCTACAAATATTCCTTCAGTGCCATTCGCTTCTTTAAATGAAGTCGATTTAGGCGATATAACTGAAAATAAAATGATCTACCTACAAGATCAACTTTTTCATATGATCATCCGAATGAATTCGACGTCATCACTTTTTGAAGCATTTCAATTCGGATGGCAATTTGCAAATAATATTATAATGAACTAGCTGACCCGTCGAACTTCGTTTCGCCCGTTTTTTTAATTTATGTTTTCGGACAGTAGAATTGTCAAACGTTATGCTGTTAATGTATCTTACCATTATTTTACTGATTACTTGGCTGCGATGAATTCATAAAAAAAATGTCAATAAGTTAAAAGCTTTTGTTACGCAAAAATAAAGCGAATGCACCGCGAATCATCTTTTGAGTCAGTGCATCGAATAGCGATTGTTGATCTCTCTCAGACTATGGTTTCGACATATGGAATAAAAAGTGAAGCAAAAATAACTGAGATGACTACTTTGAATTGATTAGAACAAATTTACAAAAGCTGCCCTCGCGACTTGTTTTTCGTCACTTCTCGCTAGTCTGGTGATGTTATTTAATCGTGTTTGATGAATGTTCGTAGCGTGACAATCACAGAAAAAAATTCCATTAACAATTTAGCGATAAAACTTTATATTTACTTTAAATGTATGACTTCTGGTCAGTCAGTAACTATTTAGTAAATTTTTTGGTGTGGGGGAGTGTGGTGGGCAAAAAAAAATTTTAACATATCAGAGACTCGGATGTTTCGCATCGCTAAGTTCGACTCCTCTGGTAGACGGTAAAAGTTTAGATGCGAGAAATCTTCTTCTTACTTAAATGAACCTTGTTACGTCGAATTTTCCGCACTTTATCTCCAAATCCTTACTCCTCCTTGAGTACTATGATTAGTTTGATATTGTTAAAAAATCGAATGATAAAATGAGTAATTCTTGGACATTCGAAAGTTCAAGTTACCATTCTTTTAAATATTGTATCCATTAACTTTTACATGAACATTGCATTCGTTTAATAGTTTTATCAATAGTCATCTCATTAGTCAACAGTACATAATTTTGTTTAGTGCTTTACCTACAATTAATGAATGGTGGAGTTCGGCACTGAGAATCTATATCAGAAAGTTTTATATGAAAATAATGTGCAGTTCTTCTGTTATAGAGGAGTGAAGATGAGGAGTGATTGTACCAGTATGCAGCTTATCGTTCTAGTCAATGCATAAAATCTCACAACTAATGGTTTTCAATCCACCAGAATTTACCTGACGCGAACTTCAGCATGCTAAATTCAAAGCAAACCTCTATGATTGATCTCATTATTCAAACAGCAGCATCTTATCATTGATTCGTACAAACATCGTTATATTTATAAGGTGATTTGTTCAACTCACGCCTACGATAGCCAACAATAAACAACTAACTGATTACATTGCACACAATGCATCTTTTGGTAAACAGTATCAGAACTTTAGATCATGTTTACGGTATAGCTAGAACACTCATATGCGTTCCATCATTGAATCATATGGCAATCAATAGTGTTGATACCCAATTAAGCACGTGGCTCGAAATGACGAACCACATGAATTCACACAAAACAACTCGTTGCGCGCCAAAAGATTCTTTCAACGATCTAGTATTCCTTTCTTCGACGGCCAAACACTTATGCAACTCGTTATGCGCCAAACACCTATCGATGATCTAGCAATCTTTGGTGACTTTTTCAGTGGAAAATATCCATTGTCCATACAAAATAACTTTATTGGTTTTTCCCACTTTTCCGGTAAGTTTTCCTAATTTTTTTGTTGTACGAACCCGGTGGGGGTAAAAACTGATCAAACAAAAAAAAGCATCTCAATCCGTCCATCCGTTCTTACGTGATGCGATTACAAAGAATGATCTCTGCATTTATATATATATATAGATTTAAAATTTAACAGTGATGTTAAATAATTATTTGAATATTTTAAATTGGAATGCTCGATCTTTGAAATCGAGTGAAGATGAATTTTATAATTTTCTCAAAGTTCACAAAATTCATATTGCCATTGTGACAGAAACTTTTCTTAAACCAAATGTCAAATTGAAAAGTAATCCACATTATGTGGGTCATCGATTTGACAGGTTTACTGGAATGGGTGTTGGAGTTGCCATTTTTGTCCAACGGCAAATTAAACATCGAATTTTACCTTCTTTCAATGCTAAAGTTATTGAAAGCTTGGGAATCGAAGTTGAAACCATTCATGGAATTTATTCCATCGCTGGAGCGTATTTGCCATTCCAATGCACCGGCGAACAATTAAATTTCTTTAAAGGCGATTTGCAAAAACTCACAAGATATCGACCGAAATTTTTCGTAATAGGGGACTTAAATGCTAAGCATGTCCAGTGGAATTGTAGGCAAAATAACAGTAATGGTAAAATACTTCATAATCAACTCTCAGATGGTTACTTTTTTTAGGCTTGGTATTTGGAGTGTTAATCTGCCCAGTTAAGTCAATGAAATCACAACATTTTGTGATTTAGGATGGCGAAATCTTCAAGATATGTTTTTTAGGATATCAATCTAATCCGTGGTGCAAATTTCAATGGAAATGGTCGCCCTACCCAATGATCGACCTTTTCGACCGTAGACCTTGCTGCTTAGTTGCTCAATACGACTGTCATGATTGTTTCAGCATATTCAATGCTTTTCCAGCATTCATGAGCACGTGGAAGGTCAACTGGAATGGAATAAAATCTTTCTGTCGGTATTGAATTAAGGGCAATCCTACATTCGTATTACTTTGTTGATTGCACCACGAACTTGAAACCGTACATGTTCGCATAATGTTGGTGAACCTGGAACGGCTCTATTTGATGGAAACCATCCCAGAGCTCGCATCCGTATCACCAAAGAGTCGCTACGAGATTGTGCGACTTCACGGGTCCAAGTGGGTATTCTTTGCACCGGGCACAAGTCTCTCCGCTGCAAAAACCTGTTCAGAATCGTAAATCTGCGCTGCCTCCCCCATGTTTCCCCTAGTCAGTAGACAGAGACGACTGATTGTGTAAAACTTGACTCGACATGACTTTTGAACTTCTGGTGAACGCTCCGCAGCAGCCGCCTTCGCCGCCGCCACACGAACTAACCGGATCCGATTTCACAGCAGCGCCAACGAGAGACCGACCCGAAGGCAATCAATCCGGAGCTGGCAACGCACTGCACTTAGATGTCATACGCAAATAAGCCTACTTGGATATAGAATCAACAACATTCACTGCAAAAAAAAAACATACACAACAGTCCGGTGACGATTCGTTCCCGATCTGGTTTCGCTCCGTGGGGCGGTTTAGTGGTCCATAAAAATTAACACTGACCGAGAAAAGTGAAACCCGTGGAGATTTTTGCGTAGGCTTGTATGAAATTTCACCGACAATTACCGTGCCGATCGTAAATGTTGATTTTGAGTTACAACCTTTGAGTTGGTCGTGTGATTTTTTTTTGTGTCCCTGTTCTACTCTTGACACGGTAGACTCGCAGATTGAGATGAAGCCATGCACTGGTTGGAATTGAAAATATCGTTAGAAAATTTCCATACAAACCGCGATCACTGTCCAGAAAGTTATGCATTTCTCACCCAGTCCAATTGAAGCCACGCAAACAACTCTTTGCTGGCCCCGGTATGCCACCGTAGTTGTTGTGTTTACGAGTTTTGAGAAATTCCAGCAGTCGAAAGTGTTGGCAGCATTTTTGTTGCGTTTTTTTTCTTCCTTTTCAAGGCCTACTGCAAATATTTGTGCAGCTAGACGCTAGAGTAGTACAACACAAACAACCAGCCCCCGCCCCCCAGACCATTTCCAGATGTCTAATCAGTGTGTGTGTGTTTGTTGTACACGATTGTAAATACTAGTTGCTGCGAGAGTAACCGCGGAACTTGCCCTCCCCTCCCCACGATCACGACAGTGTGTAGAACATTGACCCACTTCGATCCGTTATTAGCCGTGTGTTCGATGCTGGTTGGTTAGTTTTGTGTGGTATGATTAGTTTTTAAAGTTTATTTTTTCTCATTTTGACTGTGAGTCGAAAGCATGACGGAATTTGAAATATCACTCTTGTTCGATCAAATTTCACATCATTCTCTAGAGTGAGATGAGCTGAAAGTGAAAGCCAGACGAATGAAACTTTATAAAGTGATTTTTTCTGAATAAATATTTATATTTTGGCTGTGACGTTTCGAACTAAAATTTACCAACATCAATGACTGCTTGAAAATCTCTATGCACATATTTTACTGAAAGCTCAAAAAGTTATAAAAAATTGGGCTTTCAATTGTATTTGCCTTTCTGTACAGAAAAGATATTGGCACAATGACGCTAAAATGAAATGTAGAGGCGTTGCTTGTTTAGAGATGACACTTTAAGCAGAAGCTGTCAAATTGGTAGGAAAATTTTTAATTACTTCACCTTTTTAACAATTTATTATAAAAACGGGTATATTCATTCGAAAAACTATAGTAGGACTGGTAAGAAAAGTTTTCACTCAGAGGTGGTAATGATCATCTTAATTTATTGTGCGAAAACTAACGTTTATTATTTAGAATGGAGCATTATACTTGGTTCAATGCCATTTTTAAAATGTCCATATATAACAAATAAAGTATCCAAAATAAAAGGTTCTCGATCGCTAAACTTTCTAGTACTCGAGATATTAAACATTACAATGTACAGTGGGAAAAAATCTATGAGATAGTTCAACAAACTAAAGCGTTTCTTATGTAAAAATGTCCAAGGAATTCAATGGAATCGTTTACAATGGCCGCACGAATCGCAATCCTGCTCGTTTTACCCCAAATGTACAGCAGTTTTGAAGTTTCCTAAAACATTCGCTCTGTAACTTGAAAATTAGTCGAGTGCGGTATTCTGGAATAGTCTACTTTAATGTAAAAAAGTCTGGAGAATCGATTAGAAGAACCCACACTAGCCGCACGAAACGTTTTGATGACTATTTTACCCCATTTCCTTCATTTTATGGTATTTGATTTTAAATCGGTCTTAACTCATGGTAAAACTTTTTGGAAGTTTATTAAATCGAGCTTATCCTATAGAAAAAGTTTGTAGATCCGAATGGAAGAACCTACACTGGCCGCACGAAACGTTCTGGTGACTATTTTTTGAAATGGAGAACCATTTCATGATATCTTATTGTAAGTCGTCCTAAAATCTCGGTAAAATAGTCATCAAAACGTTTCGGGCGGCCAGTGTAGGTTCTTCCATTCGATTATCCAGACTTTTTTTTACATAATATAAAATAGTTTTCGGTTCTACAGACTTTTTTCTATAAGATAAGCTAGATTTATTAAGCTTCCAATAAGTTTTACCATGATTTAACACCAATTTACAATAAAATACCATAAAATGAAGGAAATGGGGTAAAATAGTCACCAAAACGTTTCGTGCGGCCAGTATAGGTTCTGGCATTCGATTCTACAGACTTTTTTATATATAGATAAGCTAGATTTAGTAAACTTTCAAGAAATTTTACCAAGATTTAAGGACGATTTACAGTAAGGATCTCATGAAATGGAGGAATTGGGGTAAAATAGCCATCAAAACGTTTCGTGCGGCTAGTGTGGGTTCTTCTAATCGATTCTCCAGACTTTTTTACATGAAAGTAAGCTATTCCAGAATACCGCACTCGACTTCTTTTCAAGTTACAGAGCGAATGTTATAGGAAACCCCAAAACTGCTGTACAATTGGGGTAAAACGAGCAGGATTGCGGTTTGTGCGGCCATTATAAACCATTTCATTGAATTCCTTGGACATTTTTACATAAGTGACGCTTTAGTTTGTTGACCTATCTCAATTAGTTTATGAGTTACAGAATTCTTTTCATAGACTTTTTCACACTGTGCACTGCCTCGATTCTTCAAATTACTAACTGTGATACAATTTTAGGTTAAGTTAGTTATTCTATGGCAATTACTGTGATAAATTTACATATTATAACAAACTGTGGTAATAAACTAAGCTATATATATAATAAATTTACTGTACTGGAATTTATATTTAGGTAGAACTATTGAATTGTAAAGACTGTTCCAGAAAGTATGGACGCAACCAAAAACCGCTGCCATTTCGAAATGATTCAGAATCTGTCAATTTTTTTGGCTGCGTCCTGTTGTTTACACTCTTCTCTAACCACTTATGCAGTTGTTTATTCGTTTTCATTAGTTTGTTTCGAAATGCGCGGACTTTCAGAAGAACAACGTCGAAAAATTGTGTACAAATGGTGCACAGAACGCGGGCTGTCACTGAGAAAAATAGCAAAAATGGAAGGAGTGAGTGAAAAAGCCGTGCGAAATGCAATCAGGAAGTTCGGTGAGGAGTTAGCCTTTGAGGATAATCCGAAAACGGGTCGAAGAAAAGGTCCTGCTAACCCTCAGTTTGGTAAACGTATAATGAAGGCGTTCGAGCAAAAGAAGGAAGTTTCAGTTCGGGATGTGGCCAAAAAAGTTGGCACTTCGAAGTCAAATGTTCTTCGTGCTAAAGAACGTTTGAATCTTCGAACCTATAAGAAGCAGAAACAACCAAGCATCGATCAGGCCGAGGGTTCGAAAGCTGGAAATTTGAAGTACATAATCATGGTCGACGAAACCTACGTGAAACTCGATTACAAATCCTTGCCGGGACCACAATATTATACGGTGCGAGAAGAGCAACTGTTAGACCAGTCCGAGACATCGATTGAAGTCGAAAAATTTGGTAAGAAAGCTATGGTCTGGCAAGCAATTTGTAGCTGCGGTAAGATTTCGAAACCCTTCATCACCACTGCTTCAATGAACAGCGAAATATACATCAAGGAATGTTTACAAAAACGACTTCTACCCATGATTCGAAGCCACAAGGATCCTGTTGTCTTCTAGCCAGATCTTGCTTCTTGCCACTACTTGAAATCAACGGTAGAACGGTATACTACCAAAAATGTCACTTTCGTCCCAAAAGACATGAATCCACCAAATTGCCCACAACTTTGACCAAATGAGGAATTTGGGGCATTAACGAAGGCACATCTTAGGAAACATGTCTCGGCAGCCGAAACCATTCAACAGTTCGAAAAAGATTGGAAAAAAGTGTCAAGTGACGTTTGCAAGAAGGTGCGCCAGCTAGTCTACAATAGCTAAGTAGCAAATGTTGAGAATAATATTCTTTTGTTGTAGTCTAATATCATCAGTATATCGAATAAAATTTGAATATCTAACACTTGTGAATTATTTACAGCGAAATCAAAGTGCGTCCATACTTTCTGGGACAGGCTTTATGATAATGTTAACCGCACAAAACCTCGTGTTCCGCACACTCCTGGTATTATCATTACAGCAATTGAATCATTTCGCCCGTACACCTCAACTTGTCAAACACCAACGTTTGACGCATCATCATTTACCTCCGGTAGAGCAGTGCTGGCAGTAACACGGATGTTCGAGATTTCGGTTTTCAATTGGCACATTGACGCAAAAATAAAATGTAGAGGCGCTGCTTGTTTAAAGAAGATACTGTCTGTCAAATCGGTAGGATAATTTTTCATTACTTCACTTTTACAACGATTTCTTATAAAAACGGGCAAATCCATTTAAAAAATCATAGTAGAAGTGAAGGAAAAAGCTTTTGCTCTGAGGTGGTAATGTTGATCTTAATTTAATTTGCGAAAAATAACGTTTATTTAGAATTGAGCATTATACATCATATACATACCATTTTTCAAATGCCCGGAAATAATAAATAAAGTATCCAAAATAAATGGTACTCGATCGCTAAAAATTCTAGTTCTCGAGAAATCAATATTAAACTGATTTCTGTTTAAAAAAATGTAATTTAGAAAGAACCTAACCTTACCCAATTTCAAACATTTCTGATGATTTCTCATGTTTAATCGTAGTTTACACTAAAAAAAGGTAGTAGTAACCTCTTTAAAAACGATTTCTTCTTCTACTTCGAGTTCACTTTTATCGCTAAAATCTATTTGTACAATTGAATAAACGAAAAAATCGTAGCAAATCACTACTGCCGATATGAAAATTTTCGGAAGAACCCTCCTTTCCTTGGTTCCATTTTTCATTGGCAGGTGTCGCTACCGGTAATTCAGTTTTGCGACAATGTGCTAATCACTTTAAACCAAATTCGTTTTAAAGTTTTCCTTGCATCTCGATCGACAAGGGAGAACAAAATTGTATCTGAGGTTGTTTCGTTTTAGATAGAAACAGTCATAATCTCAATATTATATTTAACTTGGTTCCAAATTTAGTACGACTTTTCAGCTGTTATTACCCATTTTTTGGGGAGAAAAGGCTTTACCATGCAAATTTAAAAATATATTTCGTGGCGTAGATCAAGATAAAATGGCATACTTTTAGGCGATTTGACTTGTCATAAAAAAGTCATACAACAACGCGACTGGTTTTGAACCGGGAAGTCTTGAGTTGAGTTGTGTGAGCACTTTTTGAAGATATTTATACCGTGTAATGTGTTTCTCGGAGATTTGATTGCATGTAAAATTGCTCTAGAGAAAAAATCGATCACTTGTATTTTTTTTATTTATTATAGACATAAACTTTAAATGATTATGAAAACGTACATCAGACTGATAGCCGAAGTTCGATCGGATGAACTCTAGAGAAGCGAACACTGCGTTTCCCATCAGGAATAATAATAGACTGGACTCACTGGTGATCACTGACAGTGATACCAGCGGAGGAATACAGAGGCAGTGGAACGTGCCACAGGAGCCAATTAGTATTTGGAAAGTGTTCAATACGCACAACACTGCCTACCGAATGTTGGTAAGCCAAATTTGCTTCTCTAAAGAGACAATTCTGAATGATTCATTGCATCAGGCGCAATGTTTTTTTTTTATTGAAAAAGAATAACAACAATCCCTGATTTCATTGCCGTTTCAACCTTCCGAGTGAACGGACGTGCTTTGTGTTTACTGCGAAAGCGTTGAAAACCAGTGCCGTGTGTGATAAAGTGACCGGACGATCAAAACTAGATTGCTATTGTGTAATAGACAATAGTGCTTTTTCCTGTGAGAGGTTTTATGCACATTATATACTGAAGCAGTGTATTGTTGTGAGCGGACGATCGAAACAGTACCGTTAGCCGGTGATTGTTCGATCGATCAAAACAGGCCCAGCGGTGTACGTGATATCACTGTGCGGATTAAAAAAGAGTGTGCTTTTTCCTCTCGGAGGTTTTTTGCACACCATCGCAGCGGCGATACGCCGATCGACGAGGGCTAGGCCTTGGTGGCCCCCGTTGGATTTAAGTTAAGTATCATTATTTAGTTTTTTTTTTCCTTCCTGCATTCGACTGTTCTATTTCTCCCCGATTCACTTATTTCTGTGCGGAGGTAGCTCCGCATCATGTCTAGTGTAAATTCTGACCCCCCCGTTCCCGATGATCAAATGGAGACTTCCCTTGACTATAAAAAGTCTCGCATAAAGAGCTATCCGGATGGGCTCGCACTACCGGCCGGTCCTTATGCGGTCTATTTCCGGACCAAATCGAAAGAAAAAAAATTAAATATTTTAAAAATATCGCGGGACCTGTCCTCGCGATACAATACTATAAAAAGTTTTGATAAGATACGTCCAGACAAGCTCAGGGTCCTGTTTACCAGTTCAAAACAGGCTAATGAGCTCGTTCAAAATGATCCTTTTACGCGGGAGTACCGCGTCTACGTGCCAGCTCGTGAAGTCGAAATCGACGGTGTGGTCACCGATTCGAGTTTGACTTGCGAGGACGTTCTTAAGTACGGGGCGGGTTGTTTTAAAGACCCCTCACTTAAGAATGTCAAGATACTGGATTGCAAGCGATTGCATTCAGTATCGATCGCCGGGGATGGAACAAAGTCCTATCCCCAATCAGACTCTTATCGTGTGACCTTCGCCGGTTCTGCTTTGCCCAACTACATCCTCTTGGACCGGGTTCGTTTGCCTGTTCGCCTATTCGTACCCCGAGTAATGAACTGTACTAATTGCAAACAACTGGGGCATACAGCTACCCATTGCAGCAATAAGCCACGTTGTGCTAACTGTGGGGAAGCTCATGCGGACGGCTCTTGCGGTAAGGATGCTGAAAAGTGTCTCTACTGTAAGGAGGGTCCGCATGACCTCTCTGATTGTCCCGCTTACAAACTGCGAGGTGATCGAATGAAGCGTTCCCTAAAGGAGCACTCCAAGCGTTCTTTCGCAGAGATGCTTAAAAGTGCCACCCCTCCTAAACAGACAACGAACCCATATGCCTGCTTGTCAACTGACGAGAGCGATTCTGACGACCCTTTGGAAGGTCCATCTTCGGCGGTCCCTCATAGCTGTAGGAAAAGAATAAATAAATCCTCTCATAAGCTACCTAGTAAGGGTTCGAAGGTGTCTTCCGAAGGGCTTCGAAAAGTTACAGCTAACGGGAATCGGGACACAACACCGAAGCAAAAAGCTCCTGGTCTCGGAAAACTCAATTCCGAGATGGAATTCCCACGACTTCCCGGGACTACAAAATCCCCAAGCGTCCCAGAAAATCTACCAGAGAACCAACTAGGTGCTGGACTTATCAAGTTCTCTGATGTTGTGGACTGGATTTTTACAACTTTCAATATTTCAGACCCTCTTAGAAGCATTTTAATTGCTTTCATGCCAACAGTAAAAACATATTTGAAGCAGTTGACTGCAAATTGGCCCCTTCTCTCAGCGATTGTATCCTTCGATGGCTAAATCATCCACCGAGGTCACGGATCTAATCACTGTTTTACAGTGGAATTGCAGAAGTATCATCCCAAAAATAGATTCTTTTAAATTTCTAGTAAATAATCTGAAATGTGACGCATTTGCATTGTGCGAAACTTGGCTAACTTCTGAAATATCCTTAAACTTCCACGATTTTAACATTATTCGCCTGGATCGAGATGTTCCCTATGGAGGAGTACTTTTAGGGATCAAAAAGTGCTATTCTTTTTATCGAATTAACCTCCCCTCGATACCAGGTATTGAAGTTGTCGCATGTCATGTTACAATCAAAGGTAAGGACCTTTGTATTGCTTCCATCTACATTCCCCCTAGAGCCTTGGTTGGGCATCGGCGGCTCAGTAATATCATAGAGCTCCTTCCCGCACCGACGTTGGTTTTAGGAGACTTTAACTCACACGGTACGGGATGGGGCTGTCTTCACGACGATAACAGATCAGCTATGATCCATGATATTTGCGACAACTTCAATATGACAATCTTGAATACGGGAGAAATGACACGGATTCCTGCACCACCAGCAAGACCAAGTGCGCTGGATTTATCCCTTTGCTCGACATCGCTACGGTTGGATTGCACGTGGGAGGTAATTCCTGATCCCCACGGTAGTGATCATCTACCGATCGTAATATCAATCACCAGCGGCTTAAAACCATCGAAGACAATCAATGTTTCGTATGACCTCACACGAAATATTGATTGGAATAGCTATGCGACCTCGATATCTGAGAAACTTGAAAGAACTCTACAACTTCCTCCGGAGGAAGAGTACACGTTTTTGGCTGGCTTGATTCTCGATACTGCGATTCAAGCTCAGACGAAACGTGTACCCGGCGCAAAAACTAACATCCGTCCTCCCAACCCGTGGTGGGACAAAGAGTGCACAAATTTAAACGCGGAGAGAGCCTCCGCGTATAAAAAATTCAGAAAAAATGGAACACCTGATAATTACCGGAATTACGCGGCGTTAGACGTTAAAACTAAGAACTTGATTAGAGCCAAGAAACGCGGTTACTGGCGTCGGTTTATAGACGGCTTAACGAAAGAAACATCTATGAGCACTCTTTGGAACACAGCCCGACGAATGCGCAACCATAACACCACGAATGAAAGCGAGGAATACTCCAACCGCTGGATATTCGATTTCGCTAAAAAAGTATGCCCAGACTCTGTTCCGGAACAGAAGATCACCCGCGCCGCGACACCAAATACAAACGAATCACCGTTTTCGATGGTAGAGCTTTCACTTGCACTTTTGTCATGTAACAATAAAGCCCCGGGATTAGACAGAATAAAATTCAACTTGTTGAAAAATCTGCCTGACCCCGCCAAAAGGCGCTTGCTGAAGTTATTCAACAAGTTCCTCACGGGTAATATTGTCCCACACGACTGGAGACAAGTCAAAGTTATCGCCATCCAAAAACCAGGGAAACCAGCCTCCGATCACAATTCGTATCGGCCGATTGCTATGCTTTCCTGTATCCGGAAATTGTTCGAAAAAATGATTCTGTTTCGTCTAGACAATTGGGTCGAAACTAATGGTTTACTTTCAGATACACAATTTGGTTTCCGCAGGGGCAAAGGAACGAACGATTGTCTTGCGTTGCTCTCAACAGAAATTCAAATGGCATTTGCTCGTAAAGAACAAATGGCGTCAGTTTTCCTAGACATTAAGGGGGCTTTTGACTCAGTTTCTATAAATATCCTATCTGAGAAGTTGCATCAGCATGGTCTTTCGCCAGTTTTGAACAACTTTTTACATAATCTATTGTCTGAGAAACACATGTACTTTGCGCATGGTGATTTGTCGACAATACGATTCAGCTACATGGGTCTTCCTCAGGGCTCATGCTTAAGCCCCCTTTTATACAATTTTTACGTAAGTAATATCGATGAATGTATCAACACATCTTGCACGCTAAGACAACTTGCCGACGACAGCGTTGTGTCTATTATAGGACCCAAAGCTGCCGATCTCCAAGGACCATTACAAGATACCCTCGACAACTTATCATCATGGGCTCTTCAAATGGGTATCGAGTTCTCTACGGAGAAAACTGAGCTGGTTGTATTTTCGAGGAAGCGAGAACCAGCACAATTACAGCTTCAACTAGGGGGTGAAACCATAGCTCAGGCCTTCACATTTAAATATCTCGGGGTCTGGTTCGACTCCAAAGGCACCTGGGGATGTCACATTAGGTATCTGAAACAAAAATGCCAGCAGAGAATCAACTTTCTTCGTACAATAACCGGATCATGGTGGGGTGCCCACCCAGGAGACCTGATCAGGTTGTATCAAACAACGATATTGTCCGTGATGGAATACGGATGCTTCTGCTTCCGATCAGTGGCGAACACTCATTTCATCAAGCTGGAAAGAATTCAGTATCGTTGTTTGCGTATTGCCTTGGGTTGCATGCAATCGACTCATACGATGAGCCTCGAAGTGCTGGCAGGCGTTCTTCCACTGAAAAACCGGTTCTGGGATCTCTCATATCGTTTGCTCATTCGATGCGACATTTTGAATCCTCTGGTAATTGAAAACTTCGAAAGGTTAGTTGAGCTTAACTCTCAAACCCGTTTTATGTCCTTGTATTTTGATTACATGGCTCAGAATATTAATCCTTCTTCGTTTGTTTCCAACCGTGCTCATTTCTTGGATACTTCTGATTCTACTGTGTTTTTCGACACATCCATGAGAGAAGAAATTCGTGGAATTCCGGATCACGTGCGCCCTCAAGTGGCCCCAAATATTTTTTATAATAAATTTAGAACAGTCAACTGTGAAAAGGTGTTTTACACTGACGGATCAAACATCAACGAGTCCACAGGCTTCGGCATCTTCAATCAAAACATCACCGCTTCTTACAAACTCAGTGATCCGGCTTCAGTTTACGTCGCAGAATTAGCTGCTATTCAGTACACCCTCGAGATCATTGAAACCATGCCCAAAGACCATTACTTCATTGTCACGGACAGTCTAAGTTCAATAGAAGCTCTCCGGGCAATGAAGCCAGGAAAGTATCCCCCATATTTCCTGGGGAAAATACGGGAACATTTGAGAACTTTATCTGAACGGTCTTATTTAATATCGTTAGTCTGGGTCCCTTCGCATTGTTCCATTCCGGGCAATGAAAAGGCAGACTTATTGGCTAAAGTGGGCGCATTGGAAGGTGATATTTATGAAAGACCAATCTGCTTCAATGAATTTTTCAGTATTTCTCGTCAGAAAACTCTCGAAAGTTGGCAAACTTCATGGACGAATGACGAACTGGGACGATGGCTACACTCCAT
Organism: Malaya genurostris; assembly: GCF_030247185.1. Lineage (NCBI taxonomy): Eukaryota > Metazoa > Arthropoda > Insecta > Diptera > Culicidae > Malaya > Malaya genurostris. Next base: position 20,331,460 of record NC_080571.1, on the reverse strand, counting down.
TATCCCTAAGGTATCGACGAAACCTTGGTTCAAGGGGATGAACATGAGTCGTGATTTCATTCGCGTTATGTCACGGCTCATGTCAAATCACTATACATTCAACGCACATCTCCGGCGTATCGGGATCGTGGAGAACGGGCTCTGCACCTGTGGCGACGGTTATCAGGACATCGAGCATGTCGTGTGGTCGTGCGTAGAGTATCGTGACGCCAGGTCGAAGCTACTGGAATCCCTCAGGGCCCGAGGTAGACCGCCTGAGGTGCCGGTTCGGGATGTGTTGGCGAGTCGGGATAGTTCATATATGCTTCTCATATACCAGTACCTCAAACACATTGATATACAAGTGTAATGTGTTATTCCTCGCTCAGAAAATATAATCTCCACCTACAGGTTCGACACTAACATCCGCCCGATTCTCTCGATCCCCGTCCCTGTTCACCATCTTCATTGGAATTAACAAGATCTTTTTTTTTGTCACTAACTTTTTCGTTCCCCTTTCCCTGTTTTTTCACCATCTCGATGGCAACTAATTAGATCTCTGTCGTTTTCAAACATTTTGTTCCCACACCCCTTTTTTACCCCGTTTCCCACAATATTTACTTCTTTTTTTCATTCTCTTCCGTAACATCACCATCACCGGAAGACCGCTCCAGTCAATGACCAGCATGCGGGCCACCCGCCGGGCCTTCGTAGCCTGGGGGTGTTTCCCGCGGACCCTCACGGACCGAAGAATGCGGCCAACATAGAAAATTACCATCGCCATCTGGAATCATCTCATCCTAAATTCAATTCACCGGCCACTACCGATCGCCAGATACTATATTACATAATGATACTACTCTAGTTTTAAGTTAGACGATAATTAAGATTAGTAAATACCCTTGGCATCTTAGAGCTTAAGCAGTGTGCCTTAATATTATATTATATTATTGAATAAAAAAAAAAAAAATCCCTGATTTGACATACCCGTTGCCCTTGATCTCGAATGATCGATCATACGGCTTTCAGGCGACTTGATACCTCAGAAAAACTTGGACGATCCTGATGAAGCCGATTGATGGAAAACGATCAGCTCTCATAGAGACTTCCGACAATATCCGCGAAATGAAATTTGATACAGTACTGAATCAAAATTATTGTATGGATAATACTGAAAATTGGATACATTTAGGATATTGAACTATTGGGAATAAGCAAGTCATCACAATTCCTCGATAGTAGAATAACCACTAAACACTAACATTTAAGAACTGTTTTGGGAAATGAAGGAATCGAACAAAATCTCTAATCTACTAAGAACTATTGTGTCGAATTAATCGCAGAGCCTTTCTGTCTACGATTTCTCCAGATCGCTAGCGGGTTTCGTCCGAGCGAACATACAGACTCGGGGCCCGCCGCGGCGACTCGATGCAATCGTTGTGTGCTGATTTATGGTTGATGAGGTCAACCAGTTTCTGTCGCGATCCGGTACCGGCAGGCACTTGACGTTCGCACCCTTCCGCTGGTCCGCACTTTTGAGTTCCCGCACATTTTTGCCCCGCAAGTCACACGGTTCGCGATTGGGATCGCTTTCAATTTGTATACCGGGCGGAATAAAATAAATTGCAATCAGCCCGTAAAGATTATGCTAAATAGATAAATTACCGAAAGGGAGCGAGTGAAAAAAAAAGCGGAGCAAGGGGGGGTCGGGACGCTTTGGTGCAAGTGACACGGGAAGAGTTGAAAGAGAGTGAGACAGCGACAGAATCTGCGGAAAGTCTCGTTTTGTGTTTCATGATTGCTGGTTTGCTGGTCGTATTGTTGTTGAATTAAGCCTAAGAAGAATCGATCCAACCGGCATTCCGCGCGATCGTTTGACGTCATCGGCAGTCTAAGTCGGCTGTGCGCTTCGAACGATCTAGCGAGCGAGTGTGTGCCGAGGTCAATCGAGGACAAACAGCCGATGGGTGTGTAGTGACTTTTATTGTCTAAGCAGATAAAATAAAATTTTGCTTCGAACGGATGTTCTCAAATGGCTGTTTGGCTGAAGTGGCCATGAATTTGTGTGTTGCTTCTCTTTATGATTTTGAATTGTGAGTCAGTGACGTAACACAGATTCAAGGCCATGTGCGTGGTAATCTGTTGCTTAGAGAATTCAAGTAATTACCTACCATCAATCTCAAAACTAACTTAAACAAAGTTGTAGAGTTGATTTTAAGCTGAAAAATGCAATTAACCTATTTTTTAAAAACGATAAATATATAAAAAACTTTATCGTTCCAGTAAAACCAGTAAAACAGATTGCAACAACCATTTAAATTTGAATAGCAAATTTATATCCATAACTTGCGAAGAATTCGACGCAGGACTATCAACCTAATCGACTATTTACCAAATGGATATTAGATCAAACGGCTCATCTAGATAATAAATTCAGTACTTTTTAGAAAACGCAATCGTTATATATGCAAAACATTGCACATGACAAGGCGGTTGATTTTCTCAAATAACGGAACAATAATTCTTTCAAAGTTACCAAACAAATAAACATCGACAGATGTGGTTGCTGCTTTTATACTGCCTCAAGTTTCTTCAGTGAGATTTTATCGATTTTTGCCTCTTCGTGAGAAATGATAAAGAATTGCTCAAAATCCCATTTTTGATACCATTCGACTCAGCTCGACGAGATCGAAGAACGCCTTTCAAAGATTTTACTTTCCACTCAATTTTCTCTGAAATAATTGAATTAATTTCTACAAACTTAAGCTCGTTCAAAAGCTACTATTAGACACAATCTTTTTTAAAAGCTACTAAGAGGTCGTTGATCAAGTTAGGAAGGGTTATAGACGATCAATGATTTAATCAGACTATTTAAATGACAATAGAAAGGCATTATCACATCCAGTGTTGGGAAATAATCAATATTTCGAAAATCATGACCGAAATTTTTCACAAGTGATTTTAGACCAAAAAAAATTATCGATCAGAAAACTCTTTACAGAAAAGTTTAGTCATGATTTTTTGACAACGCGATTCTCACTGAAACTGATATCCCATGGCCAAAAATCAAATGGGAAATGAATTTTCATTGTATCCCAACCCTTTACAGAATACACTGATGAATAAATTCGCCGATGAACAAAAACTGAACCTTTCTGAAAATGTTCAATGTGGTTTGGGTGGTTAATAAGTGGATCAATAGTGGTAATGTATTGGAAATTTATTCGGCACTACATTATTAATAAAAGCAGCAAGTGCTGTGATTAATAATAGTTGTAATGATAATAAAAACAATCACAAAGCATGTGATGCAGCTGATTAAAAATATCAGCCATGACTGGTCATTTAACTTGAATAACGAACGCAGAAGTAACAGGAACGCAAACAACCGCTATATCCATTCAAACGCGCCAGTCAAACACTGCGCCTACTGTGTGTTCTAGACTTGCTGACAATGCTGCGCTCCTGTTACTTTTATAAATCAAATTCGTGCTAAATAGCGTTTTATTTGGTGTAATTTAAGGAGTGTATCGAAAATAAGCTATCCACAAATTTTTCTTTCAAATTATGATAAAAAACGACATTTTGTTCAAACTAAAAATTGATCCTTTAATGTACGAGGTTAAACTTGAGCATAATAAAAACCGAATGAAATTTAAGTTATTCCCTCACGAATTCTCGAACTTTTGATCGTACGCTCTTCATCACATTCCGGACAAGTGTTTCATCGCATTTTTGGACGCTTGAGCCCCACAAAATTTGATCTTCTGCATGTTCCCAGCTGCCTTACCAGTCTTCTTGAAAACCCTCTTCACGATGACTCAGTAACGTTCGATGGGTCGAAGCTGAGGGCAATTTGGTGGATTGATATCGTTCTCAACGAAATGTATACCCTTTTCCACAAGCCAATTGAGAGTGGTTTTGGCATAGTGAGCCGACGCTAAATCCAGCCAAAACAGTGGAGGTGTACTATGCTTCTTATATAAAGGCAGCAATCTTTTCTGGAGACACTCAGATAGATAAATTTCTACATTTATAGTTCCGGTAATGTAAAAAATGGTTGACTTCAAACCACAGGAACATATTGCTTGCCATACCAGTACCTTTCTCCACTTAAATCGACCCGTCCGCATCGCTCACATCCTTCCCAACGACGACAGTAAAGCATTGTGGACCTGGAAGGGTTTTTGAGTCCTCCTTTACATAAGTCTCATCATCCATCAAAACGCATGCATCCGGACACTGCAAAAGACGCGAATACAATTTCAGGGCCCTTGTTGCTGCTCGCTTCTTCTGTTCTACACTTTGTTTCGAGATTTTCTGCTTCTTGTAGGTCTTCAGGTGATTTCGCCTCTTGATACGCTTTATCATTGCGACACTAGTTCCTGCTTTTTTGGCAAAATCACGTATTGACATTGATTTGTTCCTAATGATTAGAGATAACACTTTCTGGTCCAGTTTCGGGTTGGAAGAACCGGGTTTTCTGCCTCTTTCTGGTAGCTCATCCAAAGAATAGTGTTCCCCAAACTTATTAATGATTATTTTAACATTGGCATGAGGAATTCCAAACTGCTTCGCTAATTTTCGCATAGTACTATGCTTCTCACTCAGCCATGTGTCCATAACCTTAATTTTCACTTCCTTTTCAATAGGCGATATTTTGAAAACGCAGAATTTCAACCGCACAAACAAGTAAACAAACGGAAGCTGACAGCCAAACGCACAGCATGCTGTGATCTGAGCGTAAAAACCATCACAAATACATGCGTACAACACAAATGTATGTGGATAGCTTATTTTCGATACACTCCTTAAATAGTGCAGTGTAATCAGCCAGCTGGAATAAAAACAGCTTTTCGTCACTATAATCACTATTTGGAATGAGGCAAATTTTAGTAACCACCCTACATGCATCGAAAATATTGCAGTCTTTATTTCTCAGTTGCCCAATTATTCCAGTAGAGATTTTTTTATTGATGAAAATAGATTAATTAAATCTTGCACGAATCACTTCAGTGTCGAACTGAAGCGAAGTGAAAATTTAGCATCGAAGTATCATCGGAGACTCTTCTCCCTTTCAACTATCTCTTTAGCGATATTTCCTTGGGTGAACATTCGTCATCGAATTTCGCTGGCACAAAAAATCAATTGGTAACTTCGAGATTCAGAGTTCTGTGAAGGCCTGTTCATGAAAGAAAATTTCGGAAGTGATTTATTCATTATTATTTTCCCCACACTGATCACACCACTTGGAAGATTAGAAAGAGGTATGCAGTACTACACACCAGAGTTAATAAAAGTCATTTTCATTGACTGAAAAATAAACGAAAATGACAAGAAATTATTGTCACTCTCAGTTTCGCTTGCAAACTATGAGAACGAAATCAATGTCCAGTTAATGACACAAGCGGGACAGTAGTTTCAAAATTGTGTTTTTTCTTTCATTTGCCCTTTCAGTCATTTGCAGTTTTCAGTGAAAATCCCAGAGTATGCAGTGTCGATATTCAACCAAAGCTGTGAGAATTGAAAACGATAGAAAAAGGTTTCACCATAAGTTTTACCTGTTGGTGCTCGAATTTGTAGTAGTTTTGGTTTCCAAAGAAGCTCTGGGATGTAATTACTTCGATTTGCCATATTTTAGTCACTTTTTATAGCCAAGCGTCACATATTTTCAATACATCGATGAAAGAATGAGAATTGAAATTCTGCTGTTGCTACCTGAAGACGTTAGTTTGGTTTCGTCTTGTCACAGAGGAAAAAGTGACGTTGGCAATTATGCTCTCTCATTTTTTCGATGAGAAACGAAAATGCTTCGTCTCTCTTCGTTTGTTCTGGTGTCGGTCATTTACGAACGAGACAGTAAAACATTGAAAATAAGACTGCTGGAATGGTTTCTTTCATTGAGAATGCGTGACAATTTTAAGCTCTGCTACACACAGTGCTTACTGTTGATAATTTCAAGCGAATTTAATCATTTTGTACTCCTCAAGGATTTGGATGTATTTGGAGCTATTGGTTTTGTTCAGTAGAAGCAAATGCACTTTTTTCAGATGTATTTCCTCCTTAAGCAAAGCTATCAACTTCTTGTATCGCAGGTCGAAGTTTACATAGCTTGAAGTCAACAGTGATTGATATTCGACGGGATGCCGCTGCTTTTTGTTCATTAGGTTTGCTTATTTTAAGATCGTCACATTGCATTGTTCACAGCACAATACTGTTCTCTGTTTCACTCTATCGGAATCTTATAAGGGCTGAGGCCAGTGTGTTTTGGGGTGGCTACTTTCACGCTTCAAATCGGATTTTTTCAGAAACGGTGACGAATATAAAAAAAACCCAACTGAAAATCTCTCAGAAAATTAGTTTAGATTATTCTGTGAAAATTTCAGAATGATTCATTGACTTTATCGGTCAGGAAAGTCTTTTTTCTGAAGGAAGAATTGCATAGCTGGAAACGCCATTTCATTTTAAAATTTTGTCCAATCGGTAAACTTTTATTCTCTCAACGTTGGCAACGCTGTTATACACATTCTGTCAAATTTTGACGCATATCGTACGATTAGTTTTTGTTTGGCGTCTATACAAAGAAGTTGAAAAATTTTCGTGTGGCGATTTTTATAACGGATGAAAATTTAGAACAACGTGCGTGCATCAAATTTTGTGGTGCAAATGGATTTAAGTGTTCCGAAACGTTGAAAATGTTAGAAAAGGCCTTTGGTAAATCGTGTCTAGGAGAAACACAGGCATACGAGTGGTCTAAACGCTTCAAAGGTGGTCGTACAAGCTTGGATCATGATGAGATCCCTGGCCGCCCAACAACATCTGTTACTGAAGAAAACATTGAATCGGCGAAGCAAATCGTGTTGCAAAATCGTTCTGTACCGATTAGTGAGATTGCTGTGTTGTTGGGCTTCACTTATGGATCAGCCGAACACATTTTAACTGATGTTTTGGGTTTGAAACGCGTCGCATCTCGGCTGGTGCCAAAAAAGCTGAATTTCGTTCAAAAACAGTGTCGTGTTGATGTGGCCAAAAAGATGATTTCCAACGCCCCACGCCCGACCCCACATTCATCGAATGCATCATAACAGGTGATGAGGTGTGAATCTATGAATATAACGTCGAAACCGCACAACAATCGACCGAATGACGCTTCGAAGGCATTCATTATAAAAATCGTCACACGAAAATTTTTCAACTTCTTTATATAGACGCCAAACAAAAACTAATCGTACGATATGCGTCAAAATTTGACAGAATATGTATAAAAGTGTTGCCAACGTTGAGAGAATAAAAGTTTACCGATTGGACAAACGCGGGAATTTTAAAATGAAAATTCCGGTTCTTTTTTGATCATAAGGTATATGTTGTCACTATAAAAGTTTAGATGCCCGTGTGACAAATAATTTCTCTCAATTTTCTCGGAGATGGCTAAACCGTTTTCTACAAACTCAGATTCATACGAAAAGTAGTGTGAAGTGAAGTGACACCGGTAATAAGGGCCACAGGGTGAATAGTATAAAAATGTCCATTTCACATAAATGAATTAGGTTTATCGGGTTGGCAGATTTGAATAGTCAATTACCAAATAAATTTATTTCAGTTTGAGCGGTGTTCAGTTTTCGATTCGGAAGGTACCCAAAAATTTAATTCGCAATACAATTTCTCAAAGATGTTTACACACTCCTCAGGTGAATTTAACTGATTTCGGCTACACCGATTTTAGAATTCCGGTTCCAGTATCGAATCGTTTCTCAAAGCTCAATCATTTTCTCAAAAAGACCAAATCGAACTTCAAAAACAAAAAATTAAATTAAAGGACTTATGGTCCCATACAAAATTGGTGAATTTTATCCGATTCTGAAATTACAGGATGATGAGTTTTTATAATTCATACCGATATAGAGGATGTAAATTGTTGGCGTACTAATTTATGGCCATACGAATCATTTTGGGTTATGCTAGTTCCTGAATACCGGCTCTGGATGTACCACAAATAATGACGAAAAACTCTAAAGAAGAACTTGTCGCACTTTAGGATTGAAATTCGATACGATTTGCAGCTTCGACATTACAGGGTAATGAGTGATTAAAATCTCAATTTGCTGTTTAACAACGATAATTGAAATAATGTCATGAGAACTAAAACACAAAAGAATATCCATGCAAAACACACATGCGGATTGATAAAAAGGGTATCATCTCACTGTTACATGGATAAATCACGTTTTTTCTATAGTTGTAGCTTGTTGCTCTTGTCGCAACTCCGGGCAGTCAGTTGAGTTCGCCTCTTTCGGTACAATATGGACTCCATGCGCTTTATACCGTTCCAATACATCTTTGGCATAGTGACAAGATGCCAAATTAGGCCAGAAATGCGAGGGAGCATCATGGCTGCGTAAAAATGGTAATAAACGCTTCTTGCCAAGCCAAGTATTTTTTGGGCAACTTGGTCTTCTCCTACGTCTTGCAATACTCCTCTATGCCCTTCCGTTGCATAGCAGTACAAAAAGATATTCTGAAGCATTGAAAGTTGGGCTTGAAACTACAGACTGTCCCAGAAAGTATGAACGCACTTTGATTTCGCTGTAAATAATTCACGAGTGTTAGATATTCAAATTTTATTCGATATACTGATAATATTAGACTACAACAACAGAATATTATTCTCAACATTTGCTACTTAGCCTAGACTATCTGGCGCACCTTCTTGCGAACGTTCCTCATTAAATTCCGTACAGACTTCTTGGCGACAAATTTTGACACTTTTTTCCAATCTTTTTCGAACTGTTGAATGGTTTCGGCTGCCGAGGCATGTTTCCTAAGATGTGCATTCGTTAATGCCCAAGATTCCTCAATTGGTCGAAGTTGTGGGCAATTTGGAGGATTCATGTATTTTGGGACGAAAGTGACATTTTTGGTAGTATACCATTCTACCGTTGATTTCGAGTAGTGGCAAGAAGCAAGATCTGGCCAGAGAACAACAGGATCCTTGTGGCTTCGAATCATTGGTAGAAGTCGTTTTTGTAAACATTCCTTGATGTATATTTCGCTGTTCATTGAAGCGGTGGTGATGAAGGGTTTCGAAATCTTACCGCAGCTACCAATTTCTTGCCAGACCATAGCTTTCTTACCCAATTTTTCGACTGGTTTAACACTTGCCCTTCTCGCACCGTATAATATTGTGGTCCCGGCAAGAATTTGTAAACAAGTTTCACGTAGGTTTCGTCGACCATGATTATGCAGTTCAAATTTCCAGCAAGAATCGTATTGTACAGCTTTCGAACCCTCGGCCTGATCGATGCTTCTTGTTGCGGACTACGTTTTGGTTGTTTCTGCTTCTTATAGGTTCGAAGATTCAAACGTTCTTAAGCACGAAGAACATTTGACTTCGAAGTGACCACTTTTTTGGCCACATCCCGAACTGAAACCTCTTTCTTTTGCTCGAATGCCTTCAGTATACGTTTATTCAACTGAGGGTTAGCAGGACCTGTTTTTCGACCCGTTTTCGGTTTTCCTCAAAAGTGTTATCCTCACCGAACTTCCTGATTGCATTTCGCACGGCTTTTTCACTTACTCCTTCCATTTTTGCTATCTTTCTCAGTGACAGTCCGCGTTCTGTGCACCATTTGTACACAATTTTTCGACGTTGTTCTGCTGAAAGTCTACGCATTTCGAAACAAACTAATGAAAACGAATAAACAACTGCACAAGTGGTTAGAGAAGAGTGTAAACAACAGGACGCAGCCATAAAAATTGACAGATTCTGAACCATTGCAAAACTACAGCGGTGTTTGGTTGCGTCCATACTTTCTGCGACAGTCTTTATGCATAAAAGCTGGAGACGTTTTTATTTTTAATTTTGTAACACTGAAAGAACTGTTCTCTTCTCGATTTGCTTCATTTTCGCATCGTTCGGGTGGTTCCTGAGAACCGTTTTTTTATCTGCTCTCAGCCTTCCTGGCTATTGTCAAACCTGTATCGAAAAATTTAAGGATGTTTTGGGTTAGTGCTTGCAGGAAAACCAAAAGACTTCGTCTCATCAGTGCTTAAAGCAGTTCAAATCGAACTGTCATCTCCGCCTAGCAGTTCAATTTGAACCGCTCAGCAGATGAAACTGCGGTTTAAGTTGCACTGTTTGACGGAGATGGCGGTTCAATTTGAACGGCTTGTTGTACAGACTTTGTCACGATCAAGCCTTATTGGTTCCGAAATTACCAAAACCATTAGCCAGAAGAGTCTGAAAGGGACTTAGATTCAAATTCGGGATAGTACAGCTGGATAGTATAATAACAGCTGTTAAATTTTATTAAAATTAAATCCGACTTCGGAATCCAGAGTTTATCAGGCAGTTTATCCTCCTTTCAAGTAGTTTATCGTGAGGTTTTTTGAGTAGACTTTCGATTCTTTCAGCAGTTTTTCTAGTTGTTTTCCGGCTACTTTTGCAACTAGTTGTTCGAATAGTCAAGCTTTTGTTTTGTTTGCTTGATGTATAATATTCATATTCATCCGCAAAGCAAATTTACAATTATGATTGACGTACTAGTGGAGCATCAGTATGGACCTGAATGAATGTAAAGAATATCTGCAAAAGTACCGAGTATACTACAACGCAATCTAAGAAAGAACTACATTTATCATGCATTCAAACTACCAGGTGTGTGATTTTGGGATGATGTGGCTCTTGTAATTTTTAACTCTTCAGACGCACATTTGAATTTGATATTTATCTTCGGACAGTAAATGAATTCTATGCCTGTGTTAGAGAAAAATCACGATCTTCTCATCTATTATTTCATATTCATTTCTGACAAATATGAGTCACCTTGTTGAAAGAAATTGACTAACACAGCACGACAATTCGAACTGGTAGCCAATTCCGCGAATACTGTGGTCAACTTGAGCCCACCTAATGACGGATCGTCAATTTCAAGCGCTTCTGACCAGTCAGCCAAGTCAAATGGAGACAATTTCTGATCGGTTGCTGCATTTTATGTCAATGTACAAGTATAAGTACACGTGAAACCAAATCTAGGGATTTGACGTCAGGAAAAAATGGCATCATTGTCATCCATCTGCCGGGGTTACTCACCCTAAGGCTCATCATTCGAAACCTAAGGAATACAGTCCCGAACAACTGACAGCCTAAAAAGGACAATCTGTCCTGAAATCCCGCAACTTGCTTCCTATGTGGTGTTCCATTCTCTGTTGATTACCGCATCCTTCAAATACCATTCGGACAGAGCATGAATTCTACAGCTTTAGGGACTTCCCGGTAAGGGTCTAAGCAGAGCCCCCATGTAAACGAAACGAAAAGAACACGCAATGCATTGTTTTCAGTGGTTTTATCGGCACTAAATTGGTGCCAGACGGCCAATAAGCGTACGTTTTATCGCTTTATTTGTCATCGTTGTCGTGCGCGGCTTGGCTTCTGGTTGGCCTAGATGCGAACCGAGCTGAAACACATTATTTGCCATTTTTATGTCACCACTCGTTGGATTTAATTGCATCTCGAGCCGTCAGTTCGACCACAAATATGGCCCCCATTTGCGGGAAAGCCAGCCAAACCCCGAAACTCACCGCCTGCTAGCCGTGAGCCACTTCCGCCATCGGCAAATTGAATTAAACGATTGCGCCGGGGCGATTAAAGATCACGTTTTAATTTGTATTTAAGCAGCACAAACAGGTGCACCATGATCAAATATTGGCACCAAACCAATTTCTGTTATTATTTAGGAGGCCTACTACGATGTGTGGTTAAGTTCACTGGGGTGAAAAAAAAAGCTGACATCATGGTAACTGTTTGCTGGGATTTGTTTTTCAATGAACTAGTTTGAGTTGCTGTGGAAGAAATCGGAGTGGATGTAAAAAAAGTGACGACATCTGCCCCGTTGTGTTGGGAACAACTCAAAGCATTTCATTAGAAAAATTGGCAATTTCTATAGTTTTATACCGGATTTAAATTTCTACGTTTGGAACGACTCCGACAAAAAATATTTTTTCCTAGTCATTGATACCATTTAGAATCTGTGTCGTATTTCGATGTGAAACACATCTTTATTTTTTATATAGGGGTACAAATCAGAAACTCAAGGAAAAATACACGTAGAAATGTGGTCAGGTTTTAAACACTTATAGTTCAGTATATTTTGTATCAATTATCAGTATTATTTCACTATTTGATTGGAAATATTTCTAAGATTCGATTTGAATGTATCAAGCCATGTATTTTCAATTATAAATGATTAAAATTCTGATTAGTAGCGAGCAGTGTCTTACTTTGTCTGCTAAAAATCTTCGGCATATCGGATTTCCCTACCATAGACGACGGTTTTGAAGGAGTAAGCGATATATCAAAGGGAAAGCATCGCTCTGATTAGTCAATCGATGCAAAAGCAAAGCTGTTGGAAGCACGCGAATCTATAAATAGAAGCGAAATTATAGCTATCGTTTCAGTCCTACGCGTAGCATGCTAGAGGTAGGTTGTTGCTAGACAGCAAGACCAAAAGTGCCATAAAACGATTTGAAGCTTTAATTGGTATGCTCTGATATTGTGTCATGCAAGCTCGGATGAAATTCCATGTTATGTGGTTTCGCCTGAGATATTGACAACTACCCCAGGGTAAATTTTGAGTGCTTAAGATTAATTTCTAATTTATATAAGACGGACTCGATTGATAATGAGAAAAAGTTTATAGCTTCAACCGAAATCGCAGAATGATAGAAAAACTTAACGCTATAAAAATCACTGCTTGCATACAAAACTTGAACACAAGTTTGGCGAAGGAAAACTTACATATCAAAATCGTATCGCAAGTATGTACAAAGACATAATTGCATACATTTGGGATATTGGTGTAATTTCGTCGGTTATAAAACAAACAATGTTCGGTGTTGGTTCCTAATCAAGATCAATCTAAGCAGACTTTCGTGGAATTGCGTATTCAAAAGTGTGACGATTGATTGAACTGTTTGGCTGCAGATCATTAGAAATTTTGGTTGCCTTGTTCCACATCAATGGCTCGAACAACCCCATGGGGCTGATCCTTTTAGTTTATGAGTTATTCTTCTATATACTCAAAATTGCGCAAATACTCCCAATTGAAAATAATAATTAAAACGATTGATAATGTGATTATATCTTTCTCTTGCCATTTAAATAATGTCAATAATACGTTCATAAGATTCTATTCTCAGCCACTAGTATTGTGAGCTTATCAAATAACTTAAATAATAAATATCTTTCAAACGAGTCCAGATCTTTCGAAATCGAATAAATAAGCCTAAGTTCAACAAAATTTGTTGAGTCATCTTCAACAAATTTCAACCGATGAAAAATGTGCGGTACGTCGGTTGCGTCACTTATACCTTTTATTTCCAGAACCTGAAGTGAAAGCCTTTTGATCTTCAAACTTGATCAATGATCCAATGATAGTAGCTTACAAACGAGCCTAAGCTTATTGAAATCGGTTCAATCATCTCTGAGAAAATTGAGCGGCACAAAAATCTTTAAAAAATCACGTACAAATACACACAGCTTCTCGAACGGAAAGCGCGAAGAAAGTTTTCCAAAAAACATTGGGTTTGGCAGGCAATATGCAGCTATGGTCGAGCAAGCCAAAGGTTCATCACTATTGGAACGGTAAAAAGAGAAATATACTGTGAAAAATGCAAAAAGAAGCAATTGTTATCATTCCTAGGCAGCCATGACGCTCCCATACTATTTTGGTATGTTTTGGCATCTTGTCTCACACCTAATATATTTTAGAATGGTATAAAACGAATCAAAATTCCGAAAAAGACGAATCCACCTAACTGCCCGTAGTTGCGACAACAAGTACAACTAGCTAGAACTATGGCAAAATTTCGAAAATCTTGGAGAAAAGCAGTTGTAGAGAAGTCTACACAGATGGCCTTAATGGCTATAGTAATCTCAAAAGTTCGTAGCTTTTTCATGCAGCCTTATTAAGTAACTGTAATAAGTTTTAACGCGTACCTAAGGAGTGTATCGAAAATAAGCTACGATATTTTATTCAAACTAAAAATTGATCCTTTATTGCATAATGAAAACCGGATGAAATTTAAGTTATTCCTTCACGAATTTTCGAACTTTTGATCGAACGCTCTTCATCAAGTTCCGGACAAGTGTTGCATTATATTTTTTGGACGCTTGAGCCCAAATTGCGTTGAACTCCTGCATGTTCCCAGCTGCCTTACCAATCTTCTTGAAGACCCTCTTCACGATTGTTTAGTAACGATCGATGTGTCGAAGCTTAAGGCAATTTGGTGGATTGATATTTTTCTCAACGAAATTTATACCCTTTTCCGCAAGCCAATTGAGAGTGGTTTTGGCAGTGAGCCGACGCTAAATCCGGCCAAAACAGTGGAAGTGCACTATGCTTCTTATATAAAGGCAGCAATCTCTTCTGGAGACACTCAGATCGATAGATTTCTGCATTTATAGTTCCGGTTGTGTAAAAAATGGCTGACTTCATAGCACAGGAACATATTGCTTGCCATACCAGTACCTTTCGACCAAATTTCTCCAATTGAATCGACCTGTCCGCATAGCTCACATCCTCTCCAACTATGACAGTGAAGTATTGTGGACCTGAAAAGGTTTTCGAGTCGTCCTTTACATAAGTATCATCGTCCATTAAAACGCATGGCTCCGGACACTGCAAAAGACGCGAATACAATTTCCGGGCCCTTGTTGCTGCTCGCTTCTTTTGTTCTACTCTTTGTTTCGAGATTTTCTGTTTCTTGTAGGTCTTCAGGTTCTCGTTCCTGCTTTTTTGGACAATTCACGTATTGCCATTGATTTGTTCTTCATGATTAGAGATACCACTTTCTGGTCCAGTTTCGGGTTGGAATAACCGTGTTTTCTGCCTCTTCTTTGTAGCTCATCCAAAGAATAGTGTTCCCCAGAATAGTGTTTCTGGCATGATGAATTCCAAACCGCTTCGCCAATTTTCGCATTGTAATACCCTTCTCACTTAGCCATGTGCCCAGAACCTTAATTTTCACTTCCTTTTCAATACGCGACATTTTGAAAAAGCAGAATTTCAACCGCACAAACAAGTAAACAAACGAAAGCTGGCAGCCAAACGCACAGCATTTGGCTGCACATTGATCTGAGCATAAAAAACCATCACAAATACATGGGTACAACACAAATGCATGCGGATAGCTTATTTTCGATACACTCCTTAGCGATTCAAATTGAACTGCCGAGTTTTGCATTAAATAGTTCAATTTAAACTGTTATCCACCAATGAGTCTGCGACGAAACGTAAACAAAAGTATTAACAGGGTTGATCTAACACATTGGTAAACTTACCAGTCAAACATTTAAGTATTCGAAATAGTTTCTCAAAATTTCCATCCGGTGTTCCGAACGAATTTATTATATCCTACAAAACTTGATGGTGGCAAAGCAGCTTATTTTCTCTCCTCGGCGATACTAGAAATTAGCAGCTAGCTACGGGTTCGAGTCCCGTCTCTGTGGTAACATTTTTGTGGTTGCATTTGCATGTCATTTTCTCAATCTATTTTCCTTATTAGAAACTGATCAAATTTAAAACTAGCTCAAGTCTGCTTTAAGTCTTAACAAGACTAAACAACAAATTACAAAAAACAAATCATATATCACTAAAAGAATTCAATTTCTGAACTTCTTTCGCAAAATGTTAAAGAAAAAAATATTTCCTTTTATCTTTTGATCTTTGTCTTGCTCTTGCTTTTGCTCTTGCTTTTGCTCTTGCTCTTGCTCTTGCTCTTGCTCTTGCTCTTGCTCTTGCTCTTGCTCTTGCTCTTGCTCTTGCTCTTGCTCTTGCTCTTGCTCTTGCTCTTGCTCTTGCTCTTGCTCTTGCTCTTGCTCTTGCTCTTGCTCTTGCTCTTGCTCTTGCTCTTGCTCTTGCTCTTGCTCTTGCTCTTGCTCTTGCTCTTGCTCTTGCTCTTACTCTTGCTTTTGCTCTTGTTATTTTTCAAATTACGAAACAGGTGAAATCTCTGTGCAATTTTCTTCTCTTTCAGGAAATTTTGTGACCGCAATTCGGCTATAGATCACATATGAAAACCAGGAAGCAACCCATCACCAATGTTCATTTGGGAGACGTAGCCTAGTTCGTCTGGTATGGAATGTGTGGATGCTGAAAATTTCTACCCTTGGCCAGAGAATAACATTACTGTTCTGGTGAAAAATATTTCATTCTCAGCAGACGATTTTTCAGTATCTAAACACACAATAACCGTATACTTTAAGCTTAACGTAAAGCTCTATGACAAATATGTTTCAATAGTCGCATCACCTTGCCTTATGAAAAAAACAAGTTTATGAAGGAAAATCGTTTTCAATCTGTTAACCAAAAGGTTAAAACCGGATTGAAAATAAACAAGTAAATATAATTGTGCGATGTTTTTCATGAAACTTGAAAGTTCTGTTCGGACGTATACTAGTATACCCTACAAAAAGTAATAGTTTGGAGCTAAAATTTGATGTTTTTTCTTTGCTTTTTTCTGCATCGACGCTCTGATTGGCGGTTTAAAATTTCAAACTCGGTGATTCCGGAACCGGTAGTCGAATCTGGATAAAATTCAATAACAGCTTGAGGCACTAAAACTTGGGCCTTAAGTTTTCGGAAATTGGAAATATATATATACAGACATTTTGCAATCTCGACGAACTGAACCGAATGGTATAGAACACTACGGGTCTCGGTTTAGAAGTCGGTTTTTCAGCAATTGTAATGCTTATTTTTAATGGAAGGGCCAAAATGGTTACGTTACTCGATTAGAGGTTAGACGGGCGGTTGTCCTTCCGTTAAGTAGGTAAAGACTCAAAATTTACTATTTTTCTTGTCTTTTAAAACGTAAAAGCAAGCCGACAATGGGGTGACAATATCATACTGAAATGATAAATCCAAAGTGCTTACCTTATCAGCTTATCGCATCGAATCAATTCATCACACAGACTATGGTTTCAAGTTGAGTACCTTACGAATTCCCACAAAGTCCGCCACTTCATCGCGATCGGTTGATCAATCATCGAAGCCGAACTCGACCCGGGGCTCACGTGCAGTGTCTCGCATTCGGCATTCGAAACAGGAAATTAGAATGTTGACATTGATTCGGATTGATGTGTATTTAAATAAAATAACGAACGGATCTGATCGCAAACTGAATCGCCCCGAACACAGAAATTTTCGGCAGTATTGAAGATCTACAGTCGATCACAGTTCGCAATGAAACTGGGAAATTTACAACAGGGATGTCACACTCGCAGTGTCTCCTCTCTTCAATGGCATATATGCTAATGCCAGCCAGCAGTTTTTTCCTTTCCCCGTATGATATCTGTATTTATTTACGCCTAATCAGCAATCCAACACGCCAACCGGCATAGCATTGGCGGTGAGTGACGCGAATGCAACCGGAGGCAGTCATTTTTTTCAGTCATCTACTGTGCTGTCGTTTATTTCATATTGATATGTTAATTTGATACAGGCTCTAGCGGCTTGCGAGTTACGGGGCCGCTTGAAAAGTGTGCGATGCACAGCGCATTTAAGTGCTGACACTACAGCAAGTGAAGTGGGACGTGGCTCAGACGATTCCATCATACGTAGAAAACAAAACAAAAAAAAGACAGTAGTTCATCTTCGAGTAGGTGTCTGGAGGTAGATTGGTTCCGGATAGAAAATTTGCCAGGCAATTACCCACGCCAAAAGAACTCGTCGTGACAACTGCGACGATTGATCCGAATGGCGCATTGCTGGTTTGACTCGTTCCGAGTCTGCCGAGGAGTAGGAACTGACTTATTGCCACCCACACGCGATCTTGCAGTTGTGCTAAGTGATGTGTCAATAAGCAGCCGGTAGTTCACTTGGCGATCTTGTTAGACATCCAATGACAAAGACCTGCTGGATAGACAAGCTGACTGAGCTGATCGTGCTACACAGCTAGCTTTTCCGGCACTAGGCAAGCTATTGACAGTTGGTTGAACGACGTTGTATTTTATGTTCACTAGGGTGCCAATATTTAGGGGCCATCCAGGGGATTACCCACCTGAAATTTCGATCGATAGAAAATTCAATATTAGTATTATTCATAATTAGAATATTTGTAACTTAGAATAATAAAGAAATGATGAGAAGAGGTGAGACGTGACAAGCGTCACTTGAGCAAGCAGAAATCTTTTAGTAACTTAACTTTTACCTTCTCCCATAGGAGTCGAGCTAAAAGGTTTTTTTTTTACCATTTACTATCCGAACCGGTAAAGTTACCAGAAGTTGGCACTTCCATCTCTTCTGGTAGAAAGTAAAAGTTAAGCTACGTACAGAATTCTGTTTGCTCAAATGACCTTTCACATCTCACCTAGGATTACGTTTTTGTTTTCTATACTGGGGTGCAAATTCAAAATACAGAAAACAAGACCGTACAAACAGCGGTCAGGTTTTGAACATCTACATGTTTAACTGATATTCGATATCATATCACATATTTTAGATATTTGATGATCGAATCTTCAATTAGTAACGAAGTATTTCTAATTTTCCCAGTTTCCCAAACTTTAGTCATGGTTTCCCCTACCAGATACGGTAGTTTCGAATACATAAGCTCTTGAATCAGTGCGTTCGCATTTAAGAAAATCTCTCATACAAAACAGGGGTGACATTATGTATCTCGATTCGATTCAATTTTTTTCGAATCGACCATGTTTCGTATTATTGTTCTCGATTCGAACTCGTTCATCGAGCTGCGTTCGACTTCACTCGAAGAGGTATTAGATTATCCAGAAGTTTTGGTATTATGAAACCAAAACAATCGAGCTCGTAAACGACTAAACTCGATAAGAAATGGTCCAAAGCTTTATTGCTATCGACTTTGAATTTTCGAATGCGTTTCTTTTTATTTAAAGGTAATTATCGATAGCATCATGGGTTTTCATAAACATATTAGCGTTGAAAATCTTTATTCTAATGCATCGTTATATATGTTGATTTGATATATTTTGTACGTTTGGCATATTGTTTAAAAATCATATCAATTGAAAGATGCATGGCATTTAAAAAAATAACAAGAGTAAGTCGAAACTAAACTATGTCCAGTAACTGTGGTTTGTAATAAATCTTCTGGAACCGGTGGACGGAAAACGTTACTCAAACGAATGAAAATGGGATTTTTTTTATTTAATTTAGACTTTTTTCAGTCTTATCTGAATTACTTATAATGTGTTGTGATTTTCTGCGCTATGTTCGGTTTATATTAATCAATTAATCAATAATCTTAAAATGAAATATGAATTTCGGAGAATTGAAATTGGGTATTATTTACACATCTGGAAAACTCTTAGTTTTAATGGTTGGATTTAAAGGATAATTGATAAATTTTGATCGAAATTGATCACATTTATCAGCTTGCACAGGTAGTCTCATTCAAATAAAATTTGTATGTGTACAAACAATATAAAATTTGATCCGAAATTTTCAAATATATTAGGCTTACGAAACTTGAATAACGTTTTGTATTTGTTAAGTTTCATAGCTAGTAATCGTTTAAAATCAAGTAAACTGATTTTTTTTCAGACACCTTCAAAGTATATGGAATATGTCAAAAGTATCACCATCCTGCAATCCCATGACAAGCACGTAAATTTGACTCTTCATTAAAAGATATTAATACTACAATGAATGGTTTGCTCATGGCATACTACAACGAAAGCTGCAGAACCTAAAAGCCTTTGATTAAAACTACATATATGGACGACGTAATTTGTATTTGACTTGTAACAAAGCAACAATAATTTCAAAAGTGTATCTTTAGATTGTGTACAAACATCGGCGTCTCAATTGATTTCAATTACAGAAATGTGGTCAAATTGTTCCAAAAAGAAATTTCGCGTTGCATTTTTCTTCTTTTCAGTTCTTGAACAAAATAAATGTAATCAAAAATATCCAGTTTCAATTTTTTCGCGATTGCAAAGATTGCAATAGCTGGGTTTGTTTATTTTTATTTGACAGTTCGAACAGCGCTAGTCGAAATCTACACACCAAAAATTTTGGAATTTTATCGGTGACCTTTTTTGCAATATGACGCAATCTATCGAAACCTAATCTGAAAAATAACTCAATTTTAAATGCCACAACATGTAAAGAAATTATTTTTTTTAGTTTCCTAAAATTTGAGTTACAGCGTTGTAATATTACCGCCTTTGAAGTAATTTTACTGAAAATTTGTTAAAAACAAGTAATCGTATAACCTTCAATGTTTACTTGTGTAAAATTACATTTCTCAATACCTGAAAATACGTTATCGTGTACCTAAAATTCTTCTTTAAGAAAACAACAAATTTCTCTTCGCGCGGGTGTCTAATTGGATTTATTGGAGAAATTTTTCTCAGCTAAACGGACGAAAATCGTTCATTTTTCGAATAGCAATAAAAAGTTTGGTGTATTAGACAGCTATTCATCGGATTACGATATATTTAGGTTTTTGTGCTGTTCTTTGGGAGAAAAGATTAATGACGTTATTATTCAAAAAGAGGTAATGTAGAGGTAATGTAAATTGAGCGGAATTACATCATCATTTTATTTATATATTCCTTCCAGATGGGCACTAAAATTGATAGCGTTACTACTGACTGTTCAGGTCCAGTACTCGTTGCTGTAGATTGCGGAAATAATATGTGGATGCATTATGTAGGGGAAAGTCTTATAAAGCGCCCCTGCTAGCCAAAATGCCCCCTTTCCTTTCTTAAGCATTGAAGACTTTTCTGAACCAAAGTTTTATCACTAACACTATCTTTTCGTAGGATCTTTCTGCTATGCAAGTTTTTTGGTTGTCGTTTGCAGGAAAGTATGAGAAAACTAAAAATTTCATTTTGCAGCTTTTCGATGTAAGGTTTTGCGTCGACTAAATAGATGTTTTATCCGCCATTTCTTTGACATACTGATTATCTCAAAACAGTAACTTTATGGACATTTCAAGAAGCATAATGCATCATTGTTGTGGGATAAAATGTCTTTTGTTGTGTGTCATGCCACTGATTTGTTGTGAGACATATTTTACGGCTGCTGGGGCATTATGTCTGAGGCGAGCGAAAAAAACTAAGAATGTGGCCGTTTTGGAAAATGTGTTTATATCAATCAATTCTTATCTTTTCTATTGGAGTCATTGAAAATTATGTTCCTCATCCATAATGCAATGAAATACTTACATTCTCGAGGAAAATATATCAATACACTTGGAAATATCTCAATGTTTTCTTAAGGGGGGCATATTATAACACTTTACCCTATTTGCGGAGCAAGTGTGCTTAAGCGAAAGAACCGAATTATTGATTGTCGCCATTATGGATTTGATGTCAATTCATTACGTACATAATTTCATGTATATGAAACAAACATCGAAGTTCATGGAGTTCATCCAGGAATACTTTCTTAAGATTCTCCCCATAAGTGGATCTAAATCAAATGCAACACGCAAGGGACAGCAGCAGCGAGTAGTTAAGCGCCTAATAGAGGCTATCTCGAATCATACTTAGGATTCCCAAGCAATATCAGTATATAGATGTCATGTTTCATCTATATAAGTCTACATACATTCCGAAGAATCGTTCTTGTTAAACCTTGTAATTTATTCTGTAAAGATGAAAATGTTTCATTAATTGAACTGGTAATTCAATAAATACAATTTGTTAATGAATAGCAATGTATTATAATTTAAAATAATCGTTATTTCTTTAGTGCATAAAAACCATGAATTTTAATGCAAGATCTCGTAAACTTATGTCCCATTGTGTAAAATTAGAACTTATTTTAATTTTACACGACTAAAATCAATTCATGGTAAAATTACAGGTTTGTAAAATTATGTGCCAAGTAAAATTAATAACACATTTAAAAATGGGTTATTTTTGACGCTCGAATATGTCAGTCACAGATGATTTAAATTTACACGATTTTTTCTAAGTGTGTAGTACCACCTTGTTAGGGTCTCGATCAAGCGGTCGAAAGCGATACGTAATGCCACAGTTCAGTCGAATCGACTTCGAAAATAATCGTTTCGAGAAACTCGATTCGAGATGCATAATGTCAGCCCAGGATTCAGTATGAAATCGACTTGCGCTCTCAAAAAGTCCAGGAAATAAAAGTCCAGGAAACATCATTCCTTGTGCAAGAATCTTTTTTTGTTCCTCAACATACTCACCATAAAATGCAATACAATTGTTCTAGAACTTTTCTAACTTTTCGATACCTTACTTATGGAAACATTTGTCCATGTCCCCAAAATGGGCTTCATTTGCGGCGAGGACTTTCTCATTCGAGCCAAGTATTTTTCCCTGGGGTATCTTTTCGACATTAACATA